>NC_134906.1:31361999-31409499 GCF_041734735.1 Babylonia areolata
AGTTGGGTGAATGTGGGTGTAGAGGGGAGTGAGTTGGGTGAATGTGGGTGTAGAGGGGAGTGAGTTGGGTGAATGTGGGTGTAGAGGGGAGTGAGTTGGGTGAATGTGGGTGTAGAGGGGAGTGAGTTGGGTGAATGTGGGTGTAGAGGGGAGTGAGTTGGGTGAATGTGGGTGTAGAGGGGAGTGAGTTGGGTGAATGTGGGTGTAGAGAGGGGAGTGAGTTGGGTGAATGTGGGTGTAGAGGGGAGTGAGTTGGGTGAATGTGGGTGTAGAGGGGGGAGTGTGTTGGGTGAATGTGGGTGTAGAGAGGGGAGTGAGTTGGGTGAATGTGGGTGTAGAGAGGGGAGTGAGTTGGGTGAATGTGGGTGTAGAGAGGGGAGTGAGTTGGGTGAATGTGGGTGTAGAGGGGGGAGTGAGTTGGGTGAATGTGGGTGCAGAGGGGAGTGAGTTGGGTGAATGTGGGTGTAGAGGGGGGAGTGTGTTGGGTGAATGTGGGTGTAGAGGGGGGAGTGAGTTGGGTGAATGTGGGTGTAGAGGGGGGAGTGAGTTGGGTGAATGTGGGTGTAGAGGGGGGAGTGAGTTGGGTGAATGTGGGTGTAGAGAGGGGAGTGAGTTGGGTGAATGTGGGTGTAGAGGGGAGTGGTTTGGGTGAATGTGGGTGTAGAGAGGGGAGTGAGTTGGGTGAATGTGGGTGTAGAGAGGGGAGTGTGTTGGGTGAATGTGGGTGCAGAGGGGAGTGGTTTGGGTGAATGTGGGTGTAGAGAGGGGAGTGAGTTGGGTCAATGTGGGTGTAGAGAGGGGAGTGAGTTGGGTGAATGTGGGTGTAGAGGGGAGTGAGTTGGGTGAATGTGGGTGTAGAGGGGAGTGAGTTGGGTGAATGTGGGTGTAGAGGGGGGAGTGTGTTGGGTGAATGTGGGTGTAGAGGGGAGTGAGTTGGGTGAATGTGGGTGTAGAGGGGAGTGAGTTGGGTGAATGTGGGTGTAGAGGGGAGTGAGTTGGGTGAATGTGGGTGTAGAGGGGAGTGAGTTGGGTGAATGTGGGTGTAGAGGGGGGAGTGAGTTGGGTGAATGTGGGTGTAGAGAGGGGAGTGAGTTGGGTGAATGTGGGTGTAGAGGGGAGTGAGTTGGGTGAATGTGGGTGTAGAGGGGGGAGTGAGTTGGGTGAATGTGGGTGTAGAGGGGGGAGTGAGTTGGGTGAATGTGGGTGTAGAGAGGGGAGTGAGTTGGGTGAATGTGGGTGTAGAGAGGGGAGTGAGTTGGGTGAATGTGTGTGTAGAGGGGAGTGAGTTGGGTGAATGTGGGTGTGGGGGGGAGTGGTTTGGGTGAATGTGGGTGTGGGGGGAGAGGGTTGGGTGAATGTGTGTGTGGGGGGAGGGGAGAGGGTTGGGTGAATGTGGGTGTAGAGGGGAGTGAGTTGGGTGAATGTGGGTGTAGAGAGGGGAGTGAGTTGGGTGAATGTGGGTGTAGAGATGGGATTGGGTTGGGTGAATGTGGGTGTAGAAGGGAGTGGTTTGGGTGAATGTGGGTGTAGAGAGGGGAGTGGGTTGGGTGAATGTGGGTGTAGAGGGGAGTGAGTTGGGTGAATGTGGGTGTAGAGAGGGGAGTGGGTTGGGTGAATGTGGGTGTAGAGAGGGGAGTGGTTTGGGTGAATGTGGGTGTAGAGAGGGGAGTGGTTTGGGTGAATGTGGGTGTAGAGAGGGGAGTGGTTTGGGTGAATGTGGGTGTAGAGAGGGGAGTGGTTTGGGTGAATGTGGGTGTAGAGAGGGGAGTGATTGGGTGAATGTGGGTGAGTGTGTCTATTTATGTTGGTAGCCAGGTATACATGTCCGCAGGAGCCCAGTGTGTTCCTGGGAATCATGTCGATCTGAATAATTCCATAAATTCGTGAACATGTGCACTCTGTTTTTCTTTTACCTTTGTTCCAATTTCTTATTAGGCAACAGTGAATTCGTTCCATACAATGCAAATTGCAATAGAATATGATACAACACAACACAACGCAATACAGCACATCACAACACAATACAATACAATACAATACAATACAATACAATACACACACACACACACAATAACTCAACCTGTGACCTCACTGTATCTTGCCTTGGACCAAAGAAAAAAGGGGGGAAAAAAGAGAAAAGGTTTGACCCGAAGTTTGAGTTTATTATGTGGATTATTATCATGTATCCGGTGGAATGATTTGTATAATACGACGTTCTCATTAATTAAATATGATGTAACTGATAGAAAAAATCGTACGTTCCATCGTTTCTTTGTTTGTGAAGCAGACTACCTATCTGCCTGTTTTGTGGGAGTTCGCACCTCTGTACACCACCTGGCTATAGTCACCCACTACCCACCCCTCTGTACACCACCTGGCTATAGTCACTACTCACCTCTGTACACCACCTGGCTATAGTCACCCACTACCCACCCCTCTGTACACCACCTGGCTATAGTCACTACTCACCTCTGTACACCACCTGGCTATAGTCACCCACTACCCACCCCTCTGTACACCACCTGGCTATAGTCACTACTCACCTCTGTACACCACCTGGCTATAGTCACCCACTACCCACCCCTCTGTACACCACCTGGCTATAGTCACTACTCACCTCTGTACACCACCTGGCTATAGTCACCCACTACCCACCCCTCTGTACACCACCTGGCTATAGTCACTACTCACCTCTGTACACCACCTGGCTATAGTCACCCACTACCCACCCCTCTGTACACCACCTGGCTATAGTCACTACTCACCTCTGTACACCACCTGGCTATAGTCACCCACTACCCACCCCTCTGTACACCACCTGGCTATATTCACTACTCACCTCTGTACACCACCTGGCTATAGTCACCCACTACCCACCCCTCTGTACACCACCTGGCTATAGTCACTACTCACCTCTGTACACCACCTGGCTATAGTCACCCACTACCCACCCCTCTGTACACCACCTGGCTATAGTCACTACTCACCTCTGTACACCACCTGGCTATAGTCACCCACTACTCACCCCTCTGTACACCACCTGGCTATAGTCACTACTCACCTCTGTACACCACCTGGCTATAGTCACTACTCACCTCTGTACACCACCTAGCTATAGTCACTACTCACCTCTGTACACCACCTGGCTATAGTCACTACTCACCTCTGTACACCACCTGGCTATAGTCACTACTCACCTCTGTACACCACCTGGCTATAGTCACCCACTACCCACCCCTCTGTACACCACCTAGCTATAGTCACTACTCACCTCTGTACACCACCTGGCTATAGTCACCCACTACTCACCCCTCTGTACACCACCTGGCTATAGTCACTCACTACTCACCCCTCTGTACACCACATGGCTACAGTCACCCACTACTCACCTCTGTACACCACCTGGCTATAGTCACCCACTACTCACCCCTCTGTACACCACCTAGCTATAGTCACCCACTACTCACCTCTGTACACCACCTGGCTATAGTCACCCACTACTCACCCCTCTGTACACCACCTAGCTATAGTCACCCACTACTCACCTCTGTACACCACCTGGCTATAGTCACCCACTACTCACCCCTCTGTACACCACCTAGCTATAGTCACCCACTACTCACCTCTGTACACCACCTGGCTATAGTCACCCACTACTCACCCCTCTGTACACCACCTAGCTATAGTCACCCACTACTCACCCCTCTGTACACCACATGGCTACAGTCACCCACTACTCACCCCTCTGTACACCACATGGCTAGTCACCCACTACTCACCTCTGTACACCACCTAGCTATAGTCACCCACTACTCACCCCTCTGTACACCACCTGGCTATAGTCACCCACTACTCACCCCTCTGTACACCACCTAGCTATAGTCACCCACTACTCACCCCTCTGTACACCACATGGCTAGTCACCCACTACTCACCCCTCTGTACACCACCTAGCTATAGTCACCCACTACTCACCCCTCTGTACACCACCTAGCTATAGTCACCCACTACTCACCCCTCTGTACACCACATGGCTAGTCACCCACTACCCACTGTGCCTTCAGTCGTGGTGCTGTGACAAATGCCACACATCCTCCTCTTGGAGGATCACAAGGGTGGGTGGGAGGAGGGGGAGTGGGTGGGAGGAGGGTGGGAGGAGGGGGAGTGGGTGGGAGGAGGGGGAGTGGGTGGGAGGAGGGGGAGCTACCGCCTTGTTCCAACACACTGTACACCCCAGGTCTATAAACCCAGGTGGAAACTAGGTGTATACCAGTATACACGTCAGTCAAATAACCAACAGATTGCTCACCCCTGGGTGTATAACCAGGTGTACAGAAGCACTTCTATCCAACGACCAACTTACCCCGGAGGAAATACCTCAGTGCAGACCAACCGAAAACCGATCGAGGTGAGACAGTCATCGACCTTGACCTTTAGGGAGGCGCACGAGAAACAATGTGATTGGTGGGAAAACAATTGCCCCGTACATCACAGGGGCTCGGAGAACACTTGGAGATTAAAAAAAAATTGTCCGACTATGTGCAGGAATATGGGTTGTTTTCCGTGTGAAAAAAGAACAAAAACAAAAGAAAAGAAAAAACAACAACAAAAAACAGACTGTGTATTTTATTTTTATTTAATTTTTTTTTTTAGTACAGCAATTTTGGCTGGTTTACATCTTCTCTTAGGATAATTATGATTGCAAAAAATTGGGATTTATGTTGGGGGGGTGGGGGTGGGGGGTAATGAAGGTAGGATGGGGGCGGGGGTGGGGGTGGAGTGTGTCTGTGTGTGTTTTCGGTGGGGATTTCCTTCACGTTGAATTAAACCAAACCATCTCCCGTATGTAGTCATGAAACTATAGTTATGTATAGTTATGTATGGTGATATTTCGTTCTGAAATTTTCTTCCGTCGTTACCAATCTGTCTGTTAGGCCCTATACCTGGTCGGGTCTGGTACAGATGGTCCGTATCGTCTGTCTGCCCCCCCCCCCCTCCCGCCCCTCCCCGCCCCACACCCGTCTAACTCTTTCATGATATGTCCCCCCCCCTCCAGCCCCCACACACCCATTAAGTGTACAGAGAGTCATCAGATTAAATTTGAACCTAGCTTGATAACTGATATTCAATAAACCCCGGGTTTTACGTACATTTCAATATCATATTAATAATTTTTTTTAAAGTAATTAATTTTAAAAAAAACCCAAATCCAGTGATCAAAAATATTTTCCTGCAAATAATTGACAATTTGGTATCCTCCCTCTCACCCTATTCCTCCCCCCTACCACCACCACCCCACCACAAAAAAAAAAAAAAAAAAAAAAGTTTTGCTGAGATGAAAACAGACCCGTATATCCATTTCAATTTCCAACTACAGATACCTGTGGTAGTTAGCAGAACTCAACAGAACTTGTGAGCAGACGACACTCAGGAAAATGACGTGGCCGGGTGGTTGACAGTATTGCACGGAGTTTATTTTGCAGTGATAGTAAAGTACGGACTTTACTGCAGTGACGCTATGCTGCTGAACATTTTCTACACACTGCAAGCGATGTTTATTATTTATGCCTGTTACTGAGATTTTCGAGGTAGTTTTCCAGACATATAAAGTGTGAAACAGAACGTCTTTTTCGTGACTTTCAAAATGAGCTCAGTTCAACAGACAGTGAGTGATGACTGAAACGACACAAACCCCGAGTTCACTTTCCCGCTGACCTGTGCAGGCCGTGTTGTGAGGGACCACAGCTGTGCAGTCAGCGTGACGTGCGGTCGGCCAGTGGTGAGTGCCCGGTAATGCCCTCTCCCTTTCAAAGTCGTTCTTGGAGATCAGCCGTTGACAATAGAACGCCGCTGGTGGTGGCCAGTCATATGGAACGAAGAAGAACAGTGTCAGAAACACTCGGGGGATCTTTAACGTGTGGAACGTGTGAAAATCGGTGACAGCCACGGTTTGGTCTGAACACGTTGGTGCAGCCAGGGTTGACTGTACTTGGAGGCCTACGTTAGTGGTTTATGTGATCGAAAAGAACAGTGTTTTGCGTGAAGATCTCCATTCAGTCCACACGATTTCTGCTTCTTCAGTGTGTATGTGTGTGGACGTGGAAAGACTTGTGCATTCATGTCATCATGGAAATCAGCTCATCTTTCAATTTGGATTAAAAGCTGTCGGCCTCGCGGGAAAGGTGAGTCGGTAGAATATGGTTGTTTTTGTATGTGTCTGTAAACTCTCCTCTCTCGGTCAAAAATCGATAGTGCAATATTTTCTTTCGTGGAAAAAACAACAAAACTAAGGAACGAAAATAACAGAAGACCCCCTGGCCCTGAAAACAAAACAAACGATCTCGTTCCGTTCGTCCCGTCTTTCTGACTCGGAACGAACATCGCCTTCCTTCACGCCGTGTCCGCTGTGTTGACGTCAGTGTGGTCACTGACAGGTGATGCTACGTGACACAAGTTGGTTGCTGTGGCCGACAACGTACACAGACTTCCCAGTTCTCTCAGCTGTTTGAAGAAGTTTGCTGGATGTATAACAACAACAACAACAACAATAACAATAATAATAATATGCAGGTTTATATAGCGCCGTACCCCATCTCAAATGGGGCTCACCGTGCTTTACAATAAGACATACAAATTTAAGACAAAGTGACATAAAAATATGTATAAAAGATAATTAATAGAATAAAAATGAAATAAAATAGAATAGAATAAAATAGATAAATGGACATAGTCTCGCATCACATTTGCTAAAATACATATTTCAGACTATCATACTAACGTGATTTTCAACTTTGTGGACAACTTTCAAGCTGGCACGGGACAGGGGTGGGTGGGGTGGGTGTGGGGCTGAGGGTGATGGGTGAGGTGTAGGGTGATGGATGGGGTGGATGGGTGATGAATGGGGTGGATGGGTGTCTGTCGGTAGAGCTGGCGGTCCAGGTAATGGGCTTGAATCATGGAGAGGAATGCTAGGCGTGCATCGTGACGTCAGGGAATCCTGTCACAGCCCACAGTAGGTACTGGTTTCCCAACACTAAACAGGGCGAAACAGGAGTCGGCGTGGTAGCTGCTCACAATGATCCTTTTATCGCAGTGGAGCTAATCGTCGCAGTTGTGATTCAATACAAGAAGTAGTAGTAGGTAGCTGTAGTTGTTATAGTAGCAGTACTAGGTAGCAGAGGTAGTTGTAGTGAGTTGCAGCAGCAGTTCCAGTAGTTAACAGCGGCAATTGTGTTGGTGATAGTAACAGCAACACCTTCGTAGCAAACAGCAGCACTTCAGTAGCACAGGATAGTGGCAGCAACAGTAGTAGCAGTAACGACAGCAACAGCATTAGAACTGAGCAGCAGTAACAGCAGCAGCAGTGGTAACACCAGCTTTGGCAGTAGTAACAACAGCAGTGGTAACACCAGCTTTGGCAGTAGTAACAACAGCAGCAGTGGTAACACCAGCTTTGGCAGCAGTAACAACAGCAGCAGTAGTGGTAACACCAGCTTTGGCAGTAGTAACAACAGTAGTAGTAACACCAGCTTTGGCAGCAGTAACAGCAGCAGTGGTAACACCAGCTTTGGCAGTAGTAACAACAGCAGTGGTAACACCAGCTTTGGCAGTAGTAACAACAGTAGTAGTAACACCAGCTTTGGCAGTAGTAACAACGGCAGCAGTGGTAACACCAGCTTTGGCAGTAGTAACAACGGCAGCAGTGGTAACACTAGCTTTGGCAGTAGTAACAACAGCAGCAGCAGTGGTAACACCAGCTTTGGCAGTAGTAACAGCAGCAGTGGTAACACCAGCTTTGGCAGTAGTAACAACAGTAGTGGTAACACCAGCTTTGGCAGTAGTAACAACAGTAGTGGTAACACCAGCTTTGGCAGTAGTAACAACAGTAGTAGTAACACCAGCTTTGGCAGCAGTAACAACAGCAGCAGTAACACCAGCTTTGGCAGTAGTAACAACAGCAGCAGTGGTAACACCAGCTTTGGCAGTAGTAACAACAGCAGCAGCAGTAACACCAGCTTTGGCAGTAGTAACAGCAGCAGCAGCAGTAGTAACACCAGGTTTGGCAGTAGTAACAACAGTAGTGGTAACACCAGCTTTGGCAGTAGTAACAGCAGCAGTGGTAACACCAGCTTTGGCAGCAGTAACAGCAGGAGGTCTACTGGGAACTGACCTAAACCAAAGCCTCACGACCCGTTTAGATTTACGTCAGATTATGTAACGTAACTGGGGGGAGGGGGGGTCTGCCCTGAATGAGCTTACGCTTGTTAACCGGTCCCTGTCATAAAAAACAAAAAAACAAAAAACAAAACAAAACAAAAAAAAGGGCTTCTGGTCGTCTGCACGTGGTGGATTTCCCACCACTCGTGTACATCATTAGTGCAGTTCAAAACAAATGTGCAAGGAACGTTTTTAAGTGCTGTGATTTCTGATGCGCGCACGCACTGACGCATGTCACACACACACACACACACACACACACACACACATACACACACACACGCGCGCGCGCGCGCGCGCGCGCGGAGAAGTGAAGGTGGTTTGTGAACGTCACACACACGTATCTTTACCTATCTCCCTACCCGGTGACCGAAAGAGTTTGTTTTTGAAATGAGGTCGGTAACCGTATCACGGCCGGCAGTGTGTGTGTGTGTGTGTGTGTGTGTGTGTGTGTGTGTGCCTTTGTTGGCTTAGTGTCAAGTTTGCCAAGCGTTGTGTTGTGAGCATCAGTTGTCTTTAATTTGTGTGTGCTCACACTGACACACACAAACAAAAATACGTCTGTATATATGAGCACGTGTCAGCAGCCATGTGGACTGGGTGTGTGCGTGTTGCTGTTGAATGGTGTGTGGTGTTGCTGTTGAATGGTGGTGTGTGGTGTTGCTGTTGAATGGTGTGTGGTGTTGCTGTTGAATGGTGTGTGGTGTTGCTGTTGATTGGTGTATGGTGTTGCTGTTGAATGGTGTGTGGTGTTGCTGTTGAATGGTGTGTTGCTGTTGAATGGTGTGTGGTGTTGCTGTTGAATGGTGTGTGATGTTGCTGTTGAATGGTGTGTGGTGTTGCTGTTGATTGGTGTGTGGTGTTGCTGTTGAATGGTGTGTGGTGTTGCTGTTGATTGGTGTGTTGCTGTTGAATGGTGTGTGGTGTTGCTGTTGATTGGTGTGTGGTGTTGCTGTTGATTGGTGTGTGGTGTTGCTGTTGATTGGTGTGTGGTGTTGCGGTGTTGCTGTTGAATGGTGTGTTGCTGTTGAATGGTGTGTGGTGTTGATTGGTGTGTGGTGTTGCTGTTGATTGGTGTGTGGTGTTGCTGTTGAATGGTGTGTGGTGTTGAATGGTGTGTTGCTGTTGAATGGTGTGTGGTGTTGATTGGTGTGTGGTGTTGAATGGTGTGTGGTGTTGCTGTTGATTGGTGTGTGGTGTTGATTGGTGTGTGGTGTTGCTGTTGATTGGTGTGTGGTGTTGCTGTTGATTGGTGTGTGGTGTTGATTGGTGTGTGGTGTTGAATGGTGTGTGGTGTTGAATGGTGTGTTGCTGTTGAATGGTGTGTGGTGTTGATTGGTGTGTGGTGTTGAATGGTGTGTGGTGTTGCTGTTGATTGGTGTGTGGTGTTGATTGGTGTGTGGTGTTGCTGTTGATTGGTGTGTGGTGTTGCTGTTGATTGGTGTGTTGCTGTTGATTGGTGTGTGGTGTTGCTGTTGATTGGTGTGTGGTGTTGCTGTTGATTGGTGTGTTGCTGTTGATTGGTGTGTTGCTGTTGATTGGTGTGTGGTGTTGCTGTTGATTGGTGTGTGGTGTTGCTGTTGATTGGTGTGTTGCTGTTGATTGGTGTGTGGTGTTGCTGTTGATTGGTGTGTGGTGTGTGGTGTTGCTGTTGATTGGTGTGTGGTGTTGCTGTTGATTGGTGTGTGGTGTTGCTGTTGATTGGTGTGTTGCTGTTGATTGGTGTGTTGCTGTTGATTGGTGTGTGGTGTTGAATGGTGTGTGGTGTTGAATGGTGTGTGGTGTTGAATGGTGTGTGGTGTTGCTGTTGATTGGTGTGTGGTGTTGATTGGTGTGTGGTGTTGAATGGTGTGTGGTGTTGAATGGTGTGTGGTGTTGATTGGTGTGTGGTGTTGAATGCTGTGTGGTGTTGATTGGTGTGTGGAGGCAGAGCCGTTCTTCACAAAGCTGGCAGAGTGACTAAGTCACGTGTTTGGAGATCTCTCCTTCACATAGAGCGGGTGGAGATCTCTCCTTCACACAGAGCGGGTGGAGATCTCTCCTTCACATAGAGCGGGTGGAGATCTCTCCTTCACACAGAGCGGGTGGAGATCTCTCCTTCACATAGAGCGGGTGGAGATCTCTCCTTCACACAGAGCGGGTGGAGATCTCTCCTTCACACAGAGCGGGTGGAGATCTCTCCTTCACATAGAGCGGGTGGAGATCTCTCCTTCACATAGAGCGGGTGGAGATCTCTCCTTCACATAGAGCGGGTGGAGATCGCTCCTTCACACAGGGCACCGTTCTTCACAAAGTGTGAAGTGTTTGGAGATCTCTTCTTCACACAGGGCAACGTTCTTCACAAAGCTGGCAATGCTTGAATTGTTTGGATATCTCTCCTTCACACAGGGCACCGTTCTTCACAAAGCTGGCAATGCTTGAAATGTTTGGAGATCTCTCCTTCACACAGAGCGGGTGGAGATCTCTCCTTCACACAGGGCACATGGCCTCTGACTGAGAGCACTGAACAGCACAATGGTTCTTTGTGTGGCTTGTGTTTACATAGCTTCTGGATACTCCATATTGGCACATTCACACGCGCGCGCGCACACACACACACACACACACACACTGTACTCACACACACACACACACACACACACACACACACACACTGTACTCAAACACACACACACACACACTGTACTCAAACACACACACACACACACACACACACACACACACACACACACACGTGACACACCTGTTGACACAGTCAATCCCGCCAGGTAAGACCTGTCCTGATAATATGATAGTGCACATAGCTTTACATTTCCCTAGACCTCTGACACGAAAGTGTATGGTCTTGTAATTGCGTCAAACAACTTTTAACGTTTTCAGTTTTCATAGGGTTACACTGACGGAGTATGAAGGGGCTTCATCCGCTGTCTGTCTGTATCAGAGTCTGTCTTTCTGCCTGCCTGTGTCTGTCTCTGTCCGTCTCTTTCTCATGTGACGCAGAGAGCATCATGGGTTTTCGTGACTGTGTCAAGGGCATGTTGACTGTACATTCAGAACAGTACACATGCGAACACACACACACACACACACACACACACACACACACACACACACACACACACAGAGGCATTTTCCAAAACATTACACGGATCCCAGAAATGTAATGTGATGAAGATTCAGCTACTCAGAGCCGTAGTCCACCCACTGATCCAGAACTAGAACACTCATGAAGCAGTTTGACACTGACGTGTTGCCACAGCCTTCACGACTCTTTCGTTATGACCTCCCTCTGAGCACAAACTGATTGCTGTGCACACATTGTGTCAGAGAAAGAGACGTTGTACCCCCCACGCCCCCCCCACCCCACACACACCCTTCCCACACACACCCTCTCCCCAGTCACAGACACACATAATGTCTGTTCCACTCAACACACACTCTAACACACCCACGGCCCTATAAATAAATATACGTGTTCGTGCAACACCTCAGCCGTGTGTGTTGTCTCCTCCACACCTCCACCACAGTCATGTCCACGCAAGGCTCACGGACCCGCGTGCACACACACACACACACACCTCACGTATATATGGACTGGTGTGTCTGTGTATGTGTGTGCCACACAATGAAGTATCTAAATGGGTCAGGGCCTGTCACCGTGTTGTCCTTGCTGTGTGTTGCGATGAGCGGAACTGGTGTGAAGAGCTGTTGTCCTGGGTGTTACTGTGATGTAACTGTCGTGTCAGCTGTTGTTCTGGGTGTTACTGTGAGGTAACTGTTGTGTCAGCTGTTGTTTTGGGTGTTACTGCGAGGTAACTGTTGTGTCAGCTGTTGTTCTGGGTGTTACTGTGAGGTAACTGTTGTGTCAGCTGTTGTTTTGGGTGTTACTGTGATGTAACTGTTGTGTCAGCTGTTGTTTTGGGTGTTACTGTGATGTAACTATTGTCAGCTGTTGTTTTGGGTGTTACTGTGATGTAACTATTGTCAGCTGTTGTTTTGGGTGTTACTGTGATGTAACTGTTGTGTCAGCTGTTGTTCTGGGTGTTACTGTGAGGTAACTGTTGTGTCAGCTGTTGTTCTGGGTGTTACTGTGAGGTAACTGTTGTGTCAGCTGTTGTTCTGGGTGTTACTGTGATGTAACTGTCGTGTCAGCTGTTGTTCTGGGTGTTACTGTGATGTAACTGTCGTGTCAGCTGTTGTTCTGGGTGTTACTGTGAGGTAACTGTTGTGTCAGCTGTTGTTCTGGGTGTTACTGTGAGGTAACTGTCGTGTGAGCTGTTGTTCTGGGTGTTACTGTGAGGTAACTGTTGTGTCAGCTGTTGTTCTGGGTGTTACTGTGATGTAACTGTTGTGTCAGCTGTTGTTCTGGGTGTTACTGTGATGTAACTATTGTCAGCTGTTGTTCTGGGTGTTACTGTGAGGTAACTGTCGTGTGAGCTGTTGTTCTGGGTGTTACTGTGAGGTAACTGTCGTGTGAGCTGTTGTTCTGGGTGTTACTGTGAGGTAACTGTTGTGTCAGCTGTTGTTCTGGGTGTTACTGTGATGTAACTGTTGTGTCAGCTGTTGTTCTGGGTGTTACTGTGATGTAACTGTCGTGTCAGCTGTTGTTTTGGGTGTTACTGTGAGGCAACTGTCGTGTCAGCTGTTGTTCTGGGTGTTACTGTGATGTAACTGTCGTGTCAGCTGTTGTTTTGGGTGTTACTGTGATGTAACTGTTGTGTCAGCTGTTGTTCTGGGTGTTACTGTGATGTAACTGTCGTGTCAGCTGTTGTTTTGGGTGTTACTGTGAGGCAACTGTCGTGTCAGCTGTTGTTCTGGGTGTTACTGTGATGTAACTGTCGTGTCAGCCGTTGTTCTGGGTGTTACTCTGATGTAACTGTCGTGTCAGCCGTTGTTCTGGGTGTTACTGTGATGTAACTGTCGTGTCAACTGTTGTTTTGGGTGTTACTGTGAGGTAACTGTCGTGTCAGCTGTTGTTTTGGGTGTTACTGTGAGGTAACTGTCGTGTGAGCTGTTGTTCTGGGTGTTACTGTGATGTAACTGTCGTGTGAGCTGTTGTTTTGGGTGTAACTGTGAGGTAACTGTTGTGTCAGCTGTTGTTCTGGGTGTTACTGTGATGTAACTGTTGTGTCAGCTGTTGTTCTGGGTGTTACTGTGATGTAACTGTCGTGTCAGCTGTTGTTCTGGGTGTTACTGTGATGTAACTGTCGTGTCAGCTGTTGTTCTGGGTGTTACTGTGAGGTAACTGTCGTGTGAGCTGTTGTTCTGGGTGACTGCTGTCTGAGAGATGTTTTGCTGTGGAGGAGACGTGTCTGGAAGACAAGCGTGTGCCGTCGACAGTGGCACGTGTTATGTGCAGTTTGTGGTCATGTTTGTGTTGGAGTTGTCACTTCTCCAAACATTCAGACCGCACAGGCAGGTATACTGGTGTTGATGACGGTTGGTGTGTGTGTGTGTGTGGATCGTTGCACCACGTGGAAACTGGACAGCAGACAGACAGGTTCTGGGGTCAGGTACTGACAGGAACTGAGTGTCAGCACGGTGTGTGACCCGTGAAAGCCCGGTCACTGCTGTGGCGAGTGGCGGCACTAGTTGTTTTGTTTTGTTTGTTTTTTTTACCTCAAGGGGCTGGCCACCAGCACTGTGCGTTGATCACGTACCTTGAAATAGGGAAGTGGATAACCCACCCGAACCTAAACACCCGGGATAGTACGTGTGTGCAACATTTTTTAGAGGCGGTGGCAGTGTGCAGGTCGTCAGTCCATGCAGACATATATTTATTTGAATACACTGTACATGTCAGTGGTGCAGAGCACTGATATATTTATTTGAACACACTGTACATGTCAGTGGTGCAGAGCACTGATATATTTATATGAACACACTGTACATGTCAGTGGTGCAGACCAGATATATTTATTTGAACACACTGTACATGTCAGTGGTGCAGAGCACTGATATATTTATATGAACACACTGTACATGTCAGTGGTGCAGACCAGATATATTTATTTGAACACACTGTACATGTCAGTGGTGCAGACCAGATATATTTATTTGAACACACTGTACATGTCAGTGGTGCAGAGCACTGATATATTTATTTGAACACACTGTACATGTCAGTGGTGCAGACCAGATATATTTATTTGAATACACTGTACATGTCAGTGGTGCAGAAGTGTGGAGTGGAGTGTTGGTTGTCAGTCAGTGGGGGGTGACTTTACTGCCTTCACGTCTTTAGCAGCACACCAAGGAAATGGTGTTTATCGCTCCGTCAGTTCCGGTTTTGAAATGGAATGCTCCACTGCTTTGAAGCGAACGTGTGCAGCCACAAGTATCTGTGTATCCATACACTGCTCTGAAGCGAAATTATCTGCAGCCACGACTATCGCGCACACATAAACGCTGGTAAAGACAGGACGCCACCTGGTCCCTTTATCTAATTAGGTTATGATTTGAACACGCCGGTGTGTGATTTACAGACCGTTTCCCCCCCTTAAAAACGAGTTCAGTATCGTTTATCAGTCAGCAGGCTTGTAAAGGGCGTGCTCTGAAGCGGCGACTTTCTAATCCAGAAAAGTGTTCTTCAGTGTTTTGGGCGGGTTTTTTTTTCACGCTTTGTGATATTTACACTCTCGCTGCGGAAGTCAGTCCAGGTGTGGATATTTGTGGACAGGTTTGACTCCTCGGGTTTGAAGTGAAGGAGGTATGACTGCCCGTGGTTTGAAGTGAAGGAGGTATGACTGTCCGTGGTTTGAAGTGAAGGAGGTATGACTGTCCGTGGTTTGAAGTGAAGGAGGTATGACTCCTCGTGTTTGAAGTGAAGGAGGTATGACTGCCCGTGGTTTGAAGTGAAGGAGGTATGACTCCTCGTGTTTGAAGTGAAGGAGGTATGACTCCTCGTGTTTGAAGTGAAGGAGGTATGACTGCCCGTGGTTTGAAGTGAAGGAGGTATGACTCCTCGTGTTTGAAGTGAAGGAGGTATGACTGCCCGTGGTTTGAAGTGAAGGAGGTATGACTCGTGTTTGAAGTGAAGGAGGTATGACTGCCCGTGGTTTGAAGTGCAGGAGGTATGACTCCCCATGGTTTGAAGTGAAGGAGGTATGACTCGTGTTTGAAGTGAAGGAGGTATGACTGCCCGTGGTTTGAAGTGAAGGAGGTATGACTGCCCGTGGTTTGAAGTGAAGGAGGTATGACTGCCCGTGGTTTGAAGTGAAGGAGGTATGACTGCCCATGGTTTGAAGTGAAGGAGGTATGACTGCCCATGGTTTGAAGTGCAGGAGGTATGATTGCCCGTGGTTTGAAGTGAAGGAGGTATGACTCCTCGTGTTTGAAGTGAAGGAGGTATGACTCCTCGTGTTTGAAGTGAAGGAGGTATGACTGCCCGTGGTTTGAAGTGAAGGAGGTATGACTGTCCGTGGTTTGAAGTGAAGGAGGTATGACTCCTCGTGTTTGAAGTGAAGGAGGTATGACTGCCCGTGGTTTGAAGTGAAGGAGGTATGACTGCACCAGCAAAGCGGGAAGTTGTGGTCCCGTGTGTCTGACCGACACTGGCGAGGTGGGGTGGAGTCACTGCGTCACGACAGTGCGTTCCCTGGCACGTGCAGGGCACACAGAAGGCACGCGTGGAATGTGGTTGTCTTGGCCCTGTTCACAGTCAGCACTGCTGGTGACTATTGTCACAGTACTGAGTGACACTGAGAGCTGCAGCCAGGAGGGTGTTCAGGGGGACTGCACTGCGTTGAGAGTGTGTGTGTGTGGAGGGGGGCTGCAGTAATCAGTGTGACGTGGAGTGTGTGTGGAGGGGGGCTGCAGTCATCAGTGTGACGTGGAGTGTGGTGGAGGGGGGTGTGACGTGGAGGGGGGTGGAGGTGGGGGACAGCCAAGTGATGACGACAGGAGTGCTGTGCGTGTCATGATCAGGAGTACCGCCATGTATCACTCGCCACCTCCACCCTCACCCAGAAGGTAAACGTGTGTGTGTGTGTGTGTGCCAGTGTGTCTGTGTATGTGCCTGTGTGTGTGTGTGTGTGTGTGCCAGTGTGTCTGTGTATGTGCCTCTGTGTGTGTGTGTGTGTGTGTGTGTGTGTGTGTGTGTGTGCATACACTGTATGAGACCAAGAAGGAGAGAGAGAGAGAGACAGAGTTGTCACTGTTTCACGTTAACAGTCGGGGTGTGAAGCACAGTCAGAATGTTGTGTTTCCAGAGAACGTTGTGATGGTATCACACTGAGCTCTCGAGGTGCTGAAAACCTCGTGAAAGCAGTGTGCAGGTCGGGTGTGTGTGTGTGTGTGTGTGTGTGTGTGTGTGTGTGTGTGTTTGTCTCTGTGTGTGTGTGTGTGATGTGTGTGTGTGTGTTTGCAGTCTATGTGTGTGTGATGTGAGTGTGTGTGTGTGTGTTTGTCTGTGTGTGTGTGTGTGTGATGTGTGTGTGTGTGTGTGTGTGTGTGTGTGTGTGTGTGTGTTTGCAGTCTATGTTTGTGTGATGTGTGTGTGTGAGAGACAGAGACAGACAGAGAGACAGAGAACTTGTCAAATAACCAACAGCTGACTGCAACAGCTCAGTCCATGAATGGCTGTAGGACTGATGATGTAAATGAGGTAGCCACCATGGATGGCTGTAGGACTGATGATGTAAATGAGGTAGCCACCATGAATGGCTGTAGGACTGATGATGTGAATGAGGTAGCCGCCATGAATGGCTGTAGGACTGATGATGTAAATGAGGTAGCCACCATGGATGGCTGTAGGACTGATGATGTAAATGAGGTAGCCACCATGGATGGCTGTAGGACTGATGATGTAAATGAGGTAGCCACCATGAATGGCTGTAGGACTGATGATGTGAATGAGGTAGCCGGCATGAATGGCTGTAGGACTGATGATGATGTAAATGAGGTAGCCACCATGAATGGCTGTAGGACTGATGATGTGAATGAGGTAGCCGCCATGAATGGCTGTAGGACTGATGATGTAAATGAGGTAGCCACCATGAATGGCTGTAGGACTGATGACGTGAATGAGGTAGCCGCCATGAATGGCTGTAGGACTGATGATGATGTGAATGAGGTAGCCGCCATGAATGGCTGTAGGACTGATGATGATGTGAATGAGGTAGCCCCCATGAATGGCTGTAGGACTGATGATGATGTAAATGAGGTAGCCACCATGAATGGCTGTAGGACTGATGATGATGTGAATGAGGTAGCCGCCATGAATGGCTGTAGGACTGATGATGATGTGAATGAGGTAGCCGCCATGAATGGCTGTAGGACTGATGATGATGTAAATGAGGTAGCCACCATGAATGGCTGTAGGACTGATGATGATGTGAATGAGGTAGCCGCCATGAATGGCTGTAGGACTGATGATGATGTGAATGAGGTAGCCGCCATGAATGGCTGTAGGACTGATGATGTAAATGAGGTAGCCACCATGAATGGCTGTAGGACTGATGATGTGAATGAGGTAGCCGCCATGAATGGCTGTAGGACTGATGATGATGTGAATGAGGTAGCCACCATGAATGGCTGTAGGACTGATGATGTGAATGGCTGTAGGACTGATGATGTGAATGAGGTAGCCGCCATGAATGGCTGTAGGACTGATGATGATGTAAATGAGGTAGCCACCATGAATGGCTGTAGGACTGATGATGTGAATGGCTGTAGGACTGATGATGTGAATGAGGTAGCCGCCATGAATGGCTGTAGGACTGATGATGATGTGAATGAGGTAGCCACCATGAATGGCTGTAGGACTGATGATGTGAATGGCTGTAGGACTGATGATGTGAATGAGGTAGCCGCCATGAATGGCTGTAGGACTGATGATGATGTGAATGAGGTAGGCGCCATGAATGGCTGTAGGACTGATGATGTGAATGAGGTAGCCGCCATGAATGGCTGTAGGACTGATGATGTGAATGAGGTAGCCGCCGTGTAGTATCCAGTTATTGTCAATGAACTGCCGGTACAGATGATTGTCAGTAAACTGCCCGTACACATGATTGTCAGTGAACTGTCGGTACAAATGATTGTCAGTGAATTGAGGTTAGGAACTGGTCAGTGTGAATGAGGTATGAGCTGATGAGGAAGTTAGTGAGTACCAGGCATTATGAATGAGGTATGAGCTGATGAGGAAGTTAGTGAGTACCAGGCATTATGAATGAGGTAGGAGGTGATGAGGAAGTTAGTGAGTACCAGGCATTATGAATGATGTAGGAGGTGATGAGGAAGTTAGTGAGTACCAGGCATTATGAATGAGGTAGGAGGTGATGAGGAAGTTAGTGAGTACCAGGCATTATGAATGAGGTAGGAGGTGATGAGGAAGTTAGTGAGTACCAGGCATTATGAATGAGGTAGGAGGTGATGAGGAAGTTAGTGAGCAGGGATTGTCCGGTGTGAGAGGTCTGTCCACACAGTGACTACACCACAACATGACAGGGATTACAGTGACTACACCACAACATGACAGGGATTACAGTGACTACACCACAACATGACAGGGGTTACAGTGACTACACCACAACATGACAGGGATTGTCCGGTGTGAGAGGTCTGTCCACACAGTGACTACACCAGAACATGACAGGGATTACAGTGACTACACCACAACATGACAGGGATTACAGTGACTACACCACATGACAGGGGTTACAGTGACTACACCACAACATGACAGGGATTGTCCGGTGTGAGAGGTCTGTTCACACAGTGACTACACCACAACATGACAGGGATTACAGTGACTACACCACAACATGACAGGGGTTGTCCGGTGTGAGAGGTCTGTCCACACAGTGACTACACCAGAACATGACAGGGATTACAGTGACTACACCACAACATGACAGGGATTGTCCGGTGTGAGAGGTCTGTCCACACAGTGACTACACCACAACATGACAGGGATTACAGTGACTACACCAGAACATGACAGGGATTACAGTGACTACACCACAACATGACAGGGATTGTCCGGTGTGAGAGGTCTGTCCACACAGTGACTACACCACAACATGACAGGGATTGTCCGGTGTGAGAGGTCTGTCCACACAGTGACTACACCACAACATGACAGGGATTACAGTGACTACACCACAACATGACAGGGATTACAGTGACTACACCACAACATGACAGGGATTACAGTGACTACACCACAACATGACAGGGATTACAGTGACTACACCACAACATGACAGGGATTGTGCGTTAATCGTTACACAGGCGCCTGACGTTGGTCTCTTCTTTTTGTTAAACTGAAGGAGGAAGAGAGGAGGATCAGGAGGATGAGTGGTGTGTACGTGCATGGCTGCACACATGTGTATGTGAGGGAAAGGGGGGAGACACAGAGAGACACGGACATGTTTAATGTACACACACTTTATTTGTGTTACACACACACACACACACACACACATACATACATACATACACAGACACACACACACACACACACACACACACACACACACACACACACTGACACACAGACACACACACACTGACACACAGACACACACACACACAATTTCTTCCCCCACCATTCCATCACCACACGCACCTCCACCTTCTCCCTTTCCCGTCCACCCTCCCCTCCTTTCACCTCCACCCTTCCTCAGGCACACACACAGGTGAGAAAGTGTCACAAGGTGAAGCAGAGGTGTGTGTACCGTGTACTGTATACATGTATCATAAAGCGTTGGTCATGTATGGTGAACCACAGACATACAGCAAAGTGTTGGTGAGGCCTGAGCCGTGTCACACCACTGTCACGTCACATGTCACAACGACGTCACGTCACATGTCACAACGTGTTGGTGAGGCCTGAGCCGTGTCACACCACTGTCACGTCACATGTCACAACGACGTCACGTCACATGTCACAACGTGTTGGTGAGGCTTGAGCCGTGTCACACCACTGTCACGTCACATGTCACAACAACGTGTTGGTGAGGCCTGAGCCGTGTCACACCACTGTCACGTCACATGTCACAACAACGTGTTGGTGAGGCTTGAGCCGTGTCACACCACTGTCACGTCACATGTCACAACAACGTGTTGGTGAGGCTTGAGCCGTGTCACACCACTGTCACGTCACATGTCACAACAACGTGTTGGTGAGGCTTGAGCCGTGTCACACCACTGTCACGTCACATGTCACACCACTGTCACGTCACATGTCACAACGTGTTGGTGAGGCCTGAGCCGTGTCACACCACTGTCACGTCACATGTCACAACAACGTGTTGGTGAGGCCTGAGCCGTGTCACACCACTGTCACGTCACATGTCACAACAACGTGTTGGTGAGGCTTGAGCCGTGTCACACCACTGTCACGTCACATGTCACACCACTGTCACGTCACATGTCACAACAACGTGTTGGTGAGGCCTGAGCCGTGTCACACCACTGTCACGTCACATGTCACAACAACGTGTTGGTGAGGCCTGAGCCGTGTCACACCACTGTCACGTCACATGTCACAACAACGTGTTGGTGAGGCTTGAGCCGTGTCACACCACTGTCACGTCACATGTCACCACGACGGATCCCTGCAGCCCTGGGGCTGGTATATATACTGGGCGCTGACAGCTCAAAGCTGTACAGTTCTGACAGCTCAAAACTGTACACGTCTGACAGCTCAAAGCTGTACACTTCTGACTGTACAGTTCTGACAGCTCGAAGCTGTACAGTCTGAAATCTTTTCAGTTCTGACAGCTCGAAGCTGTACAAGTCTGACAGCTCAATGCTTTACTGTTCTGACAGCTCAATGCTTTACAGTTCTGACAGCTCAATGCTTTACTGTTCTGACACCTCAATGCTGTACAGGTCTGACAGCTGAATGCTTTACTGTTCTGACAGCTCAATGCTGTACAGGTCTGACAGCTGAATGCTTTACTGTTCTGACAGCTCAATGCTTCACAGGTCTGACAGCTCAATGCTGTACAGGTCTGACAGCTTAATGCTGTACAGGTCTGACAGCTCAATGCTTTACAGTTCTGACAGCTCGAAGCTGTACAGGTCTGACAGCTCAAAGCTTTACGGCTGTTCTGACAGCTTAATGCTTTACCGTTCTGACAGCTCAATGCTGTACAGGTCTGACACTGAGCTCACTGCTGTATAGTTCTGACAGCTCGAAGCTGTACAGTTCACAGCATGAGTTGTCTGTATTGTGCGGGAGGAGGAGAGGGGAGGGCGTGTCTTTCTTTCGAGCACGCACACACACACAAACGCATACACACACACACACACACACACACACACACACACACACACACACACACACACTTCGTTACACACACACATACACATATGTACACACCGGCACACACACGCACACACATACACACACACACACACACACACACACACACACACACACACACTCACACACACATCGTTACACACATCGTTACACACACATACACATGTGTACACACCAGCACACACACACATCGTTACACACACACATATGTACACACCAGCACACACACACACACACACACACACACACACACATCGTTACACACACATACACATGTGTACACACCAGCACACACACACACACACATCGTTACACACACACATACACATATGTACACACCAGCACACACACACACACACACACACACACACACACACTGACGGAGACGGGTGGTGACAGTCTGGATAAACACTGCATTGTAATCAGACAAACAGACAGACAGCAGGAGACAAACTGTGCACACAGGTACTTTACTTCTCACATACACAAGCACACCGACCAAGAAAACGTCAATCAACCAACCAACCGACTGATTGCAGTGTCCGTATCCACAACGGTAAGCTCATTGTGCCCCAGTCCCCCGCACCCTTCCCCTTTCACCCCCTATCACCCCCACCCCGGGTATCTCTTGTGTCTGCCACTGAAGACTGATAGCCGCACACAACACGAAATCTTTTCACCGCGTCCGCCCCAAATAAACAACAGGGACGACCGCACCTCTCTTGGTGGGGATGAAGAGGAAACAAAAACCTATCACAGTATCAGTGACGAAACAGAAAACACCGCCAAAAAACAAAACAGAACACCCCCTCTTCACAAAAAAGCAGGAGAAACTCAACATAGAAAAGCTGTTTGTTATCAGTGACGCCGCTCTAAGTGGCTCTTGTCTGTCCGCGGTTCGGCATGATGGGGGTGGGGGGAAGATGAATGGGGAGGAAGGGAAGGGGGGGGAGGGGCAGAGGGAAGTGAGGGTGGGAGGAGGGGGCAGGAAGTTCACACACACACACACACACACACACACACGCACACAAACAAGCAAACACACACACACACGCACGCACGCACGCACGCACGCACGCACACACACACGCACACACACACACACACACACACACACACACACACGCGCATACACAAACAAGCAAACACACACACACACACACACACACACACACCTTCATACACGCACACGCAAACGGCACGCACGTCTCCAGGAATTAGTTGAGGCACGATGCAGAACCTTTTCCCATTAACACTGACCTCTTCCTCAACTGAAAGCCCCC
This sequence comes from Babylonia areolata, assembly GCF_041734735.1. NCBI lineage: Eukaryota > Metazoa > Mollusca > Gastropoda > Neogastropoda > Buccinidae > Babylonia > Babylonia areolata. Next base: position 31,384,776 of record NC_134906.1, read on the forward strand.
TCGCTCTTCCCCCTCACCCCTCCGCCTCCCCTTCCCTCCTCTCCCCTCTCTTTGCCAAGGTTGTCTGACGTAATCACTTACCATTCATCACAATTAGCTGCATGCTTATCAACTCGCATACCTCTTCCTATGCACACGTGCATGCACGCACGCATAGACGCATGCGGGCACGCAGGGCACATACACACAGATACACAAACACGCACACACACACACACAGACACACAGACAAAGACACACAGATTCAAACAGAGAGAGAGAGAGAGAGAGAGTTAGTTAGTTCACACCATGGATTTGGGTCTGTAAGTTCCCACTTTAAACTGGTGTTCGTGTTGCAAACTCAAAATAGCTGCTCCCTTTTTGGTTTGGGTTTTTCTTCCTTCCTCAATTTCTGTCCGTGGTCGTTAGGGCTAAAAGTACGAAGACTGATTTTATGTCTTGTTTATAATGTATATCTTTCTTATTTGTCAGTCAGTCTGCCTACCAGTCTGTCAGTCTGTCTGCCTACCTGTCTGTCAGTCAGTCTGCCTACCTGTCACTCAGTCTGTCTGCCTGTCTGTCAGTCTGTCTGCCTACCTGTCTGTCAGTCTGTCTGCCTACCTGTCTGTCAGTCAGTCTGCCTATCTCTCAGTCAGTCTGCCTACATGTCTGTCAGTCAGTCTGCCTACCTGTCACTCAGTCTGTCTGCCTACCTGTCTGTCAGTCAGTCTGCCTACCTGTCACTCAGTCTGTCTGCCTACCTGTCTGTCAGTCAGTCTGCCTATCTATCTGTCTGTCAGTCAGTCTGCCTACCTGTCTGTCAGTCAGTCTGCCTATCTGTCTGTCAGTCAGTCTGCCTACCTGTCTGTCAGTCAGTCTGCCTATCTGTCACTCAGTCTGTCTGCCTACCTGTCTGTCAGTCTGTGCCTATCTGTCTGTCAGTCTGTCTGCCTATCTGTCTGTCAGTCTGCCTACCTGCCTGTCAATCTGTCGGCCCATCTGTCTGTCAGTCTGTCTGCCTATCTGTCTGTCAGTCTGTCTGCCTATCTGTCTGTCAGTCAGTCTGCCTACCTGTCTGTCAGTCTGTCTGTCAGTCAGTCTGCCTACCTGTCTGTCAGTCAGTCTGCCTACCGGTCTGTCAGTCAGTCTGCTTACCTGTCTGTTAGTCTGTCTGCCTATGTGTCTGTCAGTCAGTCTGCCCATCTGTCTGTCAGTCAGTCTGCCTATCTGTCTGTCAGTCAGTCTGCCTATCTCTCTGCCTACCTGTCTGTCAGTCACTCTGCCTACCTGTCTGTCAGTCACTCTGCCTACCTGTCTGTCAGTCAGTCTGTCAGTCACCCCTCCTGACCTCCCTCTGTACCCCACTTGTCCCCCCTCCTCCACACCCCACTCTCTCCCCCCTCCTCCACACTCACCTCTCTCTGCCCCTCCTCCACACTCCCCCCTCTGCCCCTCCTCCACACTCCCCCCTCTGCCCCTCATCCACACCCCCCCCTTTCCCCCTCCTCCACACCCCCTCCCCTCTCTGTCCCGTCTCTCTTCCTCCTCTCTCAAAGGAGGTGAATTAAAACTGATAACAACATAACCTATCTCACCATGGCGGCAGCAAGACGCTTGCCTTTATGTTTTCTTTCTGGTCGGCTTCAGTCTCAGAGCTTCCCTCTGTACTGCTGACTGACAGCTGAGTTACACATCATCTGGGTGCATGATATTGTGGCTCCTCCTCTCTCTGTCTCCCTCCCTCCTCTCTGTCTCCCTCCCTCCTCTCTGTCTCCCTCCCTCCATCCTCACCCCCTCTCTGTCTCCCTCCCTCCTCTCTGTCTCCCTCCCTCCATCCTCACCCTCTCTCTGTCTCCCTCCCTCCTCTCTCTGTCTCCCTCCCTCCTCTCTGTCTCCCTCCCTCCATCCTCACCCTCTCTCTGTCTCCCTCCATCCTCACCCTCTCTCTGTCTCCCTCCTCTCTGTCTCCCTCCCTCCTCTCTGTCTCTCTCCCTCCATCCTCACCCTCTCTCTGTCTCCCTCCCTCCTCTCTGTCTCCCTCCATCCTCTCTGTCTCCCTCCCTCCATCCTCACCCTCTCTCTGTCTTCTCTCTCCCTCCATCCTCACCCTCTCTCTGTCTTCTCTCTCCCTCCCTCCTCTCTGTCTCCCTCCCTCCTCTCTGTCTCCCTCCATCCTCTCTGTCTCCCTCCCTCCATCCTCACCCTCTCTCTGTCTCCCTCCCTCCTCTCTCCCTCCATCCTCACCCTCTGTCTCTCTCCCTCCCTCCTCTCTCCCTCCATCCTCACCCTCTCTCTGTCTCCCTCCCTCCATCCTCACCCTCTCTCTGTCTCCCTCCCTCCTCTCTGTCTCCCTTCCTCCGTCCTCACCCTCTCTCTGTCTCCCTCCATCCTCACCCTCTCTCTGTCTCTCTCCCTCCCTCCTCTCTCCCTCCATCCTCACCCTCTCTCTGTCTCCCTCCCTCCATCCTCACCCTCTCTCTGTCTCCCTCCCTCCATCCTCACCCTCTCTCTGTCTCCCTCCATCCTCTCTGTCTCCCTTCCTCCTCTCTCTGTCTCCCTCCCTCCTCTCTGTCTCCCTCCATCCTCACCCTCTGTCTCCCTCCCTCCTCTGTCTCCCTTCCTCCATCCTCACCCTCTCTGTCTCCCTCCCTCCTCTGTGTCTCCCTCCCTCCAACCTCACCCTCTCAGTTTCATCCCTCCCTCCTCTCTCTGTCTCCCTCCCTCCTCTCTCTGTCCCTCCCTCCTCTCTGTCTCCCTCCCTCCTCTCTGTGTCTCCCTCCCTCCAACCTCACCCTCTCAGTTTCATCCCTCCCTCCTCTCTGTCTCCCTCCCTCCTCTCTGTCTCCCTCCCTCCTCTCTGTCTCCCTCCCTCCCTCTCTCTGTTTCCCTCCTCTCTCTGTCTCCCTCCCTCCTCTCTGTCTCCCTCCCTCCTCTCTGTCTCCCTCCTCTCTCTGTCTCCCTCCTCTGTCTCCTTCCCTCCTCTCTGTCTCCCTCCCTCCTCTCTGTCTCCCTCCTCTGTCTCCCTCCTCTCTCTGTCTCCCTCCCTCCTCTCTGTCTCCCTCCTCTCTCTGTCTCCCTCCCTCCTCTCTCTGTCTCCCTCCCTCCTCTGTCTCCCTCCCTCCTCTCTCTGTCTCCCTCCCTCCTCTCTGTCTCCCTCCTCTCTCTGTCTCCCTCCCTCCTCTGTGTCTCCCTCCTCTCTCTGTCTCCCTCCCTCCTCTCTGTCTCCCTCCCTCCTCTCTGTCTCCCTCCTCTCTCTGTCTCCCTCCCTCCTCTGTCTCCCTCCCTCCTCTCTGTCTCCCTCCTCTCTCTGTCTCCCTCCCTCCTCTCTCTGTCTCCCTCCCTCCTCTCTGTCTCCCTCCCTCCTCTCTCTGTCTCCCTCCTCTCTCTGTCTCCCTCCCTCCTCTCTGTCTCCCTCCCTCCTCTCTGTCTCCCTCCTCTCTCTGTCTCCCTCCTCTCTCTGTCTCCCTCCTCTCTCTGTCTCCCTCCCTCCTCTCTCTGTCTCCCTCCTCTCTCTGTCTCCCTCCCTCCTCTCTGTCTCCCTCCTCTCTCTGTCTCCCTCCCTCCTCTCTCTGTCTCCCTCCCTCCTCTCTGTCTCCCTCCTCTCTCTGTCTCCCTCCCTCCTCTCTCTGTCTCCCTCCCTCCTCTCTGTCTCCCTCCCTCCTCTCTGTCTCCCTCCATCCTTCACCCTTTCGCTCCCCTGTCTCAGCAAATCAGTGAATCAGCCAGTCAGTCAATAAATCAATGAATCAGCCAGTCAGTCAATAAATCAATGAATCAGCCAGTCAGTCAATAAATCAGTCAATCAGCCAGTCAGTCAGTCAATAGATCAATCAATCAGCCAGTCAGTCAACAAATCAGTCAATCAGCCAGTCAGTTAACAAATCAATCAATCAGCCAGCCAGTCAGTCAATGAATCAGCCAGTCAGTCAGTCAATAAACCAATAAGTCAGTCAATAAATCAATCAATCAGCCAGTTAGTCAACAAATCAGTCAGTCAGTCAATGAATCAACCAGTCAGTCAATAAATCAATCAATCAGCCACTCAGTCAATGAATCAGCCAGTCACTCAGTCAATCAATCAGCCAGTCAGTCAATAAATCAATCAATCAGCAGAGTCAGTCAATGAATCAGCCAGTCACTCAGTCAATAAATCAATCAATCAATCAATCAGCCAGTCAGTCAATCAATCAATCAATCAATCAGCCAGTCAGTCGATAAATCAATCAATCAGCCAGTCAGTCAGTAAATCAATGAATCAGCCAGTCAGTCAGTAAATCAGTCATTCAGCCAATCAGTCAATAAAAAAAATCAATCAATCAACCAGTCAGTCAATAAATCGATCAATCTGCCAGTCAGTCAATAAATCAACCAGCTAGTCAGTCAGTCAATAAATCAATCAATCAGCCAGTCAGTCAATAAATCAATCAATTAGCCAGTCAGCCAATAAAAAGGATGGATTAAAAAAAAAGTCAGATAAACAGATAAGAATGGTCCATGCGTGTACTGGTATTATTTTACCAAATAGTCTCACCCAAACTGAAAATGTCTTTAGTCAGCCAACTCCTGATCTCTCTGTGTCTGTCTGTCTGTCTATCTGTCTGGTTAGCTTAGACACAGCGATACACAGACACACACAGACACACACACAGACACAGACCCCTCCCCCCCCCCAACACACACACCTGTTGGTTACCCCATCAGTGAGGTGACATCAGCCCTATAACTCCCATGCCGGATGAAGTCATGATGGCACAGAGTGGTACAGATCCCTCACACACTCACCCGGCCCAACCCAAAGTGTCTTATCGCCGGAATCTCTTGACGGCCCAACCCAAAGTGTCTTATCGCCGGAATCTCTTGACGGCCCAAACCAAAGTGTCTTATCGCCGGAATCTCTTGACGGCCCAAACCAAAGTGTCTTATCGCCGGAAATGTCTTGACGGAAATTGTCTGAGAGGGTGGGGTGGTGCCAACCTTTGTCCGTTTCCTTCGTTTATTTCTGCGCTTTCTTCGTTTCTGCGTTTTTCGGCCTTTCTTTCTGTCTTTTCTCTCTTTCTGTCTTTTCTCTCTTTCTGTCTTTTCTCATTTTCCAACTGCTGACTTCGTGTCGTGTTCTTTGTGTTTCTTTTTGACACATGGCCGTTTCTTCATTCTGTGTGGAGACAGTTTGACATAAGGCCGTTTCTTCATTCTGTGTGGAGACAGTTTGAGACACGGCCGATTCTTCATTCTGTGTGGAGACAGTTTGACATAAGGCCGTTTCTTCATTGTGTGGACAGTTTGACACATTGCCGTTTCTTCATTCTGTGTGGAGACAGTTTGACACATGGCCGTTTCTTCATTCTGTGTGGAGACAGTTTGACATAAGGCCGTTTCTTCATTGTGTGGACAGTTTGACACATGGCCGTTTCTTCATTCTGTTTGGAGACAGTTTGAGACATGGCCGTTTCTTCATTCTGTGTGGACAGTTTGACACATGGCCGGAAGGTAGGACTGATTTGACATGGCCGGGACGTTGTGTGCAAAACACTTGAAGAGAACGGTGGGGGATGTGAATGGCTGACTGACGGGCTGTGACGTCACTGACTGTCTGCAAGTGGGCAGCTTAGTGTACAGTGACAGCACTGTTCCACTATCACAGTATAGAGCTTTGTGTACAGTGACAGCACTGTTCCACTATCACAGTATAGAGCTTTGTGTACAGTGACAGGACTGTTCCACTATCACAGTATAGAGCTTTGTGTACAGTGACAGCACTGTTCCACTATCACAGTATAGAGCTTTGTGTACAATGACAGGACTGTTCCACTATCACAGTATAGAGCCTTGTGTACAGTGACAGGACTGTTCCACTATCACAGTGTAGAGCTTTGTGTACACTGACAGCACTGTTCCACTATCACAGTATAGAGCTTTGTGTACAGTGACAGGACTGTTCCACTATCACAGTATAGAGCTTTGTGTACACTGACAGCACTGTTCCACTATCACAGTATAGAGCTTAGTGTACACTGACAGGACTGTTCCACTATCACAGTATAGAGCTTTGTGTACAGTGACAGCACTGTTCCACTATCACAGTATAGAGCTTTGTGTACAGTGACAGGACTGTTCCACTATCACAGTATAGAGCCTTGTGTACAGTGACAGGACTGTTCCACTATCACAGTATAGAGCTTTGTATATAGTGACAGGACTGTTCCACTATCACAGTATAGAGCTTTGTATATAGTGACAGGACTGTTCCACTATCACAGTATAGAGCTTTGTGTATACTGACAGCACTGTTCCACTATCACAGTATAGAGCTTTGTGTACAGTGACAGGACTGTTCCACTATCACAGTATAGAGCTTTGTGTACAGTGACAGGACTGTTCCACTATCACAGTATAGAGCTTTGTGTACAGTGACAGGACTGTTCCACTATCACAGTATAGAGCTTTGTGTACAATGACAGCACTGTTCCACTATCACAGTATAGAGCTTTGTATATAGTGACAGGACTGTTCTACTATCACAGTATAGAGCTTTGTATATAGTGACAGGACTGTTCCACTATCACAGTATAGAGCTTTGTGTATACTGACAGCACTGTTCCACTATCACAGTATAGAGCTTTGTGTATACTGACAGCACTGTTCCACTATCACAGTATAGAGCTTTGTATATAGTGACAGGACTGTTCCACTATCACAGTATAGAGCTTTGTGTACAGTGACAGCACTGTTCCACTATCACAGTATAGAGCTTTGTGAACAGTGACAGGACTGTTCCACAATCACAGTATCAGGCTACATTTCCCAGCTGTGTTCCCAGTGACGCACTGCACACATCGAGCTCACTAACATTCCCATTCAGCTCAGTGACTGCACGACAGCAGAATCTGATAACGCTTCAACTGGTTCAGTGTTCAGCACCACCCACCACCCCGCCCTCCCTCCTTACCCGGCACTGTCTGATGGAATCTGTCTGATGGAATCTGTCTGACGGGGCACTGTCTGATGGAATCTGTCTGTCTGATGGAATCTGTCTGACGGGGCACTGTCTGATGGAATCTGTCTGACGGGGCACTGTCTGATGGAATCTGCTTCAACTGGTTCAGTGTTCAGCACCACCCACCACCCCGTCATCCCTCCCTACCCGGCACTGTCTGATGGAATCTGTCTGACGGGGCGCTGTCTGATGGAATCTGTCTGTCTGATGGAATCTGTCTGTCTGATGGAATCTGTCTGACGGGGCACTGTCTGATGGAATCTGTCTGTCTGATGGAATCTGTCTGACGGGGCGCTGTCGGTGAGGACGAAGAAACTGGGCCAGACTTGTGTTCACATCAGACGCTATGTTCTTCTTCTTCTTCTTCTTCTTCTTCTTCTTCTTCTTCTTCTTCTTCTTCTTCTTCTTCTTCTTCCTCCTCTTCTTCCTCTCCTCCTCCTCCTCATTCTTCTTCTTCTTCTCCTCATTCTTCTTCTTCTTCTTCCTCTCTTCCTCCCCCTCCTCCTCCTCTTCCTCTCCCTTCTTCTTCTTCAGTCCCCCTTACACAGCCACACCGGGTTCATCTGTCGCAGTCCCAGTGTCAGCAGTCTATGGGGAACTATCGATGTTAGGTCGCGAGGAGGCTGCACACCAGAGGAGACCCTGCACTGCTGCTGAGTCACCTCAGTGGTGTTCAGTAGTGCCTGTTTTAATTTGGCTTACTGAGGACCTACTAACCCCCTACGGAACCCAACTGGGTGAGCATCCCCCCCGGAGTGGAGACCGCCACCACGTCCTTCCATCAACAGTCCCCCATGAATCTGTCGACTCCGAAGACCTTGACAGGACTCACCCCAAGCATGGAAGTGGAGGGCATGAAAGGCCACGGAAATTGGGAGAGTTATTTATATACTGATGATGAAGGATGATGATATTAATGATGACGATGCTGCTGTGGACTATAGAGGTCCATTTTAGCTTTGGGACTGCAAGACAAGGCTGTACTCTACGTTTCCTTTCCCATTGATATTACAATGATATTCCGGCGGCCCGAGAGATTTATACATACACTTTCAGTGTTGGCCAGGAAATTCGAGCAACACCCCAAAGATTTGTTCTCCTCCTCCTCCTCCCTTGACTTTGTGAAGATTCAGTTGGGCATCACGCAGAACAACTATTCACCAGTTTCCCCTAGATCTGTCGGTTGTGTCGTGTCAAAGCCTGTGTCTCGGCAGACGTTATACTGATGCTGACATCTGGTCAGAAACATGGACATGGGTGACTGATGTTTTGTTTTAATTAGAAAAGAGCGTTTTGCTCCTGCCAGTCTCCCTTCCTCTTTCCCCTCTCCTTTCCTCTTTCCCCTCTTATTCTCCCTGCATCTCTCTCCCCCCTCCCTCCCCACAGGACCCCAAACGGCCAGTCCTCACATCCTCCAGCTGCCTGCAGTCAGACTGAGATCCAGTCCTCACATTCTCCAGCTGCCTGCAGTCAGACTGAGATCCTTCCAGAGCCCAGGATTGTCCATCAGACGGGAGGTCACGACCCCATGACCCCATGACCAGGAACGAAGGATCAGTGTGTCAGTGATGCAGTGGATCAGTGTCAAAGTGTGTGTAGTGTGTCCCCCCGCCCCTCTGTGCCTGTAGCACTGAGCTGTATGTAGTGTGTCCCCCTCCCCCCGTGTGTCTGTAGCACTGAGCTGTGTGTTGTGTGTCCCCCTCCCCTCTGTGTCTGTAGCACTGAGCTGTGTGTAGTGTGTCCCCCTCCCCCCCTGTGTCTGTAGCACTGAGCTGTGTGTAGTGTGTCCCCCTCCCCCCCTCTGTGTCTGTAGCACTGAGCTGTGTGTAGTGTGTCCCCCCGCCCCTCTGTGTCTGTAGCACTGAGCTGTGTGTAGTGTGTCCCCCTCCCCCCCTGTGTCTGTAGCACTGAGCTGTGTGTAGTGTGTCCCCCCGCCCCTCTGTGTCTGTAGCACTGAGCTGTGTGTAGTGTGTCCCCCCCCCCTCTGTGTCTGTAGCACTGAGCTGTGTGTAGTGTGTCCCCCTCCCCTGTGTCTGTAGCACTGAGCTGTGTGTAGTGTGTCCCCCCCCCTCTGTGTCTGTAGGACTGAGCTGTGTGTAGTGTGTCCCCCTCCCCTTTGTGTCTGTAGCACTGAGCTGTGTGTAGTGTGTCCCCCCCCCTCTCTGTGTCTGTAGCACTGAGCTGTGTGTAGTGTGTCCCCCTCCCCTCTGTGTCTGTAGCACTGAGCTGTGTGTAGTGTGTCCCCCTCCCCTCCCCCCCCCTGTGTCTGTAGCACTGAGCTGTGTGTAGTGTGTCCCCCTCCCCTCCCCCCCCTGTGTCTGTAGCACTGAGCTGTGTGTAGTGTGTCCCCCTCCCCCCTCTGTGTCTGTAGCACTGAGCTGTGTGTAGTGTGTCCCGCCCCCCTGTGTCTGTAGCACTGAGCTGTGTGTAGTGTGTCCCCCTCCCCCCCTGTGTCTGTAGCACTGAGCTGTGTGTAGTGTGTCCCCCTCCCCCCCTGTGTCTGTAGCACTGAGCTGTGTGTAGTGTGTCCCCCTCCCCTCTCCCCCCCTGTGTCTGTGGCACTGACCTGTGTGTAGTGTGTCCCCCTCCCCTGTGACTGTAGCACTGAGCTGTGTGTAGTGTGTCCTCCTCCCCTGTGACTGTAGCACTGAGCTGTGTGTAGTGTTTCCCCCTCCCCCCCTCTGTGTCTGTAGCACTGAGCTGTGTGTAGTGTGTCCCCCTCCCCCCCCTGTGTCTGTAGCACTGAGCTGTGTGTAGTGTGTCCCCCCCCCCTGTGTCTGTAGCACTGAGCTGTGTGTAGTGTGTCCCCCTCCCCCCCTGTGTCTGTAGCACTGAGCTGTGTGTAGTGTGTCCCCCTCCCCCCCCTATGTGTCTGTAGCACTGAGCTGTGTGTAGTGTGTCCCCCTCCCCCCCCCCCCTGTGTCTGTAGCACTGAGCTGTGTGTAGTGTGTCCCCTCCTCTGTGTCTGTAGCACTGAGCTGTGTGTAGTGTGTCCCCCTCCACCCCTCTGTGTCTGTAGCACTGAGCTGTGTGTAGTGTGTCCCCCTCTCCCCCCTGTGTCTGTAGCACTGAGCTGTGTGTAGTGTGTCCCCCTCCCCCCCCTCTGTGTCTGTAGCACTGAGCTGTGTGTAGTGTGTCCCCCTCCCCTCTCCCCCCCTGTGTCTGTAGCACTGAGCTGTGTGTAGTGTGTCCCCCTCCCCTCTCCCCCTTTGTGTCTGTAGCACTGAGCTGTGTGTAGTGTGTCTGTAGCACTGAGCTGTGTGTAGTGTGTCCCCCCCCCCCTGTGTCTGTAGCACTGAGCTGTGTGTAGTGTGTCTGTAGCACTGAGCTGTGTGTAGTGTGTCCCCCTCCCCCCCTCTGTGTCTGTAGCATTGAGCTGTGTGTAGTGTGTCCCCCTCCCCCCCTGTGTCTGTAGCACTGAGCTGTGTGTAGTGTGTCCCCTTCCCCTCTCCCCCTCTGTGTCTGTAGCACTGAGCTGTGTGTAGTGTGTCCCCCTCCCCTGTGTCTGTAGCACTGAGCTGTGTGTAGTGTGTCCCCCCGCCCCTCTGTGCCTGTAGCACTGAGCTGTGTGTAGTGTGTCCCCCTCCCCCCCTGTGTCTGTAGCACTGAGCTGTGTGTTGTGTGTCCCCCTCCCCTCTGTGTCTGTAGCACTGAGCTGTGTGTAGTGTGTCCCCCTCCCCCCCTGTGTCTGTAGCACTGAGCTGTGTGTAGTGTGTCCCCCTCCCCCCCTCTGTGTCTGTAGCACTGAGCTGTGTGTAGTGTGTCCCCCCGCCCCTCTGTGTCTGTAGCACTGAGCTGTGTGTAGTGTGTCCCCCTCCCCCCCTGTGTCTGTAGCACTGAGCTGTGTGTAGTGTGTCCCCCTCCCCCCCTGTGTCTGTAGCACTGAGCTGTGTGTAGTGTGTCCCCCTCCCCCCCTGTGTCTGTAGCACTGAGCTGTGTGTAGTGTGTCCCCCCGCCCCTCTGTGTCTGTAGCACTGAGCTGTGTGTAGTGTGTCCCCCTCCCCTGTGTCTGTAGCACTGAGCTGTGTGTAGTGTGTCCCCCCCCCCCTCTGTGTCTGTAGGACTGAGCTGTGTGTAGTGTGTCCCCCTCCCCTCTGTGTCTGTAGCACTGAGCTGTGTGTAGTGTGTCCCCCCCCCCTCTGTGTCTGTAGCACTGAGCTGTGTGTAGTGTGTCCCCCTCCCCTCTGTGTCTGTAGCACTGAGCTGTGTGTAGTGTGTCCCCCTCCCCTCCCCCCCCTGTGTCTGTAGCACTGAGCTGTGTGTAGTGTGTCCCCCTCCCCCCTCTGTGTCTGTAGCACTGAGCTGTGTGTAGTGTGTCCCCCTCCCCCCCCCCCCTGTGTCTGTAGGACTGAGCTGTGTGTAGTGTGTCCCCCTCCCCCCCTGTGTCTAGCACTGAGCTGTGTGTAGTGTGTCCCGCCCCCCTGTGTCTGTAGCACTGAGCTGTGTGTAGTGTGTCCCCCTCCCCCCCTGTGTCTGTAGCACTGAGCTGTGTGTAGTGTGTCCCCCTCCCCCCCTGTGTCTGTAGCACTGAGCTGTGTGTAGTGTGTCCCCCTCCCCTCTCCCCCCCTGTGTCTGTGGCACTGACCTGTGTGTAGTGTGTCCCCCTCCCCTGTGACTGTAGCACTGAGCTGTGTGTAGTGTGTCCTCCTCCCCTGTGACTGTAGCACTGAGCTGTGTGTAGTGTTTCCCCCTCCCCCCCTCTGTGTCTGTAGCACTGAGCTGTGTGTAGTGTGTCCCCCTCCCCCCCTGTGTCTGTAGCACTGAGCTGTGTGTAGTGTGTCCCCCTCCCCCCCTGTGTCTGTAGCACTGAGCTGTGTGTAGTGTGTCCCCCTCCCCCCCTATGTGTCTGTAGCACTGAGCTGTGTGTAGTGTGTCCCCCTCCCCCCCCCCCCCCTGTGTCTGTAGCACTGAGCTGTGTGTAGTGTGTCCCCTCCTCTGTGTCTGTAGCACTGAGCTGTGTGTAGTGTGTCCCCCTCCACCCCTCTGTGTCTGTAGCACTGAGCTGTGTGTAGTGTGTCCCCCTCTCCCCCCTGTGTCTGTAGCACTGAGCTGTGTGTAGTGTGTCCCCCTCCCCCCCCTCTGTGTCTGTAGCACTGAGCTGTGTGTAGTGTGTCCCCCTCCCCTCTCCCCCCCTGTGTCTGTAGCACTGAGCTGTGTGTAGTGTGTCCCCCCCCCCTCCTCTGTGTCTGTAGCACTGAGCTGTGTGTAGTGTGTCCCCCTCCCCTCTCCCCCCCTGTGTCTGTAGCACTGAGCTGTGTGTAGTGTGTCCCCCTCTCCCCCCTGTGTCTGTAGCACTGAGCTGTGTGTAGTGTGTCCCCCTCTCCCCCCTGTGTCTGTAGCACTGAGCTGTGTGTAGTGTGTCCCCCTCTCCCCCCTGTGTCTGTAGCACTGAGCTGTGTGTAGTGTGTCTCCCTCCCCCCCCCCCCCTTTGTCTGTAGCACTGAGCTGTGTGTAGTGTGTCCCCCCCCCCCCCCCTGTGTCTGTAGCACTGAGCTGTGTGTAGTGTGTCCCCCCCCCCTCTGTGTCTGTAGCACTGAGCTGTGTGTAGTGTGTCCCCCTCTCCCCCTTTGTCTGTAGCACTGAGCTTTGTGTAGTGTGTCCCCCTCTCCCCCCTGTGTCTGTAGCACTGAGCTGTGTGTAGTGTGTCCCCCTCCCCCCTCCCCTGTGTCTGTAGCACTGAGCTGTGTGTTGTGCCCCTTCGTCCCATTGCATCCCCTCTCTCGCTGTGTGTGTGTGTGTGTGAGTGTGAAACTAATCCATTCCCCATTACATTCCAGACTGTAGTGTTTCCTTCTGGATGAAGAAAGGGCCCGTTGGACTGCTTGGCTTCCCCTTGACTTTGATGGGCACCCCTCCACCTCCACACTCTTTTTACCCCCCCCCCCCTCCCCCGCACACACAAACACAACCCTCCTTTCTCCTTATCTGTGATTGAAACCAAGAGGCCGTTTCCCCGACACGAGTGTCTGTGTCTGGCTGAGCATTGTTTGAAGTGGGATGCTTTAATTACTTGGTTTATACTTGTCATGTGGTTCACTCCACCCCTCCAACTCCCCCCCCCCCCCTCGTCTCTCTGTCTGTCTGTCTCTGTCTCTGTCTCTGTCTCTCTCTCTCTGTCTCTGTCTGTTTCTCTGTGTGTGTGTGTGTGTCTCTCTGTCTCTGTCTCCGTCTCTCTGTCTGTCTCTTTCTGTCTCTGTCTCTGTCTGTCTGTCTGTCTGTCTCTCTGTCTGTCTCTCTCTGTCTCTCTCTGTTTCTCTCTGTGTGTGTGTGTGTCTCTCTCTGTCTCTGTCTCCGTCTCCGTCTCTCTGTCTGTCTCTTTCTGTCTCTGTCTCTGTCTGTCTGTCTGTCTCTCTGTCTGTCTCTGTGTCTCTGTCTGTCTCTGTCTGTCTGTCTGTGTCTCTCTGTCTGTCTGTCTGTCTCACACTCTAGCCTCTGTCTCTGTCTGTCTGTCTGTGTCTCTCTGTCTGTCTCTGTCTCACACTCTAGCCTCCTGTTTCTGTGATTCTCTTTTCTTTCTCTGTCAGTCTGATGTCAACATTCATTAAATGGTGTGTGTGTGTGTGTGTGTGTGTGTGTGTGTGTGTGTGTGTGTGTGTACAGCTTGTTTTCATTGTGTACAGTGTGCATTTCCTGTCACTGACTGTTGAGGGAGTCAGAAGAGGAAGACAGAAAGAAACAAACAAAAACAAAAAAACAACGATGAGCTGACAACGTTGCACGTTACACCATGGACAGAACAAGGCGTTACTGCACTTCTGTGTCCTGGTGTTCTTTCTGGTTGTTCTTTGCTGTCCTTTGTGTTTTGTGCCCTGTTTCTGTGTTGTGCTGCCAGCAGTCTGTCACGGTGTTTCTGTACAGCCAGCAGTGAAGGCTGTCTCTTCAGTCTGTCACGGTGTTTCTGTACAGCCAGCAGTGAAGGCTGTCTCTTCAGTCTGTCACAGTGTTTCTGTACAGCCAGCAGTGAAGGCTGTCTCTTCAGTCTGTCACAGTGTTTCTGTACAGCCAGCAGTGATGGCTGTCTCTTCAGTCTGTCACAGTGTTTCTGTACAGCCAGCAGTGATGGCTGTCTCTTCAGTCTGTCACGGTGTTTCTGTACAGCCAGCAGTGATGGCTGTCTCTTCAGTCTGTCACGGTGTTTCTGTACAGCCAGCAGTGGTCTCTTCAGTCTGTCACAGTGTTTCTGTACAGCCAGCAGTGAAGGCTGTCTCTTCAGTCTGTCACAGTGTTTCTGTACAGCCAGCAGTGATGGCTGTCTCTTCAGTCTGTCACAGTGTTTCTGTACAGCCAGCAGTGATGGCTGTCTCTTCAGTCTGTCACGGTGTTTCTGTACAGCCAGCAGTGATGGCTGTCTCTTCAGTCTGTCACGGTGTTTCTGTACAGCCAGCAGTGGTCTCTTCAGTCTGTCACGGTGTTTCTGTACAGCCAGCAGTGATGGCTGTCTCTTCAGTCTGTCACGGTGTTTCTGTACAGCCAGCAGTGGTCTCTTCAGTCTGTCACAGTATTTCTGTACAGCCAGCAGTGATGGCTGTCTCTTCAGTCTGTCACAGTGTTTCTGTACAGCCAGCAGTGATCTCTTCAGTCTGTCACAGTGTTTCTGTACAGCCAGCAGTGGTCTCTTCAGTCTGTCACAGTGTTTCTGTACAGCCAGCAGTGAAGGCTGTCTCTTCAGTCTGTCATGGTGTTTCTGTACAGCCAGCAGTGGTCTCTTCAGTCTGTCACAGTGTTTCTGCACAGCCAGCAGTGGTCTCTTCAGTCTGTCATGGTGTTTCTGTACAGCCAGCAGTGATGGCTGTCTCTTCAGTCTGTCATGGTGTTTCTGTACAGCCAGCAGTGATCTCTTCAGTCTGTCACAGTGTTTCTGCACAGCCAGCAGTGGTCTCTTCAGTCTGTCATGGTGTTTCTGTACAGCCAGCAGTGGTCTCTTCAGTCTGTCACGGTGTTTCTGTACAGCCAGCAGTGATCTCTTCAGTCTGTCACAGTGTTTCTGTACAGCCAGCAGTGATGGCTGTCTCTTCAGTCTGTCACAGTGTTTCTGTACAGCCAGCAGTGATCTCTTCAGTCTGTCACAGTGTTTCTGCACAGCCAGCAGTGGTCTCTTCAGTCTGTCATGGTGTTTCTGTACAGCCAGCAGTGATGGCTGTCTCTTCAGTCTGTCACAGTGTTTCTGTACAGCCAGCAGTGATCTCTTCAGTCTGTCACAGTGTTTCTGCACAGCCAGCAGTGGTCTCTTCAGTCTGTCATGGTGTTTCTGTACAGCCAGCAGTGATGGCTGTCTCTTCAGTCTGTCATGGTGTTTCTGTACAGCCAGCAGTGGTCTCTTCAGTCTGTCACGGTGTTTCTGTACAGCCAGCAGTGATCTCTTCAGTCTGTCACAGTGTTTCTGCACAGCCAGCAGTGGTCTCTTCAGTCTGTCACAGTGTTTCTGCACAGCCAGCAGTGGTCTCTTCAGTCTGTCATGGTGTTTCTGCACAGCCAGCAGTGATCTCTTCAGTCTGTCACAGTGTTTCTGCACAGCCAGCAGTGGTCTCTTCAGTCTGTCATGGTGTTTCTGTACAGCCAGCAGTGATGGCTGTCTCTTCAGTCTGTCACGGTGTTTCTGTACAGCCAGCAGTGATGGCTGTCTCTTCAGTCTGTCACAGTGTTTCTGCACAGCCAGCAGTGGTCTCTTCAGTCTGTCATGGTGTTTCTGTACAGCCAGCAGTGATGGCTGTCTCTTCAGTCTGTCACGGTGTTTCTGTACAGCCAGCAGTGGTCTCTTCAGTCTGTCACGGTGTTTCTGTACAGCCAGCAGTGATCTCTTCAGTCTGTCACGGTGTTTCTGTACAGCCAGCAGTGGTCTCTTCAGTCTGTCACAGTGTTTCTGTACAGCCAACAGTGAAGGCTGTCTCTTCAGTCTGTCACAGTGTTTCTGTACAGCCAGCAGTGATGGCTGTCTCTTCAGTCTGTCACGGTGTTTCTGTACAGCCAGCAGTGGTCTCTTCAGTCTGTCATGGTGTTTCTGTACAGCCAGCAGTGATCTCTTCAGTCTGTCACGGTGTTTCTGTACAGCCAGCAGTGGTCTCTTCAGTCTGTCACAGTGTTTCTGTACAGCCAGCAGTGGTCTCTTCAGTCTGTCACAGTGTTTCTGTACAGCCAGCAGTGATGGCTGTCTCTTCAGTCTGTCGTAGTGCCACTTTACCTTTGGTAATGATCTGATGTTTCATGCATAATGTTGATTGTGTATTCATGGAAGAAAAGAACCTTTGGTAATGATCTGATGTTTCATGCATAATGTTGATTGTGTATTCATGGAAGAAAAGAACCTTTGGTAATGATCTGATGTTCCATGCATAATGTTGATTGTGTATTCATGAAAGAAAAAAAAAGCAAAGTTAGACTTGAAGTAGGGGAGAGACTCTTGAAATTCATCAATTCATACAGTAGTTAACGTCAACAATAGTTAACAGATCAATCCGTTTTCAACCATGACAGTAGGAGAGATGGGGGTCGGGGAGGGGGGGGGGGAAGGAGGGAAGGGGGGCTGACGAATGGCTGTGTATGAGGGGGATGGTAACTGACACACCGACAGCTCATTACACGAGAAGAGCGGATTTCAAAGCGTTCTTCCTCCATTACCTGTCGGGGTGCCTTTGAAGAAACAGTGGGGGGAGGGGCAGTGGAGAGGGGAGTTGGAGTGGGAGCACTGAATGAGATCCAGGTGGGAAGCGTGTGTGCGTGTTGCTGTGTGTGTATATGTGTGCGTGTTGCTGTGTGTGAATCTGTGTGCGTGTGTAGGTGTGTGTATATGTGTGCGTGTTGCTGTGTGTGAATCTGTGTGCGTGTGTAGGTGTGTATATGTGTGCGTGTTGCTGTGTGTGAATATGTATGCGTGTGTAGGTGTGTGTATATGTGTGCGTGTTGCTGTGTGTGAATATGTGTGCGTGTTGCTGTGTGTGAATATGTGTGCGTGTGTAGGTGTGTGTATATGTGTGCGTGTTGCTGTGTGTGAATATGTGTGCGTGTTGCTGTGTGTGAATTTGTGTGCGTGTGTAGGTGTGTGTATATGTGTGCGTGTTGCTGTGTGTGAATATGTGTGCGTGTGTAGGTGTGTGAATATGTGTGCGTGTGTAGGTGTGTGTATATGTGTGCGTGTTGCTGTGTGTGAATATGTGTGCGTGTTGCTGTGTGTGAATTTGTGTGCGTGTGTAGGTGTGTGTATATGTGTGCGTGTGTAGGTGTGTGAATATGTGTGCGTGTGTAGGTGTGTGAATATGTGTGCGTGTGTAGGTATGTGAATATGTGTGCGTGTGTAGGTGTGTGTATATGTGTGCGTGTTGCTGTGTGTGAATATGTGAGCGTGTTGCTGTGTGTGAATATGTGTGCGTGTTTCTGTGTGTGAATCTGTGTGCGTGTTTCTGTGTGTGTATATGTGTGCGTGTTGCTGTGTGTGAATATGTGTGCATGTGTAGGTGTGTGTATATGTGTGCGTGTTGCTGTGTGTGAATATGTGTGCGTGTGTAGGTGTGTGTATATGTGTGCGTGTGTAGGTGTGTGTATATGTGTGCGTGTTGCTGTGTGTGAATATGTGTGCGTGTTACTGTGTGTGTATATGTGTGCGTGTGTAGGTGTGTGAATAATTATGTGTGCGTGTTGCTGTGTGTGTATATGTGTGCGTGTTGCTGTGTGTGAATATGTGTGCGTGTGTAGGTGTGTGTTGCTGTGTGTGAATATGTGTGCGTGTTTCTGTGTGTGTATATGTGTGCGTGTTGCTGTGTGTGTATATGTGTGCGTGTTGCTATGTGTGAATAATTATGTGTGCGTGTTGCTGTGTGTGAATATGTGTGCGTGTGTAGGTGTGTGTATATGTGTGCGTGTTGCTGTGTGTGTATATGTGTGCGTGTGTAGGTGTGTGTACATGTGTGCGTGTGTAGGTGTGTGTACATGTGTGCGTGTTGCTGTGTGTGGATGTGTGCGTGTTGCTGTGTGTGTATATGTGTGCGTGTTGCTGTGTGTGAACATGTGTGCGTGTGTAGGTGTGTGTATATGTGTGCGTGTTGCTGTGTGTGAATATGTGTGCGTGTTGCTGTGTGTGAATGTGTGTGCGTGTGTAGGTGTGTGTATATGTGTGCGTGTTGCTGTGTGTGAATATGTGTGCGTGTTGCTGTGTGTGAATATGTGTGCGTGTGCAGGTGTGTGTATATGTGTGCGTGTTGCTGTGTGTGAATATGTGTGCGTGTTGCTGTGTGTGAGTATGTGTGCGTGTGCAGGTGTGTGTATATGTGTGCGTGTTGCTGTGTGTGAATATGTGTGCGTGTTGCTGTGTGTGAGTATGTGTGCGTGTTGCTGTGTGTGTATATGTGTGTGCGTGTGCAGGTGTGTGTATATGTGTGCGTGTTGCTGTGTGTGAATATGTGTGCGTGTGCAGGTGTGTGTATAAAGGACACACAGAGAGGTGATGGAAGAGAGGAAGAGGAGAGAGAGAGGGGGTGGAAGAATAAAAACCACTCTAGAAAAAAAGAAAAGAAGAAAAACGGAAAGGAGTGTGGAAGGAAAGTGTGGAAGGGGAGTGTGGAAGGGGAGTGGGGAGTGGGGAAGGGAAGTGTGGAGTGGGGAAGGGAAGTGTGGAGTGGGGAAGGGAAATGGGGAAGGGGAGTGTGGAGTGGGGAAGGGCAGTGAGGAAGGGAAGTGTGGAGTGGGGAAGGGAAGTGTGGAGTGGGGAAGGGAAGTGGGGAAGGGAAGTGTGGAGTGGGGAAGGGAAGTGGGGAAGGGAAGTGTGGAGTGGGGAAGGGAAGTGTGGAGTGGGGAAGGGAAATGGGGAAGGGAAGTGTGGAGTGGGGAAGGGAAGTGGGGAAGGGAAGTGTGGAGTGGGGAAGGGGAGTGAGGAAGGGAAGTGTGGAGTGGGGAAGGGGAGTGGGGAAGGGAAGTGGGGAAGGGAAGTGTGGAGTGGGGAAGGGAAGTGTGGAGTGGGGAAGGGAAGTGGGGAAGGGAAGTGTGGAGTGGGGAAGGGAAGTGTGGAGTGGGGAAGGGAAGTGGCGAAGGGAAGTGGGGATGGGAAGTGTGGAGTGGGGAAGGGAAATGGGGAAGGGAAGTGTGGAGTGGGGAAGGGAAGTGTGGAGTGGGGAAGGGAAGTGGGGAAGGGGAGTGGGGATGGGAAGTGTGGAGTGGGGAAGGGAAATGGGGAAGGGAAGTGTGGAGTGGGGAAGGGAAGTGTGGAGTGGGGAAGGGAAGTGGGGAAGGGAAGTGGGGAAGGGGAGTGGGGATGGGAAGTGGGGAAGGGGAGTGTGGAGTGGGGAAGGGGAGTGGGGAAGGGAAGTGTGGAGTGGGGAAGGGGAGTGGGGAAGGAAAGTGTGGAGTGGGGAAGGGGAGTGGGGAAGGGGAGTGTGGAGTGGGGAAGGTGGGGAAGGGGAGTGTGGAGTGGGGAAGGGAAGTGTGGAGTGGGGAAGGGGAGTGTGGAGTGGGGAAGGGAAGTGTGGAGTGGGGAAGGGGAGTGGGGAAGGAAAGTGTGGAGTGAGGAAGGGGAGTGTGGAGTGAGGAAGGGAGGAAGGGAAGTGTGGAGTGAGGAAGGGAAGTGTGGAGTGGGGAAGGGGAGTGGGGAAAGGAAGTGGGGAAGGGGAGTGGGGAAGGGAAGTGTGGAGTGGGGAAGGGAAGTGTGGAGTGGGGAAGGGAAATGGGGAAGGGGAGTGGGGAAGGGGAGTAGGGAAGGGAAGTGTGGAGTGGGGAAGGGAAGTGTGGAGTGAGGAAGGGAAGTGTGGAGTGGGGAAGGGAAGTGTGGAGTGGGGAAGGGGAGTGGGGAAGGGGAGTGGGGAAGGGTGTGGGTTGAAGGGAAGGTAAGGGAAGTGTGGAGTGGGGAAGGGGAGTGGGGAAGGGTGTGGGTTGAAGGGAAGGTAAGGGAAGTGTGGAGCGTGACCAAGAATGGCCAGACTCACGCAATTTGTCAGTGACGTGTGAGCCATGCTGTCAGTGATGTGTGTGCCATGATGTCAGTGACATGTGAACCGTGCTGTCAGTGACGTGTGTGCCATGCTGTCAGTGACATGTGAGCCATGCTGTCAGTGACGTGTGAGTCATGCTGTCAGTGACGTGTGAGTCATGCTGTCAGTGACGTGAGTGCTGTCAGTTACGTGTTTGCCATGCTGTCAGTGACATGTGAGCCATGCTGTCAGTGACGTGTGAGTCATGCTGTCAGTGACGTGTGAGTCATGCTGTCAGTGACGTGAGTGCTGTCAGTTACGTGTTTGCCATGCTGTCAGTGACGTGTGAGCCATGATGTCAGTGACGTGTGAGCCATGATGTCAGTGACGTGTGAACCATGCTGTCAGTGACGTGTGAGCCATGCTGTCAGTGAAGTGTGAACCGTGCTGTCAGTGACGTGTGAGCCATGCTGTCAGTGACGTGTGAACCGTGATGTCAGTGACGTGTATGCCATGATGTCAGTGACGTGTGTGCCATGATGTCAGTTACTTGTTTGCCACGATGTCAGTGATGTGTGAACCGTGATGTCAGTGACGTGTGAGCCATGATGTCAGTGACGTGTGAGCCATGCTGTCAGTGACGTGTTTGCCACGATGTCAGTGACGTGTGAACCGTGATGTCAGTGACGTGTATGCCATGAGGTCAGTGACGTGTGAGCCGTGATGTCAATGTGTGCGCCATTATGTCAGTGACGTGTGAGCCATGCTGTCAGTGACGTGTGTGCCATAATGTCAGTGACGTGTGAGCCATGATGTCAATGATGTGTATGCCATGATGTCAGTGACGTGTGAGCCATGCTGTCAGTGACGTGTAAGCCATGATGTCAGTGACGTGTGAGCCATGATGTCAGTGACATGTGAGCCATGATGTCACTGATGTGTGAGCCATGATGTCAGTGACGTGTGAGCCATGATGTCAGTGACGTGAGTGATGTCGGTGACGTGTGAGCCATGATGTCAGTGACGTGTGTGCCATGATGTCAGTGACGTGTGTGCCATGATGTCAGTGACGTGTGTGCCATGATGTCAGTGATGTGAGTGCTGTCAGTGACGTATGTGCCATGTTGTCAGTGACGTGTGAGCCATGATGTCAGTGATGTGTGAGCCATGATGTCAGTGACGTGTGAGCCATGATGTCAGTGACGTGTGTGCCATGATGTCAGTGACGTGTGTGCCATGATGTCAGTGATGTGAGTGCTGTCAGTGACGTATGTGCCATGTTGTCAGTGACGTGTGAGCCATGATGTCAGTGACGTGTGTGCCATGATGTCAGTGACGTGTGTGCCATGGTGTCAGTGACGTGTGAGCCATGATGTCAGTGACGTGTGTGCCATGCTCCCCATTAGCTGCAACAGCTGATGACATGGCCAGGAAACAGGATGTTTACACTTTATCGCCAGTGCTTCGCCTCTCGGCTTGATATGCTGCAGCTTGCCTCTCTCTGTCTCTGTCTTTATCTCTGTCTGTCTGTCTGTCTCTTTCTCTCTCATTCTCTCACTCTCTCTCTCTCTGTCTCTGTCTGTCTGTCTCTTTCTCTCTCATTCTCTCACTCTCTCTCTGTGTCTTTGTCTGTCTGTCTGTCTGGCTGTCTCTTTCTCTCTCATTCTCTCACTCTCTCTCTGTGTCTCTCTGTGTCTCTCTGTCTCTGTCTGTCTGTCTGTCTCTCTCTCTCTCTGAAAGGAAAGTGGATGGTCATAATACGGAAATCGTGATTAATATCTATGAATAAGATGTTGCAGCTGTATACACTTGATGGTCTAATTGAATATCAGCAGTCCATTTTATGTTGCTGTTTTTGTTGTTGTTTTGTCATGAAGAGGTGGGGGTGGATGGCGGAGGTGGTTGAGTGCAGGTGATGATGGTGCTTGTGATGGGCACATACCTGAGTACTGTTAAATCCTTGAATATAAGAAAGTTTTAACGTTCCCTCCCCCCACCCCGTCTCCCTCCCCACACTTTCACACTCCCACTATACACCCCTCTCTTCCCCCTCCCCCCACCTTCACACATCCACTATACACCCCCTCCCTTACACCTCCCCCCACCTTCACACCCCCACTATACACCCCTCCCTTCCCCCTCCTCACACCTTCACACCCCCACTATACACCCCTCCCCCCTACTCACACCTTCACCCCCCCATTATACACCCCTCCCCACACCTTCACACCCCCACTATACACCCCTCCCTTCCCCCTCCCCCCACCTTCACACCCCCACTATACACCCCCCACACCTTCACACCCCCACTATACACCCCTCCCTTCCCCCTCCCCCCACCTTCACACCCCCACTATACACCCCCCACACCTTCACACCCCCACTATACACCCCCCACACCTTCACACCCACACTATACACCCCCACACCTTCACACCCACACTATACACCCCTCCTTCCCCCTCCCCACACCTTCACACCCCCACTATACATCCCTCCCCCCTCCCCACACCTTCACACCCCCACTATACACCCCTCCCCACACCTTCACACCCGCACTATACACCCCTCCCTTCCCCTCCACACCTTCACACCCCCACTATACACCACCCTCCTCCCCACACCTTCACACCCCCACTATACATCCCCCCTCCCCCTCCCCCGGTCCCCCGCCCACCACAGGCCCTAAGGTGACTGGCTGAGTGGGGTGATGTTGGGAGGGGGTGGAGTCCCGATGACGCAGTGGATAAGACAAACGCCGTATTATATCTATTTTTACTCGTCCCTCCCCCCTCCTCTACCCTCCTCCACCTCCCCTCCTCCCTGTTTCTCCCCCCCCCCCCCACCTCTTCCCCCTGCCCCACGCCTCACGTGTGCTGGCAGGGGAGGTATAGTAAGAGGCGCGGCGCTGTGTCAGTCAGTGTGGTGCAGTCAGTCAGCCGGCCACTCTACACTCTACAGTGGGCCTCGCTCTCCGTCCTCTGTTTCACTGAGGTATCACACAGGTCTGTTCTGTCTCACAGGTCTGTTTCATTGAGGTGTCTCACAGGTCTGTTCTGTCTCACAGGTCTGTTTCATTGAGGTGTCTCACAGGTCTGTTCTGTCTCACAGGTCTGTTTCACTGAGGTGTCTCACAGGTCTGTTTCACTGAGGTGTCTCACAGGTCTGTTTCATTGAGGTATCACACAGGTCTGCTCTGTCTCACAGGTCTGTTTCACTGAGGTATCTCACAGGTCTGTTTCACTGAGGTGTCACACAGGTCTGTTCTGTCTCACAGGTCTGTTTCATTGAGGTGTCACACAGGTCTGTTCTGTCTCACAGGTCTGTTTCACTGAGGTGTCACACAGGTCTGTTCTGTCTCACAGGTCTGTTTCATTGAGGTGTCACACAGGTCTGTTCTGTCTCACAGGTCTGTTTCATTGAGGTGTCACACAGGTCTGTTTCATTGAGGTATCACACAGGTCTGTTTCATTGAGGTATCACACAGGTCTGTTCTGTCTCACAGGTCTGTTTCATTGAGGTATCACACAGGTCTGTTCTATCTCACAGGTCTGTTTCACTGAGGTGTCTCACAGGTCTGTTTCACTGAGGTGTCTCACAGGTCTGTTCTGTCTCACAGGTCTGTTTCACTGACGTGTCACAGGTCATCTGACTGTTCCACTGAGTTGTAACACAGGTCATTGTTCCACTGATGTATAACAGGTCTGTTCTATGTCCCTGTTTCTTACCTTTCTTACCTAGTGCTACATTTGTTTCTTACCTAGTGCTAGATTTGTTTCTTACCTGGTGCTAGATTTGTTTCTTACCTAGTGCTAGATTTGTCTCTTAGTGTTACATTTGTTTCTTACCTAGTGCTAGATTTGTTTCTTACCTGGTGCTAAATTTGTTTCTTACTTCGTGCTAGATTTGTCTCTTAGTGTTACATTTGTTTCTTACCTAGTGCTAGATTTGTTTCTTACCTGGTGCTAGATTTGTTTCTTACCTAGTGCTAGATTTGTCTCTTACCTGGTGCTACATTTGTTTCCTTACCTGATGTTATATTTGTTTCTTACCTGGTGCTAGATTTGTTTCTTACCTGGTGCTATATTTGTTTCCTTACCTGGTGCTACATTTGTTTCTTACCTGGTGCTGCATTTGTTTCTTACCTGGATTTGTCTCTTACCTGGTGCTACATTTGTCTCTTACCTGGTGCAACATTTGTTTCCTTACCTGGTGCTACATTTGTTTCTGTGCTACATTTGTCTCTTACCTGGTGCTGCATTTGTTTCTTACCTGGATTTGTCTCTTACCTGGTGCTACATTTGTTTCTTACCTGGTGCTACATTTGTCTCTTACCTGGTGCTACATTTGTTTCTTACCTGGATTTGTCTCTTACCTGGTGCTACATTTGTTTCTTACCTGGATTTGTCTCTTACCTGGTGCAACATTTGTTTCCTTACCTGGTGCTACATTTGTTTCTGTGCTACATTTGTTTCTTACCTGGTGCTGCATTTGTTTCTTACCTGGATTTGTCTCTTACCTGGTGCTACATTTGTTTCTTACCTGGTGCTACATTTGTCTCTTACCTGGTGCTACATTTGTTTCTTACCTGGATTTGTCTCTTACCTGGTGCTACATTTGTTTCTTACCAGGATTTGTCTCTTACCTGGTGCTACATTTGTTTCCTTACCTGGTGCTACATTTGTTTCTGTGCTAGATTTGTTTCTTACCTGGTGCTAGATTTGTTTCACTCCAGTGTCTTCTGTGTGTGTGGAGACAGGACTGTGGTGTGTGAAGAACGGACAGACCGAGATCAGTGGATGTCATGTGAACTGTCAGCTGTCAGTGAACTGGCTGTGACGTCATGTAGATCAGTGGATGT
>NC_134906.1:31414499-31514499 GCF_041734735.1 Babylonia areolata
CACAGTCAGATATACGGGCGTGCGAGCGAACACACACACACACACACACACACACACACACATATCAAATGTGTCCTCTAAATGTCTGTCTATAAGTAAAATTGGTGTGTGTGCGCGCACGCGCGTGTGTGTGTGTGTGTGTGTGTGTGTGTGTGTGCACGCGCGCGCGCACGCGTGTATATCAGTCTCACGACGGACGGGTGGGTGTTGGTTTGTTGTTGTTTCAATACAGTTTGTTTTATGTATTACAGATCGTTACGATTGCGAGGCGGTTTCTCTTTTCTTTTCATTATATTATTTCTTCCCTCTTTCGTTCGTATTTTGATTTTTATCTTCCTTCCTATCTTTCTTTCTTCCTTCCTTCCTGTCTGTCACAGCAGTGATGTAAGAGATACCAAAGGGCAACTAACCCCATGGCTTGTATTTGGCGACGGTTTTATTGACGTGCACACAAACCTTGGTTTTCTCCTACATGTATCTCAGTGACGTGCACACAGTCTGTTCAGTCTGTAATAGTTATGTACCGTACAGTTATACCTTTCACGTGGTGTACCGTGTTGAAGGCAGTCTGTATAGTCTGTAATAGTTATGTATCATCGGAGATTAGAAAAGATGCAGTTATACCTTTTATTTGTCACGGTGTAATAGTTATGTGTCTTTCTCTCCTCCCTCTCCCCTTCCTCTTCCCTTCCTCTCCTCTTCCTCTCCACCGTCCTCTCCCAGTCTCTCTCCCCTTCCTCCCTCCCCCCTCGCCCCTCATCTCCCCCTGTCCCCTCCCTCTCCCCTCCCCCCCTCCATCTCCCCTCCCCCCTCCCCCTCCCCTCCCCCTCTCCCTTCCCCCTCCCTGCCCTCCCCCCTCTTCCCTCCCCTCCTGTCCCCTCCCTCCACTCCCCCCTGTCCCATCCCCTCCCCCTCCCTCTGCCCTCCTGTCCCCCCTCTCCCCTCCCCCCTCCATCTCCCCTCCCTCTCTCCTCCTATCCCCCACCCTCTCCCCTCCCCCCTCCATCTCTCCTCCCCCTCCGTCTCACCCCCCCTCCCTCTCACCCCCCCTCCATCTCCCCTCCATCTTCCCTTCACCGTTGGAAAATATTCATTCATTCATTCATACCCCCACCCTCTCCCCTCCCCCGTCGATCTCCCCTCCCCCTCCCTCTCACCCCCCCCTCCATCTCCCCTTCCCTCCAGCCTCCAGTTGTCGTTCCTGGCGGGATGGGAAACAGCTGTTTCCGGTGGTGGTTCAGTGAAGGTGAACGGGGAGATGGTCCGGGTGTGGGGGTGAGGGTGCTGTGTGCACATGGCTGGTAGTAGGCATCCGTTCCACGTTGTCTGGTATTCTCTGTGTTCATGCCATGCGAGCAGTAAAATGTTAGGCATAAACATCAGTGTACACACCAACGGGGGCAGGGCTACACACCATGTGCACTGTCAGTCTTTCTTTAACTGAACGTCTTTTCACTTGAGTGATATCAGACGTGTGCCCTCTTTACCCTGTAGACCTTGGCCTGTCATCTGGCACCTGAAGCATGTCACACAGACAGACAGACAGATAGACAGACACATAGGCAAGCAGACAGGCAGGCAGACAGACAGTGTGGGTTGGGTACTCACCCACAGACAGGAACACTATCATGTGTTTGTGGAATCGCTCAGTTTGTTGTCACAGTTTCAAAATGTCCGCACAGTTAAGACATCAAGTCATCGTCAGTTTTCTCCACCTCTCAAGTCTGTCGCTGATCCTCACTGTCTCTCTTCCCCCTTTCTTTCTTTCTGTCGTTGATCCTCACTGTCTCTCTTCCCCCTTTCTTTCTTTCTGTCTGTCGCTGATCCTCACTGTCTCTCTTCCCCCTTTCTTTCTGTCTGTCGCTGATCCTCACTGTCTCTCTTCCCCCTTTCTTTCTGTCTGTCTGTCGCTGATCCTCACTGTCTCTCTTCCCCCTTTCTTTCTGTCTGTCTGTCGTGATCCTCACTGTCTCTCTTCCCCCTTTCTTTCTTTCTGTCTGTCGCTGATCCTCACTGTCTCTCTTCCCCCTTTCTTCTTTCTGTCTGTCGCTGATCCTCACTGTCTCTCTTCCCCCTTTCTTTCTTTCTGTCTGTCGCTGATCCTCACTGTCTCTCTTCCCCCTTTCTTTCTTTCTGTCTGTCGTGATCCTCACTGTCTCTCTTCCCCCTCTTTCTTTCTGTCGTTGATCCTCACTGTCTCTCTTCCCCCTTTCTGTCTGTCTGTCGTTGATCCTCACTGTCTCTCTTCCCTCTTTCTTTCTGTCGTTGATCCTCACTGTCTCTCTTCCCCCTTTCTTTCTGTCTGTCGCTGATCCTCACTGTCTCTCTTCCCCCTTTCTTTCTGTCTGTCGCTGATCCTCACTGTCTCTCTTCCCCCTTTCTTCTTTCTGTCTGTCGCTGATCCTCACTGTCTCTCTTCCCCCTTTCTTTCTGTCTGTCGTTGATCCTCACTGTCTCTCTTCCCCCCTTTCTTTCTGTCTGTCGTTGATCCTCACTGTCTCTCTTCCCCCTTTCTTTCTGTCTGTCGCTGATCCTCACTGTCTCTCTTCCCCCTTTCTTTCTGTCTGTCGCTGATCCTCACTGTCTCTCTTCCCCCTTTCTTTCTTTCTGTCTGTCGCTGATCCTCACTGTCTCTCTTCCCCCTTTCTTTCTTTCTGTCGTTGATCCTCACTGTCTCTCTTCCCCCTTTCTTTCTTTCTGTCTGTCGCTGATCCTCACTGTCTCTCTTCCCCCTTTCTTTCTGTCGTTGATCCTCACTGTCTCTCTTCCCCCTTTCTTTCTTTCTGTCTGTCGCTGATCCTCACTGTCTCTCTTCCCCCTTTCTTTCTTTCTGTCTGTCGTTGATCCTCACTGTCTCTCTTCCCCCTTTCTTTCTTTCTGTCGTTGATCCTCACTGTCTCTCTTCCCTCTTTCTTTCTTTCTGTCGTTGATCCTCACTGTCTCTCTTCCCCCTTTCTTTCTTTCTGTCTGTCGTTGATCCTCACTGTCTCTCTTCCCCCTTTCTTTCTGTCTGTCGCTGATCCTCACTGTCTCTCTTCCCCCTTTCTTTCTTTCTGTCGTTGATCCTCACTGTCTCTCTTCCCCCTTTCTTTCTTTCTGTCTGTCGCTGATCCTCACTGTCTCTCTTCCCCCTTTCTTTCTGTCTGTCTGTCGCTGATCCTCACTGTCTCTCTTCCCTCTTTCTTTCTTTCTGTCGTTGATCCTCACTGTCTCTCTTCCCCCTTTCTTTCTTTCTGTCTGTCACTGATCCTCACTGTCTCTCTTCCCCCTTTCTTTCTTTCTTTCTGTCGTTGATCCTCACTGTCTCTCTTCCCTCTTTCTTTCTGTCGTTGATCCTCACTGTCTCTCTTCCCCCTTTCTTTCTTTCTTTCTGTCGTTGATCCTCACTGTCTCTGTCCCCCCTTTCTTTCTTTCTGTCTGTCGTTGATCCTCACTGTCTCTCTTCCCCCTTTCTTTCTTTCTGTCTGTCTGTAGCTGATCCTCACTGTCTCTCTTCCCCCTTTCTTTCTGTCTGTCTGTCGCTGATCCTCACTGTCTCTCTTCCCCCTTTCTTTCTTTCTGTCTGTCGCTGATCCTCACTGTCTCTCTTCCCCCTTTCTTTCTTTCTGTCGCTGATCCTCACTGTCTCTCTTCCCCCTTTCTTTCTTTCTGTCTGTCGCTGATCCTCACTGTCTCTCTTCCCCCTTTCTTTCTTTCTGTCTGTCGCTGATCCTCACTGTCTCTCTTCCCCCTTTCTTTCTTTCTGTCGCTGATCCTCACTGTCTCTCTTCCCCCTTTCTTTCTTTCTGTCGTTGATCCTCACTGTCTCTCTTCCCCCTTTCTTTCTGTCTGTCTGTCGCTGATCCTCACTGTCTCTCTTCCCCCTTTCTTTCTGTCTGTCGTTGGTCCTCACTGTCTCTCTTCCCCCTTTCTTTCTTTCTGTCTGTCGCTGATCCTCACTGTCTCTCTTCCCCCTTTCTTTCTGTCTGTCTGTTGCTGATCCTCACTGTCTCTCTTCCCCCTTTCTTTCTTTCTGTCTGTCGTTGATCCTCACTGTCTCTCTTCCCCCTTTCTTTCTTTCTGTCTGTCGCTGATCCTCACTGTCTCTCTTCCCCCTTTCTTTCTGTCTGTCTGTCGCTGATCCTCACTGTCTCTCTTCCCCCTTTCTTTCTGTCTGTCTGTCGCTGATCCTCACTGTCTCTCTTCCCCCTTTCTTTCTGTCTGTCTGTCGCTGATCCTCACTGTCTCTCTTCCCCCTTTCTGTCTGTCTGTCGCTGATCCTCACTGTCTCTCTTCCCCCTTTCTGTCTTTCTGTCTGTCGCTGATCCTCACTGTCTCTCTCCCCCTTTCTTTCTGTCTGTCGTTGATCCTCACTGTCTCTCTTCCCCCTTTCTTTCTTTCTGTCGTTGATCCTCACTGTCTCTCTTCCCCCTTTCTTTCTTTCTGTCTGTCGCTGATCCTCACTGTCTCTCTTCCCCCTTTCTTTCTTTCTGTCGTTGATCCTCACTGTCTCTCTTCCCCCTTTCTTTCTTTCTGTCTGTTGCTGATCCTCACTGTCTCTCTTCCCCCTTTCTTTCTTTCTGTCTGTTGCTGATCCTCACTGTCTCTCTTCCCCCTTTCTTTCTTTCTTTCTATCGCTGATCATCACTGTCTCTCTTCCCCCTTTCTTTCTGTCTGTCTGTCGCTGATCCTCACTGTCTCTCTTCCCCCTTTCTTTCTTTCTGTCTGTCGCTGATCCTCACTGTCTCTCTCCCCCCTTTCTTTCTTTCTGTCTGTCGCTGATCCTCACTGTCTCTCTTCCCCCTTTCTTTCTTTCTGTCGTTGATCCTCACTGTCTCTCTTCCCCCTTTCTTTCTTTCTGTCGTTGATCCTCACTGTCTCTCTTCCCCCTTTCTGTCTGTCTGTCTGTCGCTGATCCTCACTGTCTCTCTCCCCCCTTTCTTCTTTCTGTCTGTCTGTCGCTGATCCTCACTGTCTCTCTTCCCCCTTTCTTTCTGTCTGTCTGTCGCTGATCCTCACTGTCTCTCTTCCCCCTTTCTTTCTTTCTGTCGTTGATCCTCACTGTCTCTCTTCCCCCTTTCTTTCTTTCTGTCGCTGATCCTCACTGTCTCTCTTCCCCCTTTCTTTCTTTCTGTCTGTTGCTGATCCTCACTGTCTCTCTTCCCCCTTTCTTTCTGTCTGTCTGTCGCTGATCCTCACTGTCTCTCTTCCCCCTTTCTTTCTGTCTGTCTGTCGCTGATCCTCACTGTCTCTCTTCCCCCTTTCTGTCTGTCTGTCGCTGATCCTCACTGTCTCTCTTCCCCCTTTCTTTCTTTCTGTCGTTGATCCTCACTGTCTCTCTTCCCCCTTTCTTTCTTCTTCTGTCGCTGATCCTCACTGTCTCTCTTCCCCCTTTCTTTCTTTCTTTCTGTCGCTGATCCTCACTGTCTCTCTTCCCTCTTTCTTTCTGTCGTTGTCTCCTGTCTCTCTTCCCCCTTTCTTTCTGTCTGTCGCTGATCCTCACTGTCTCTCTTCCCCCTTTCTTTCTTTCTGTCTGTCGCTGATCCTCACTGTCTCTCTTCCCCCTTTCTTTCTGTCTGTCTGTCGCTGATCCTCACTGTCTCTCTTCCCCCTTTCTTTCTTTCTGTCTGTCGCTGATCCTCACTGTCTCTCTTCCCCCTTTCTTTCTGTCTGTCGCTGATCCTCACTGTCTCTCTTCCCCCTTTCTTTCTGTCTGTCTGTCGCTGATCCTCACTGTCTCTCTTCCCCCTTTCTTTCTTTCTTTCTGTCGTTGATCCTCACTGTCTCTCTTCCCCCTTTCTTTCTTTCTGTCGCTGATCCTCACTGTCTCTCTTCCCCCTTTCTTTCTTTCTGTCGCTGATCCTCACTGTCTCTCTTCCCCCTTTCTTTCTTTCTGTCTGTCGCTGATCCTCACTGTCTCTCTTCCCCCTTTCTTTCTTTCTGTCTGTCGCTGATCCTCACTGTCTCTCTTCCCCCCTTTCTTTCTTTCTGTCTGTCGCTGATCCTCACTGTCTCTCTTCCCCCTTTCTTTCTTTCTGTCTGTCGCTGATCCTCACTGTCTCTCTCCCCCCTTTCTTTCTTTCTGTCGCTGATCCTCACTGTCTCTCTTCCCCCTTTCTTTCTGTCTGTCTGTCGCTGATCCTCACTGTCTCTCTTCCCCCTTTCTTTCTTTCTGTCTGTCGCTGATCCTCACTGTCTCTCTTCCCCCTTCTTTCTTTCTGTCTGTCGCTGATCCTCACTGTCTCTCTTCCCCCTTTCTTCTTCTGTCTGTCGCTGATCCTCACTGTCTCTCTTCCCCCTTTCTTTCTGTCTGTCGCTGATCCTCACTGTCTCTCTTCCCCCTTTCTTTCTTTCTGTCTGTCGCTGATCCTCACTGTCTCTCTTCCCCCTTTCTTTCTTTCTGTCTGTCGCTGATCCTCACTGTCTCTCTCCCCCTTTCTTTCTGTCTGTCGCTGATCCTCACTGTCTCTCTTCCCCCTTTCTTTCTTTCTGTCGCTGATCCTCACTGTCTCTCTTCCCCCTTTCTTTCTTTCTGTCTGTCGCTGATCCTCACTGTCTCTCTCCCCCTTTCTTTCTGTCTGTCGCTGATCCTCACTGTCTCTCTTCCCCCTTTCTTTCTTTCTGTCGTTGATCCTCACTGTCTCTCTTCCCCCTTTCTTTCTTTCTGTCTGTCGTTGATCCTCACTGTCTCTCTTCCCCCTTTCTTTCTTTCTGTCTGTCGTTGATCCTCACTGTCTCTCTCCCCCCTTTCTTTCTGTCTGTCGCTGATCCTCACTGTCTCTCTTCCCCCTTTCTTTCTTTCTGTCGCTGATCCTCACTGTCTCTCTTCCCCCCTTTCTTTCTGTCTGTCGTTGATCCTCACTGTCTCTCTTCCCCCTTTCTTTATCTTCTGTAAATCTATGTCCTTCTCTCTGTCTCAGTTTCTGCATGTCTGTTTGTCTCTCTGTGCGCATGTGTTGTGTGTGTGTGTGTGTGTGTGTGTGTGTGTGTGTGTGTGTGTGTGTGTGTGTGTGTACTTCTGCCTCCCTGTCTGTCTCTTCCCCTTTCTATAGATCTATAGATTTTTCGATTTCTTTATGCCGCCTCTTCCTCGACCCGGCCCTGGCTACCAACCCAAGTCACTTTGTCTCTCAGTTTGTCCCAGTGCTCTGTCCCCTCTCTCTCTTCCCTCTCTCTCTGTCTTCCCTCCCTCCCTCTCTCCCCTCTCTCTCCCCTCCCTCTCCCCTCTCTCCTCTCTTCGCTCTCTCTCTGTGTCCCCTCTCTCTGTCCTCTCTCTCTCCCCTCTCTCGCAGTGACGCCTCCTTGAGCTTCTGAAACTGAAACTGAATCTCCCACCCTCTCTCTCCTCTCTCTCTCTCCACCCTCTCTCCCTTCTCTCTCTCCACCCTCTCTCTGTCCCCTCTCTTCCTTCTCTCTGCCCCCCTCCCCTCTCTCTCCCCTCTCCCTCCCTCCCCTGTCCCCCTCTCTCCCCTCTCTCCCTCCCCTCTCTCCTTCCCCTCTCTCCCTCCCTCCCCTCCCCCTCTCTCCCCCTATCTCCCTCTCTCACCTGTCCCCTCTCTCCCTCCCCTCTGTCCCTCCCCCCTCTCTCCACCCTCTCCCTCTCTTTCTCCCGTCTCCCCTCTCTCGCTCTCCCCTTTCTATCTTTCCTCTCTCTGTCTCCTCCCTCCCCTCTCACTCTCCCCTCTCTCTCTCTCCCCTTTCTCTCTCTCCCCTCTATCCCTCTCCCCTCTCCCTCCCCTCTCTCCCTCTCCCCTCTCTCTCCCCCCCTCTCCCCTCTCCCTCCCCTCTCTCTCCCCTCTCTCCCTCCCCTCTCTCTCTCCCTCCCCTCTCTCTCTCTCTCCCCTCTCTCCCTCCTCTTTCTCCCCTCTCTCCCTCCCCCCTCTCTCTCTCCCCTTTCCCTCCCTCTCTCTTTCCCCTTTCCCTCCCTCTCTCTCTCCCCTTTCCCTCCCTCTCTCTTTCCCCTTTCCCTCCCTCTCTCTTTCCCCACTCAATCTCCCCTCTCACCCGTTGTCACCATCTTTTCTTCCACACCCTTTCTCTCTCCTCCACATCCCTCCCCTATCCCCCTCCTCTCTTTCCACACCCCTCTCTCTCCTCCACATCCCTCCCCTATCCTCCTCCTCTCTTTCCACACCCCCCTCTCTCTCCTCCACATCCCTCCCCTATCCCCCTCCTCTCTTTCCACACCCCCCTCTCTCTCCTCCACATCCCTCCCCTATCCCCCCTCCTCTCTTTCCACACCCTCTCTCTCTCCTCCACATCCCTCCCCTGTCCCCCTCCTCTCTTTCCACACCCTCTCTCTCTCCTCCACATCCCTCCCCTATCCCCCTCCTCTCTTTCCACCCCCCTCTCTCTCCTCCACATCCCTCCCCTATCCCCCTCCTCTTTCCACACCCCCCTCTCTCTCCTCCACATCCCTCCCCTATCCCCCTCCTCTCTTTCTACACCCCCCTCTCTCTCCTCCACATCCCTCCCCTATCCCCCTCCTCTCTTTCTACACCCCTCTCTCTCCTCCACATCCCTCCCCTATCCCCCTCCTCTTTCCACACCCCCCTCTCTCTCCTCCACATCCCTCCCCTATCCCCCTCCTCTTTCCACACCCTGCACCCTACCCGTTTCCATCTTTTTTCCCTGATGAAAAGTAAGAAGAAGATGGAGAGAGGAGAGAAGAGTGGAAAGTAATAGAGGAAAAGTACAAGGAGGAAGACAAGGAAAGTGAGCTGTGTTCCGCCCACCCACCGAGAGCCGCTCATTCCTTTTTGCCGGGGATCTTTTCTTTTCTTTTGCCCCCTTTTTTTCTCTCTCTCCCTTTCACTAGTTTTTAGAAGGAGCCTTTTCTTTGGAGTCCCGGTAATTGCCACTTTGACGCGGTGTGGAAAGCACGGAGCAGTACAGACCTGGAAAAGTCCACACTCACTGGTCACTGGGGAGATCTGTTCCCTGTCTGTTGTGGAAGAGAAAATTCTGGGATTGTCGGCGACGTGGACAGTACAGAGATTTGAACCCTCGGCCACCCACTGTTCACTTTGCACCATGCCCTTTGTTAGTGTTTGTGTGAGGGAGAGGGGAGGTCAGGCTTGGTGTGTGTGTCTGTCTTCCTGGATGCACAGAAGGAAAAAGTGGTTAGTGCAATCCCTTGGTGCTTGACTTAGCTGCTATACACACACACACACACACACACACACACACACACACACACACGCACACACAGAGTTTGATAGTTATTCTCATCCCTTTCCCATCCCCTCCCCTTTTTTCTCCTCCCTCTATTTTTCATGTCTAATATCACTTAATATGGATAGATATTAATATATATATATATATATATATATATATATATATATATATATATATATATATATATATATGTGTGTGTGTGTGTGTGTGTGTGTGTGTGTGTGTGTGTGTGAGAGAGAGAGAGAAATTGAACACACCACAGCACACCACACCACATCACTTACCACACGCACACGCGCGAGCATATGCACACGCACGCAGGTACGCACGTTGTTTTGGTAAAGAAAACACCATCACCGTCATGTTAATGTTCCACCAGTCCTATCACCGTGGGAACCGCGCCATTGTGTGTTTGGGGGGGACGTGTCTTCTTCTGTCTGTCACTCTCTGTCTCTTTGTCTCAGTCTCTGTCTCTGTTTGTCTGTGTCTCTGTGTGTCTGTCTGTCCCTCTCTTTCTCAGTCTCTGTGTGTGTGTGTGTGTGTGTGTGTGTGTGTGTGTCTCTGTCTGTCAGTCTCTATCTCTCATTCCAATCTCACCCTTTGCCCCCATCTTTCTCACACTATAAGCGCCCACACCCAGCACACTGACCGTTGAGGGGAACATCACCAGAACTCCCCAGCACACTGACCGTTGAGGGGAACATCACCAGAACTCCAGCACACTGACCGTTGAGGGGAACATCACCAGAACTCCCCAGCACACTGACCGTTGAGGGGAACATCACCAGAACTCCCCAGCACACTGACCGTTGAGGGGAACATCACCAGAACTCCAGCACACTGACCGTTGAGGGGAACATCACCAGAACTCCAGCACACTGACCCTTGAGGGGAACATCACCAGAACTCCAGCACACTGATCGTTGAGGGGAACATCACCAGAACTCCCCAACACACTGACCGTTGAGGGGAACATCACCAGAACTCCCCAGCACACTGACCGTTGAGGGGAACATCACCAGAACTCCCCAGCACACTGACCGTTAAAGGGAACATCACCAGAACTCCAGCACACTGACCGTTAGGGGGAACATCACCAGAACTCCAGCACACTGACCGTTGAGGGGAACATCACCAGAACTCCCCAACACACTGACCGTTGAGGGGAACATCACCAGAACTCCCCAGCACACTGACCGTTGAGGGGAACATCACCAGAACTCCCCAGCACACTGACCGTTGAGGGGAACATCACCAGAACTCCCCAGCACACTGACCGTTGAGGGGAACATCACCAGAACTCCCCAGCACACTGACCGTTAGGGGGAACATCACCAGAACTCCCCAGCACACTGACCGTTGAGGGGAACATCACCAGAACTCCCCAGCACACTGACCGTTGAGGGGAACATCACCAGAACTCCAGCACACTGACCGTTGAGGGGAACATCACCAGAACTGCCCAGCACACTGACCGTTGAGGGGAACATCACCAGAACTCCAGCACACTGACCGTTAGGGGAACATCACCAGAACTCCCCAGCACACTGACCGTTGAGGGGAACATCACCAGAACTCCAGCACACTGACCATTAGGGGGAACATCACCAGAACTCCCCAGCACACTGACCGTTAAGGGGAACATCACCAGAACTCCAGCACACTGACCGTTGAGGGGAACATCACCAGAACTCCAGCACACTGACCGTTGAGGGGAACATCACCAGAACTCCAGCACACTGACCGTTGAGGGGAACATCACCAGAACTCCCCAGCACACTGACCGTTAAAGGGAACATCACCAGAACTCCAGCACACTGACCGTTAGGGGGAACATCACCAGAACTCCCCAGCACACTGACCGTTGAGGGGAACATCACCAGAACTCCCCAGCACACTGACCGTTAAAGGGAACATCACCAGAACTCCCCAGCACACTGACCGTTAAGGGGAACATCACCAGAACTCCAGCACACTGACCGTTAGGGGGAACATCACCAGAACTCCAGCACACTGACCGTTAGGGGGAACATCACCAGAACTCCAGCACACTGACCGTTAAGGGGAACATCACCAGAACTCCCCAGCACACTGACCGTTAAGGGGAACATCACCAGAACTCCAGCACACTGACCGTTAGGGGAACATCACCAGAACTCCAGCACACTGACCGTTAGGGGGAACATCACCAGAACTCCAGCACACTGACCGTTAGGGGAACATCACCAGAACTCCAGCACACTGACCGTTGAGGGGAACATCACCAGAACTCCCCAGCACACTGACCGTTAGGGGGAACATCACCAGAACTCCCCAGCACACTGACCGTTGAGGGGAACATCACCAGAACTCCCCAGCACACTGACCGTTGAGGGGAACATCACCAGAACTCCAGCACACTGACCGTTGAGGGGAACATCACCAGAACTGCCCAGCACACTGACCGTTGAGGGGAACATCACCAGAACTCCAGCACACTGACCGTTAGGGGAACATCACCAGAACTCCCCAGCACACTGACCGTTGAGGGGAACATCACCAGAACTCCAGCACACTGACCATTAGGGGGAACATCACCAGAACTCCCCAGCACACTGACCGTTAAGGGGAACATCACCAGAACTCCAGCACACTGACCGTTGAGGGGAACATCACCAGAACTCCAGCACACTGACCGTTGAGGGGAACATCACCAGAACTCCAGCACACTGACCGTTGAGGGGAACATCACCAGAACTCCCCAGCACACTGACCGTTAAAGGGAACATCACCAGAACTCCAGCACACTGACCGTTAGGGGGAACATCACCAGAACTCCCCAGCACACTGACCGTTGAGGGGAACATCACCAGAACTCCCCAGCACACTGACCGTTAAAGGGAACATCACCAGAACTCCCCAGCACACTGACCGTTAAGGGGAACATCACCAGAACTCCAGCACACTGACCGTTAGGGGGAACATCACCAGAACTCCAGCACACTGACCGTTAGGGGGAACATCACCAGAACTCCAGCACACTGACCGTTAAGGGGAACATCACCAGAACTCCCCAGCACACTGACCGTTAAGGGGAACATCACCAGAACTCCAGCACACTGACCGTTAGGGGAACATCACCAGAACTCCAGCACACTGACCGTTAGGGGGAACATCACCAGAACTCCAGCACACTGACCGTTAGGGGAACATCACCAGAACTCCAGCACACTGACCGTTGAGGGGAACATCACCAGAACTCCCCAGCACACTGACCGTTGAGGGGAACATCACCAGAACTCCCCAGCACACTGACCGTTGAGGGGAACATCACCAGAACTCCCCAGCACACTGACCGTTGAGGGGAACATCACCAGAACTCCCCAGCACACTGACCGTTGAGGGGAACATCACCAGAACTCCCCAGCACACTGACCGTTGAGGGGAACATCACCAGAACTCCCCAGCACACTGACCGTTGAGGGGAACATCACCAGAACTCCCCAGCACACTGACCGTTGAGGGGAACATCACCAGAACTCCCCAGCACACTGACCGTTGAGGGGAACATCACCAGAACTCCCCAGCACACTGACCGTTAAGGGGAACATCACCAGAACTCCAGCACACTGACCGTTAAGGGGAACATCACCAGAACCCCAGCACACTGACCGTTAGGGGGAACATCACGAGAACTCCCCAGCACACTGACCGTTAAGGGGAACATCACCAGAACTCCCCAGCACACTGACCGTTAAGGGGAACATCACCAGAACTCCAGCACACTGACCGTTAGGGGAACATCACCAGAACTCCAGCACACTGACCGTTAGGGGGAACATCACCAGAACTCCAGCACACTGACCGTTAGGGGAACATCACCAGAACTCCAGCACACTGACCGTTAGGGGGAACATCACCA
The DNA here is from genome assembly GCF_041734735.1 of Babylonia areolata. Classification (NCBI taxonomy): domain Eukaryota; kingdom Metazoa; phylum Mollusca; class Gastropoda; order Neogastropoda; family Buccinidae; genus Babylonia; species Babylonia areolata. The sequence continues at coordinate 31,427,557 of NC_134906.1, forward strand.
GAACTCCCCAGCACACTGACCGTTAAGGGGAACATCACCAGAACTCCCCGGCAGAATACCTTCAGTGGGATGACGAGAAAAGACAACATAGCCCGTGGTGAATATATACACACATATATATATATATATATATATATATATATATATATATATATATATATATATATATATATATATATCTGAGAGAATATCTGTGTGTCTCTCTCCGTCACCTACATAAACACAAACATCTCTCTTAGTGGTCTCCTATCCCCCCCAGTATCCCCCCACCCACCCAACCCCAGTCTCCCCCCACCCCAGTATCCCTCTCATCTCCCCCCAGTCTCCCCCCACCCAACCCCATTATCCCCCCACCCCACCCCAGTATCTCCCCCACCCCACCCCACCTCATTATCCCCCCACCCCACCCCAGTATCCATCTCATCTCACCCCAGTCTCCCCCCACCCAACCCCATTATCCCCCCACCCCACCCCAGTATCCCCCCACCCCACCCCAGTATCCCCCCACCCCATTATCCCCCCACCCCACCCCATTATCCCCCCACCCCACCCCATTATCACCCCCACCCCATTATCACCCCCACCCCAATATCCCCCCCACCCCACCCCATTATCCCCCCACCCCACCCCAGTATCCCCCCCACCCCAAGCCTCTCCCGTAGTCTGGGTTCAGACCGTGTGTCTCTCTCCGTCACCTACATAAACATCTCTCTTAGTGGTCTCCTATCCCCCCAGTATCCCCCCCCCACCCAACCCCAGTCTCCCAGTATCCCCCCACCCCAAGCCTCTCCCGTAGTCTGGGTTCAGACCGTTGGGGCACCGCTGCTGAACTGACCACCACCCCTCTCCACTCTTCACGGTTTTCTGATTTCCTCAGGGCGTCACCGAGCGTCAAGCCTGTCCACCCCCGGATGTTGTCTTCCCATCTCTCCTTCTGCCTCCTGATACGGTGCCTTGCAGGAACGTTTTGGCAAGACCAGATGATCGGGAGATGTGTCCATACCACCTAAGTTTGCGTTTCTTCACTATGGACAGAAGGTCTTCGTAGGGTCCCCCAAACCCCACCCCAGTATCCCCCCACCCCAGTATCCCCCTCATCTCACCCCAGTATCCCCCCACCCCACCCCAGTATCCCCCTCATCTCACCCCAGTATCCCCCCACCCCACCCCAGTATCCCCCCACCCCACCCCAGTATCCCCCCACCCCACCCCAGTATCCCCCTCATCTCACCCCAGTATCCCCCCCACCCCACCCCAGTATCCCCCACCCCACCCCAGTATCCCCCCTCCCAGTATCCCCCTCATCTCACCCCAGTATCCCCCCACCCCACCTCCAGTATCCCCCCACCCCACCCCAGTATCCCCCTCATTTCACCCCAGTATCCCCCACCCCACCCCAGTATCCCCCCACCCCAGTATCCCCCTCATCTCACCCCAGTATCCCCCCACCCCACCTCCAGTATCACCCCACCCCACCCCAGTATCCCCCTCATTTCGCCCCAGTATCCCCCCACCCCAGTATCCCCCCACCCCAGTATCCCCCTCATCTCACCCTAGTATCCCCCCACCCCACCTCCAGTATCCCCCCACCCCACCCCAGTATCCCCCTCATCTCACCCCAGTATCCCCCCACCCCACCCCAGTATCCCCCACCCCACCCCAGTATCCCCCTCATCTCACCCAAGTATCCCCCCACCCCACCCCAGTATCCCCCCACCCCACCCCAGTATCCCCCTCATCTCACCCAAGTATCCCCCCACCCCACCCCATTATCCCCCCACCCCAAGCCTCTCCCGTAGTCTGGGTTCAGACCGTTGGGGCACCGCTGCTGAACTGACCACCACCCCTCTCCACTCTTCACGGTTTTCTGATTTCCTCAGGGCGTCACCGAGCGTCAAGCCTGTCCACCCCCGGATGTTGTCTTCCCATCTCTCCTTCTGCCTCCTGATACGGTGCCTTGCAGGAACGTTTTGGCAAGACCAGATGATCGGGAGATGTGTCCATACCACCTAAGTTTGCGTTTCTTCACTATGGACAGAAGGTCTTCGTAGGGTCCCCCAAACCCCACCCCAGTATCCCCCCACCCCAGTATCCCCCTCATCTCACCCCAGTATCCCCCCACCCCACCCCAGTATCCCCCTCATCTCACCCCAGTATCCCCCCACCCCACCCCAGTATCCCCCACCCCACCCCAGTATCCCCCTCATCTCACCCCAGTATCCCCCCACCCCACCCCAGTATCCCCCCACCCCACCCCAGTATCCCCCTCATCTCACCCCAGTATCCCCCCACCCCACCCCAGTATCCCCCACCCCACCCCAGTATCCCCCCATCCCAGTATCCCCCTCATCTCACCCCAGTATCCCCCCACCCCACCTCCAGTATCACCCCACTCCACCCCAGTATCCCCCTCATTTCACCCCAGTATCCCCCCACCCCACCCCAGTATCCCCCACCCCACCCCAGTATCCCCCCATCCCAGTATCCCCCTCATCTCACCCCAGTATCCCCCCACCCCACCTCCAGTATCCCCCCACCCCACCCCAGTATCCCCCTCATTTCACCCCAGTATCCCCCACCCCACCCCAGTATCCCCCCACCCCAGTATCCCCCTCATCTCACCCCAGTATCCCCCCACCCCACCTCCAGTATCACCCCACCCCACCCCAGTATCCCCCTCATTTCACCCCAGTATCCCCCCACCCTACCCCAGTATCCCCCCACCCCACCCCAGTATCCCCCTCATTTCACCCCAGTATCCCCCCACCCCAGTATCCCCCCAACCCAGTATCCCCCTCATCTCACCCTAGTATCCCCCCACCCCACCTCCAGTATCCCCCCACCCCACCCCAGTATCCCCCTCATCTCACCCCAGTATCCCCCTACCCCACCCCAGTATCCCCCACCCCACCCCAGTATCCCCCTCATCTCACCCAAGTATCCCCCCACCCCACCCCAGTATCCCCCCACCCCACCCCCAGTAACCCTCCCAGCGCCGTGTTGCCTCAGCCTGGTGAGGAAGGGCCTGCCCTCAGTGTTCACCTGCAGATGTAAACAGATTAGTCCGCGTTGCGTCTGTGTCCCACTGAGGTATCTGTTTACATCCAGTTCATGTGTGTGCTGTGTCTTCATCATCCTCTTGGTTCTCTGCACCTCCTCACTTTCCCACTACACTGTAAAAACTGTCCTCACTAGTACAGAAAGTGGAACCAACCACTACAGTCTCTCTCTCTCTCTCTCTCTCTCTCACACACACACACACACACACACACACACACACACACACACACACACACACCACACACGCACACACACACACACAGAGGGAAGGGAAGAGGCACCCTGGGAAAGTAAAGAGGATGACTATCACGATGAAGGAAATGTCCAGTTACATACTGTTTCGTGTCTTCATTCAACGTTACATCCAGTTACATACTGTTTCGTGTCTTCATTCAACGTTACATCCAGTTACATACTGTTTCGTGTCTTCATTCAACGTTACATCCAGTCACATACTATTTTATGTCTTCAGTGACGTCACATCGGTTACATACTGCTTTATGTCCTAAGTGAGCGTTACATCCAGTTACATGCTGTTTCATGTCTTCATTCAGCGTTACATCCAGTTACATGCTGTTTCATGTCTTCATTCAGCGTTACATCCAGCCACAGGCAATCAGACAGACCTGCAGTGTGTAGTGGCAGGGAATCTTGATAACGGCTTGCCAACAACCCTCCACCCCACCCCACCCCCCCTTCCTCCCCAAAGCCAAACAGACTTATCGGAATATTGGCGTGCAGAGTTAACTGCGGAGGTATTTTGCAAAGAGTGTTTTTATATAGTTATCTGGCCCGGGCAAGTGGCGAGAAGGCTGTGGTGGGTCACGTGGTTGTTTTTAGGTCAGGGGAGGTGGGGGGGATGGTGGTGGAGGGGGGCACAGTATGGGAAGGAAGGGAGAGAACTGGAGAGAGAGAGAGGTGGGGAGGGGGTGGGGGGGGATGGTGGTGGAGGGGGGCACAGTATGGGAAGGAAGGGAGAGAACTGGAGAGAGAGAGAGAGGTGGGGAGGGGGGGGGGTCGAGGGGGAGGAAGAAGGAATAACACGATAGCGGAACTTCCGTGCCATGAACGATGTTTCCAAAACTGCAAATTGGAGACAGAGAGGAGGAAGAGAAGTAAGTAAGAATGAGACAGAGAGAGAGAGAGAGAGAGAGAGAGAGAGAGAGAGTGGGGGAGCGTGGGGTGGATGGAAGGAGAGGAGCAACGTCATGACGATGGCAGTGAGAAACATTTCGCGCTATCCACATTGGCACGTCACAGTGCCACGTCTGACACAGTATCACGCCCTGACACATTGGCACGTCACAATGGCATGTCCTGACACATTGGCACGTCAGAATGGCATGTCCTGACTCAGTGGCACGTCACAATGGCATGTCCTGACACAGTGGCACGTCACAATGGCATGTCCTGACTCAGTGGCACGTCACAATGGCATGTCCTGACACAGTGGCACGTCACAATGGCATGTCTGACTCAATGGCACATCGTGACACAGTGACACGTCTGACACAGTGACACGTCTGACACAATGGCAAGTCTCGTGTTCTCGGCACAGCCCGATGCTTGGCGCTGAATCATCACAGACCTTTAGACCGCTTGTCCCTCTTCCCTCTCCCCCCTCCCCAACAACCTTCATCATGGTCGTTTCGTGGTGGTGTGGTGGTAGTGTTGCGGTAGCGGTGTGGTAGTGATGCCGGTAAAATTGTCCTTTTCGATTTTCAAAACTTGCCTGTGACGGGAATGATGCGTGAGTCAAGTAATGTTTCATCACAGTCACGGAATACAGCCTACGTCATGTTTCATCACAGTCACGGAATACAGCCTACGTCATGTTTCATCACAGTCACGGAATACAGCCTACGTCATGTTTCATCACAATCACGGAATACAGCCTACGTCATGTTTCATCACAATCACGGAATACAGCCTACGTCATGTTTCATCACAATCACGGAATACAGCCTGCGTCATGTTTCATCACAATCACGGAATACAGCCTGCGTCATGTTTCATCACAATCACGGAATACAGCCTGCGTCATGTTTCATCACAATCACGGAATACAGCCTGCGTCATGTTTCATCACAATCACGGAATACAGCCTACGTCATGTTTCATCACAATCACGGAATACAGCCTGCGTCATGTTTCATCACAATCACGGAATACAGCCTGTGTCATGTTTCATCACAATCACGGAATACAGCCTACGTCATGTTTCATCACAATCACGGAATACAGCCTGCGTCATGTTTCATCACAATCACGGAATACAGCCTACGTCATGTTTCATCACAATCACGGAATACAGCCTACGTCATGTTTCATCACAATCACGGAATACAGCCTGCGTCATGTTTCATCACAATCACGGAATACAGCCTACGTCATGTTTCATCACAATCACGGAATACAGCCTGCGTCATGTTTCATCACAATCACGGAATACAGCCTACGTCATGTTTCATCACAATCACGGAATACAGCCTGCGTCATGTTTCATCACAATCACGGAATACAGCCTGCGTCATGTTTCATCACAATCACGGAATACAGCCTGCGTCATGTTTCATCACAATCACGGAATACAGCTTGCGTCCCTCCACCGTCTACCTCCCTGTCCGCCCCACACACACCCCTCCCTACTCCCCTACACACACACACACACCCCTCCCTACTCCCCTACACACACACACACACCCCTCCCTACTCCTCTACATCCACACACACCCCTCCCTACTCCCCTACACACACACACACACCCCTCCCTACTCCCCTACACACACACACACACCCCTCCCTACTCCCCTACACACACACACACACCCCTCCCTACTCCCCTACACACACACACACACCCCTCCCTACTCCCCTACACACACACACACCCCTCCCTACTCCCCTACACACACACACACCCCTCCCTCCTCCCCTACACACACACACACACCCCTCCCTACTCCCCTACACACACACACACACCCCTCCCTACTCCCTTACACACACACACACACACCTCCCTACTCCTCTACATCCACACACACACACCCCTCCCTACTCCCCTACACACACACCCCTCCCTACTCCCCTACACACACACACCCCTCCCTACTCCCCTACACACACACACACCCCTCCCTACTCCCCTACACACACACACACACCCCTCCCTACTCCCCTACACACACACACACCCCTCCCTACTCCCCTACACACACACACACCCCTCCCTACTCCCCTACACACACACACACACACACCTCCCTACTCCCCTACATCCACACCCCTCCCTACTCCCCTACACACACACACACCCCTCCCTACTCCCCTACACACACACCCACACCACTCCCTACTCCCCTACACACACACACCCCTCCCTACTCCCCTACACACACACCCCTCCCCACTCCCCTACACACCCATACACCCCCTCCCTACTCCTCTACATCCACACACACCTGCCTACTCCCCTACACACACACCCACACCCCTCCCTACTCCCCTACACACACCCCTCCGTACTCCCCTACACACACCCCTCCGTACTCCCCTACACACACACCCCTCCCTACTCCCCTACACACACACACCCCTCCCTACTCCCCTACATCCACACCCCTCCCTACTCCCCTACACACACCCCTCCGTACTCCCCTACACACACACCCCTCCCTACTCCCCTACATCCACACCCCTCCCTACTCCCCTACACACACCCCTCCGTACTCCCCTACACACACACCCCTCCCTACTCCCCTACACACACACACCCCTCCCTACTCCCCTACACACCCCTCCCTACTCCCCTACATCCACACCCCTCCCTACTCCCCTACACACCCCTCCCTACTCCCCTACACACACACACCCCTCCCTACTCCCCTACATCCACACCCCTCCCTACTCCCCTACATCCACACCCCTCCCTACTCCCCTACACACCCCTCCCTACTCCCCTACACACACACACCCCTCCCTACTCCCCTACATCCACACCCCTCCCTACTCCCCTACACACACACCCCTCCCTACTCCCCTACACCTACACACCCCTCCCTACTCCCCTACACTCCCCTACACACCCCTCCCTACTCCCCTACACACACACCCACACCCCTCCCTACTCCCCTACACACCCCTCCCTACTCCCCTACACACACACCCACACCCCTCCCTACTCCCCTACACACCCCTCCCTACTCCCCTACACCTACACACCCCTCCCTACTCCCCTACACACACACCCCTCCCTACTCCCCTACACTCCCCTACACACCCCTCCCTACTCCCCTACACACACACCCACACCCCTCCCTACTCCCCTACACACCCCTCCCTACTCCCCTACGCACACACCTCTCTACTCCCTTACACCCACACACACCTCTCTACTCCCCTACTCCTCTACACCCACCTCCCTACTTCCCTACACCCACACACCCCTCCCTACTCCCCTACAACCACACACACCTCTCTACTCTCCTACACACCCCTCCCTACTCCCCTACACACCCCTCCCTACTCCCCTACACCTACACACCCCTCCCTACTCCCCTACACACACACCCCTCCCTACTCCCCTACACACCCCTCCCTACTCCCCTACGCACACACCTCTCTACTCCCTTACACCCACACACACCTCTCTACTCCCCTACTCCTCTACACCCACCTCCCTACTTCCCTACACCCACACACCCCTCCCTACTCCCCTACACCCACACCCCTCCCTACTCCCCTACACCCACACACACCTCTCTACTCCCCTACACCCACACACACACTTCCCTACTCCCCTACACACACACCCCTCCCTATTCCCCTACACACACCCCTCCCTATTCCCCTACACACACACCCCTCCCTATTCCCCTACACACACACCCCTCCCTATTCCCCTACACACACCCCTCCCTATTCCCCAACACACACACCCCTCCCTATTCCCCTACATACACCCCTCCCTATTCCCCTACACACACACCCCTCCCTATTCCCCTACACACACACCCCTCCCTATTCCCCTACACACACACCCCTCCCTATTCCCCTACACACACACCCCTCCCTATTCCCCTACATACACCCCTCCCTATTCCCCTACACACACCCCTCCCTATTCCCCTACATACACCCCTCCCTATTCCCCTACACACCCCTCCCTATTCCCCAACACACACACACCCCTCCCTATTCCCCTACACACACCCCTCCCTATTCCCTTACACACACCCCTCCCTATTTCCCTACACACACCCCCCTCCCTATTCCCCTACACACACCCCTCCCTATTCCCCTACACACACCCCTCCCTATTCCCCAACACACACACCCCTCCCTATTCCCCTACACACACCCCTCCCTATTCCCCTACACACACACCCCTCCCTATTCCCCAACACACACCCCTCCCTATTCCCCTACACACACACCCCTCCCTATTCCCCTACACCCCCCCTCCCTATTCCCCTACACACCACTCCCTATTCCCCTACACACACACCCCTCCCTACTCCCCTACACACACACCCCTCCCTATTCCCCAACACACACACCCCTCCCTATTCCCCTACAATCACATCCCTCCCTACACACACACACACACACACACACACACACACACACACACACTCGTCCACTCTCCAGGCACAATCAGGTGGTTCATTGACATTGTTGAAACACTCTTTTGGTTAATGCCGTTGACTGCCGCTAGGGACACGCCAGACATTGTTCAGTGACACTGTGGGTACGCTCTTTTCGTTAATGCCGTTGACTGCCGCTAGGGACATGCCTGGCATTGTTCAGTGACACTGTGGGCACGCTCTTTTCGTTAATGCCGTTGACTGCCGCTAGGGACACGACTGGCATTGTTCAGTGACACTGTGGGCACGCTCTTTTTGTTAATGCCGTTGACTGCCGCTAGGGACACGCCTGGCATTGTTCAGTGACACTGTGGGCACGCTCTTTTTGTTAATGCCGTTGACTGCCGCTAGGGACACGCCTGGCATTGTTCAGTGACACTGTGGGCACGCTCTTTTCGTTAATGCCGTTGACTGCCGCTAGGGACACGCCTGGCATTGTTCAGTGACACTTTGGGCACGCTCTTTTTGTTAATGCCGTTGACTGCCGCTAGGGACACGCCTGGCATGGGACAGCAGGAGAGAGAGCAGAGGTAGGAAGCTCCAGAAGTGAGGGTGTTGTAACCTGGCCAGGTGGCAGATTTCGTTCTGGGCCTCGCCAAACAAATGGGGTCAACTTAGGTAACGAGGCTGCTGGTTCTCCCACCCCTCCCACCACCCCACCCCACCGCCCTCACATTCTTTTAACTTCTGGGCTTCCCTCTCACTGGCAGCATGTAACCAGGGTGGCTGAGGGTGGAGTAACCAATGAACAGATGAATGTGACATCTGTATACAGATGAATGAAGTGACATCAGTATGCAGGTGAATGGAGTGACATCAGTGTGCAGGGTGAATGAAGTGACATCAGTGTGCAGGTGAATGGAGTGACATCAGCATACAGGTGAATGGAGTGACATCAGTACATAGGCGAATGGAGTGTATTCAGTATGCAGATGAATGAGGTGACATCTGTATACAGGTGAATGGAGTTACATCAGTATGCAGGTGAATGGAGTGACATCAGTGTGCAGGGTGAATGAAGTGACATCAGCATACAGATCAATGGAGTGACATCAGTATATAGGTGAATGGAGTGTATTCAGCATACAGGTGAATGGAGTGACATCGGCATACAAGTGAATGGAGTGACATCAGTGCACAGGTGAATAGAGTGACGTCAGTATACATGAGACATCCGTATACAGATGAATGACGTGACATCAGCATACAGGTGAATGGAGTGACATCAGTATACAGGTGAATCAAGTGACATCAGTGCACAGGTGAATAGTGTGACGTCAGTATACAGGAGACATCAGTATACACATGAATGACGTGACATCAGTATGCAGGTGAATGAAGTGACCAGTATACAGGTGATTGAAGTGACACCAGTATACAGGTGATTTTAGTGACATTAGTAGACAGGTGAATGAAGTGACATCAGTATACAGGTGAATGGAAGTGACATCAGTATACAGGTGAATGAAGTGAGAAGTATACAGGTGAATGAAGTGACATCAGTATGCAGGTGACATCAATATACAGGTGAATGAAGTGACATTAGTATACAGGTGACATCAGTACACAGGTGAATGAAGTGATATCAGTATGCAGGTGAATTAAGTGACATCAGTATACAGGTGAATGAAATGAAATTAGTATACAGGTGAATGAAGTGACATCAGTACACATGTGACATCAGAAAACAGGTGAATGGAATTGACATTTCTCCTCCAAGAGGACAGTTCCAGAAAGGGGAGTGGAGAGACATGAAACACTAGAAAACAATGACACCTCCCGAATAAAAGAGACAAGAAAACGCCAAGAAGAAAAAAAAAGGAAAAAAAGAAGAAGAAAATGACACCTCCCCAATAAAAGAGACAAGAAAACGCCAAGAAGAAAAAAGAAGGAAAAAAAAAGAAGAAGAAAATAACACCTCTCCAATAAAAGAGACAAGAAAACGCCAAGAAGAAAAAAAAAAGGAAAAAAAAGAAGAAAAAAATGACACCTCCCCAATAAAAGAGACAAGAAAACGCCAAGAAGAAAAAAGAAGGAAAAAAAAGAAGAAGAAAATGACACCTCTCCAATAAAAGAGACAAGAAAAATATAAAAATTGACACTTCCCCAAATGATGGAGACCGGAAACGTAAAAATTGACACCTCCCCAAATGATGGAGACCGGAAACGTTGTAAGAATTACACCTCCCCAAATGTTGTGACGCTGGCGATGAGTACACAATCCCATCCCCACCCCCATCCTCACCCTCACCACCGTTCCTCTCTGAACACAGCCGTGGTAAATGTCATGGTAAATGCCATGGTACAGTTTGAATGAACCCGTTCAGCAGAGGATTTGAATCACTGGTCATTACCGCTTCTGAAAGAGAAGTAATGGCGCTGTGAAATGTAGACCTCGTGGATTGTTTCTGTCTCATTTGTTCTTCTGTCTCTGGGCTGGTTCACGAGTTGTCGGTTGCTTAAGAAATTACTGTGTGAAGACTTAGTGAGTGACTGTTAATGAGGATGGAGATCACTGTATTTTGTGCATCGTGTTGGTGGTTGAAGAAAGGAATATCCTTAGTCTCAGTGAGTGACTTTTAGCAAAAGTATGGCGAATTTTGTGCAAAACTGGCAGCAGTATTGTCCAGTTGTACAGGAGAATAACATTCAGTTGACCATGGCAGAAAACTTCTCAACGCAAAGTTTGTTCAGGAGAATAACATTCAGTTGACCGTGGCAGAAAACTTCTCAACGCAAAGTTTGTTCAGGAGAATAACATTCGGTTGACCATGGGAGAAAACTTCTCAACGCAAAGTTTGTTCAGGAGAATAACATACGGTTGACCATGGGAGAAAACTTCTCAACGCAAAGTTTGTTCAGGAGAATAACATTCGGTTGACCATGGGAGAAAACTTCTCAACGCTAACGAGGATGAACTGATGAAGGAACTGTTGATTGGAAGAAAGTGAAGGACCTCTGTCAGTGGAGTGTGACGTGTTGTGGTGACGGCCTGTGGGGTGTGACGTGTTGTGGTGACGGCCTGTGGGGTGTGACGTGTTGTGGTGACGGCCTGTGGGGTGTGACATGTTGTGGTGACGGCCTGTGGGGTGTGACATGTTGTGGTGACGGCCTGTGGAGTGTGACGTGTTGTGGTGACGGCCTGTGGGGTGTGACGTGTTGTGGTGACGGCCTGTGTGGTGTGACGTGTTGTGGTGACGGCCTGTGGGGTGTGACATGTTGTGGTGACGGCCTGTGGGGTGTGACATGTTGTGGTGACGGCCTGTGGAGTGTGACGTGTTGTGGTGACGGCCTGTGGGGTGTGACGTGTTGTGGTGACGGCCTGTGGGGTGTGACGTGTTGTGGTGACGGCCTGTGTGGTGTGACGTGTTGTGGTGACAGCCTGTGGAGTGTGACGTGTTGTGGTGACGGCCTATGGAGTGTGACGTGTTGTGGTGACGGCCTGTGGGGTGTGACGTGTTCTGGTGACGGCCTGTGGGGTGTGACGTGTTCTGGTGACGGCCTGTGTTGTGGTGACGGCCTGTGGAGTGTGACGTGTGGTGGTGACGGCCTGTGGAGTGTGACGTGTGGTGGTGACGGCCTGTGGAGTGTGACGTGTTATGGTGACGGCCTGTGGAGTGTGACGTGTTGTGGTGACGGCCTGTGGAGTGTGACGTGTGATACAGAACCTCCCACCCCTTCTCCCGTCCTGTACTAAGCCGGAGGGACCTAACATGGACACACATGAAATCACTTGCAGAAGTCTTTTGAGGTGACTCTGTGTGTGTTCGTTCGTTCTTTTGCTTAACGTCTATCCACATTTGTGATTTTAGACGAAAATCCATCATCTCCCCCACCCCACCCATGCCTCAAATCATCACAACTTTCCCTGTTCCTCTCTCTCCACAATTAGCATAAAAAAGAATATAGACGAAAAAAACAACAACAACAAAAAACTAACTTTTCAACTAGTAGAATTACAGCAAAGAGCCATTGGGACTCCAAATTAAACTCTGAACTATTTGAAGCACATGTTGATTATCATAAGACATTTCCAATGGAAGCAGTTAGAACTGCAGATTTTGTAAATGACGCGGGTAACTATGGTTTTAACTGTTCACATTTATGGATGATATGCACGGGGGTAATTTCATTGCCGCAAATAACAAGTCACATTAGAAGTATCGTTTATTTTTATGGCATCCAGTCGTAGTCTTTATATTAGGCTGGTGAGCCTTCTGCTACTGTGATGTCCTTTTTTTAATTTTTTAATTTATTTTTTTAAAGAAAACTTACGATCAATTTTGCGTGAGCTATTATCAGTATTTTCTCTGTCAGGGTCAGACTCCAGTTTTAGTTTATTGACATGGTTCCAGCAAGTTTTCTCCAGTAGAGAATAACCTTGTACTGAATAAGGAATATGAATTTCTATAGCATTGTAAATATTCATTGCGCCTTTTTTTGCACAGCGATCCACCCGCTCATTTTTCACAATGCTTTCGTGAGTGACACTGTGACCCTTCGTGAGAAGGGCTCCAACAAAATTTGATCTTTGTAACACGGATGGTCAAAACATGAATTGTATGACGGATTTCTGTTACGAGTTCTCCTCTTGTATTCAAATTAAAAAATGTTAATGCTTGTAACACAGATTTAGAATGTAACACAGATTTAGAACCGACACAGACAACACTTAGGGGCTGTGCCGGGCGGGTGTATTCCCGGGGACCGCTAGGTAGCCAGTGCTACAGGAACTGAGGAGAAAAAAGAGAGAGAGAGATTTTGACCCAAGGTTATGAACCTCTCTTCTCCTCCACCCCTCTCCTGCCCTCCACCCCTCTCTTCTCCTCCACCCCTCTCCTCCACCTCTCTCTTCTCCTCCACCCCTCTCCTCCACCCCTCTCCTGTCCTCCACCCCTCTCCTACACCTCTCTCCTCCACCTCTCTCTTCTCCTCCACCCCTCTCCTGTCCTCCACCCCTCTCTTCTCCTCCACCCCTCTCCTCCACCTCTCTCTTCTCCTCCACCCCTCTCCTCCACCCCTCTCCTCTCCTCCACCCCTCTCCTCTCCTCTACCCCTATCTTCTCCTCCACCCCTATCCTACACCCCTCTCCTCCACCCCTCTCTTCACCTCCACCCCTCTCCTCTCCTCTACCCCTCTCTTCTCCTCCACCACTCTCTTCTCCTCCAACCCTCTCCTCCACCCCTCTCCTCTCCTTCACCCTTCCTCTCCTCCACCCCTCTCCTCTCCTCCACCCCACTTCTCCTCCACCCCTCTCCTCCACCCCTCTCTTCTCCTCCCCCCTCTCCTCCACCCCTCTCTTCTCCACCCCTCTTCTCCCACCCCTCTCTTCTCCACCCCTCTCCTCCACCCCTCTCCTCTCCTCCACCCCTCTCTTCTCCTCCACCCGTCTCCTCTCCTTCACCCCTCCACCCCTCTCTTCTCCTCCGCCCCTCTCCTCTACCCCTCTCCTCCACCCCTCTCTTCTCCTCCACCTCTCTCCTCCACACCTGTCCTCCACCCCTCTCCTCCACACCTGTCCTCCACCCCTCTCCTCTCCTTCACCCCTCTACCCCTCTCCTCTCCTCCACCCCTCTCCTCCACCCCTCTCTTCTCCTCACCCCTCTCCTCCACCCCTCTCTTCTCCACCCCTCTTCTCCCACCCCTCTCTTCTCCACCCCTCTCCTCCACCCCTCCTCTCCTCCACCCCTCTCTTCTCCTCCACCTCTCTCCTCCACACCTGTCCTCCACCCCTCTCCTCCACACCTGTCCTCCACCCCTCTCCTCTCCTTCACCCCTCCACCCCTCTCCTCTCCTCCACCCCTCTCCTCTCCTCCACCCCTCTCCTCCACCCCTCTCTTCTCCTCCACCCCTCTCCTCCACACCTGTCCTACACCCATCTCTTCTCCTCCACCCCTCTCCTCCACCCCTCTCCTACACCCCTCTCTTCTCCTCCACCCCTCTCCTCCACCCCTCTCCTACACCCCTATCTTCTCCTACAACCCTCTCCTTTCCTTGACCCATCCACCCCTCTCTTCTCCTCCACCACTCTCCTCTTCTCCTCCACCCCTCTCTTCTCCTCCACCCCTCCTCTCCTCCACCCCTCTCTTCTCCCCTCTCCTCTCCCCTCTCCTCGCCCCTCTCCTCCACCCCTCTCTTCCCCACCACCTCGTCTTCTCCACCCCTCTCCTCCACCCCTCTCCTCCTCCACCCCTCTCCTCCTCCACCCCTCTCCTCCTCCACTTCTCTCCTCCACCCCTCTCTTCCCCACCACCTCCTCTTCTCCACCCCTCTCCTCCACCCCTCTCCTCCACCCCTCTTTTCCTCCACCTATCTCTTCTCCTCCACCCCCTCCTCTCCTCCACCTCTCGTCTCCTCCACCCCTCTACTCCTCCACCTCTCTCCTCCAACCCTCTCTTCCCCACCACCTCCTCTTCTCCACCCCTCTCCTCCACCCCTCTTCTCCTCCACCTATCTCTTCTCCTCCACCCCCTCCTCTCCTCCACCTCTCGTCTCCTTCACCCTTCTCCTCTCCTCCACCCCTCTCCTTCACCCTTCTCCTCTCCTCCACCCCTCTTCTTCACCCCTCTCCTCTCCTTCACCCGTCTCTTCTCCTCCACCCCTCTCCTCTCCATCACCCCTCCTCTCCTCCACCCCTCTTCTTCACCCTTCTCCTCTCCTCTGCCCCTCTCCTCCACCCCTCTCCTCTCCATCACCCCTCCTCTCCTCTGCCCCTCTCCTCCACCCAACTCCTCTCCTTCACCCGTCTCTTCTCCTCCACCCCACTCCTCCACCCGTCTCCTCCACCCCTCTCCTCCACCCCTCTCCTCTCCTACACCGCTCCTCTCCTACACCTCTCCTCCACCTCTCCTCTAGCCGTCTCCTCCACCCGTCTCCTCTCCTCCACCCCTCTCCTCCACACCTCTCCTCTCCTCCACCCCTCTCCCCCACCTCTCTTCCATTCCTATCCTCCAGCCCTATCGTGTTGTGTGTGTGTGCAGGGTGGTGTACCTGTTGTGTGCAGGGTGGTGTACCTGTTGTGTGCAGGGTGGTGTAGGTGTCTTGTGCAGGGTGGTGTAGGTGTTATGTGCAGGGTGGTGTAGTTGTTGTGTGCAGGGTGGTGTACGTGTTGTGTGTGTGCAGGGTGGTATAGGTGTTGTGTGCAGGGTGGTGTGGGTGTTATGTGCAGGGTGGTGTACGTGGTGTGTGTGCAGGGTGGTGTAGGTGTTATGTGCATGGTGTACCTGTTGTGTGCAGGGCGGTGTACGTGTTGTGTGCAGGGCGGTGTACGTGTTGTGTGTGTGCAGGGTGGTATAGGTGTTGTGTGCAGGGTGGTGTACGTGTTGTGTGCAGGGCGGTGTACGTGTTGTGTGCAGGGCGGTGTACGTGTTGTGTGCAGGGTGGTGTACGTGTTATGTGTGTGCAGGGTGGTGTACCTGTTATGTGTGTGCAGGGTGGTGTACGTGGTATGTGTGTGCAGGGTGGTGTACGTGTTATGTGTGTGCAGGGTGGTGTACGTGTTGTGTGTTGTGTGCAGGGTGGTGTACGTGTTATGTGTGTGCAGGGTGGTGTACGTGTTGTGTGTTGTGTGCAGGGTGGTGTACGTGTTATGTTTGTGCAGGGTGGTGTACCTGTTATGTGTGTGCAGGGTGGTGTACGTGGTGTGTGTGTGTGCAGGGTGGTGTACGTGGTATGTGTGTGCAGGGTGGTGTACGTGGTGTGTGTGTGCAGGGTGGTGTACCTGTTGTGTGCAGGGTGGTGTACCTGTGGTGTGTGTGTGCAGGGTGGTGTACCTGTTGTGTGTGTGTGCAGGGTGGTGTACCTGTTGTGTGCAGGGTGGTGTACCTGTAGTGTGTGTGCGCAGGGTGGTGTACCTGTTGTGTGCAGGGTGGTGTACCTGTGGTGTGTGTGCGCAGGATGGTGTACCTGTGGTGTGTGTGTGCAGGGTGGTGCTAGAGAGGGGACACCGGAAGCAGGGAGGCATGTCGGGACGTCACATCGCCATCGACATCTGGCTGGAGGCCCTGGGGCTGAGCGATTATCTGCCTCTGTTTTCTGGTTATGGCGGTGTGGAGGTGAGTGATTATCTGCCCCTGTTTTCTGGTTATGGCGGTGTGGAGGTGAGTGATTATCTGCCCCTTGTTCTCTGGTTATGGCGGTGTGGAGGTGAGTGATTATCTGCCCCTTGTTCTCTGGTTATGGCGGTGTGGAGGTGAGTAATGATTACATGTTCTCTGACAGACTTGCTGGTAACGCAACAACAACGAGCGGCATCACTACATCAAGGAAAATCGGAAATCCCAGTAAAGTTAAAGAATACCAAAAAGAACAGGTACAAGCCAATCACACACACCATCAATCGCCTCAAAAAAATAAAGGCAGAGAGAGGGATCGGCCGTAAGACTAGTATGAAGGGTAGAGCACGATGCTTTGCAAATCAAACGAATATTGGCATCATTGCCAAACAACATTGCACAAGTTTCTTCAAAACGGAACAGAGTCTCTGTGGGCTTTTCCAAATACAGTGGTGGTGTGTGTCCATCGAGATCGATGATGACCATCGTTGTCATCCAGCTGGGGGATGGGGGGAGGGTGGTGGTGGGGTGGAGGGGAGGATGCTCATGAATCTATCTGTGAATGCGCAGATGGCTGAATAGTCCAATCTGCGCACGAAATGTTCGCTGACAATTGGGGCAGACAAAGACAGGCATACCATTGTCTGGGAGCTTGTTTGCCCGTGACTTTCTGGCCTGCCTCTTCTGAACAGCTGCAGCAGTCCTGTTGGCCTCGCACAACTTGGCGCCTTTGTGCACAGCAGTGCGCCATTTGTCACGGTCCACTGCAGATTCCTCCCAGGAGTCAGTGTTGATATCAAACGCTTTCAGAGAGACTTTCAGAGTATCTCTGAAGCGTTTCTTCTCCAAATACAGTACAAAAGACTGAGCAACACGTCAGATGCCACGTTCCTGACATCAGAGAACATTTCCCACCCCTCTTGCGGCCAATCAGTTGCAGCTTCTGTATGTGTGCGTGTGTGTCTGTGTGTCGATGTGTCTGTGTGTTTGTGTGCGTGCGCGAGTGTGTAAGTGTACACATGTGTCAGGAGAGCTCTGTGCGCGCGTGCGCGCGCGCGCGCGTGTGTGTGTGTACAGGATGAGGTATGTGTGTGTATGCATGTCTGTACTGTGGGAACAACGAATATTGGAACGTGCGGGTGAGCATATATTCTTCAGGAACGTCTTTCCACTGGAAGTGATATTAGTGTGTGCATATATATATTAGTTAATAACATATATATATATATTTGTATACGTGTGTGCATATATATATATTTGTATACATGTGTGTGTGTGTGGGGGGGGGGGGGGAGGGAGATATGGGCGTATGTGTGTGATTATATAAGTAAGTGTGTGTGTGTGTGTGTGTGTGTGTGTGTGTGTGTGTGTCGGGGCTCGTGTACATTTATGTGTATTTGTTTGGGCTTTCATATCTGCGAAACTGCATGTTTGTTGCATATCTGTTATGTGTGTGTGTGTGTGTGTGTGTGTGTGTGTGTGTGTGTGTATGCGTGCGTGCGTGCGTGCATGTTTTACATGTATTTGCTTATTTATCATCATTATTGTCTTTATTTTATTTCTATTTATTACTATTACTATCTTTATTATTATTATTAGTAGTAGTAGTAGTAGTAGTATCATCATCATCACCATTATTATTATTATTACCTTTTTTTCTCAAGGCCTGACTAAGCGGGTTGGGTTACACTGCTGGTCAGGCATCTGCTTGGCAGATGTGGTGTAGCGTATATGGATTTGTCCGAACGCAGTGACGCCTCTTTGAGCTACTGAAACTGAAACTGAAACTGATACTGATACTATCTGTTCTCTGCCCCTGTTCTCTCACTATACGCCGTCGCTAGCGCTTAGAACGAGACCAACACACACACACACACACACACACACAAACACACACACACACGCACCCACGCACGCACGCACGCACGCACGCACGCACACTTACATAATCAAATGCACTCACCCGCAGACACACCCACCCACAGACACAACCCCCTCCCCGCCCCCCCCCCCCCCCCCCCCACACACACACACACACACACGCAGACACACACACACACACACACACACACACACACACACACACACACACACACACACACACACACTCACACACACACACACACACTCACACACACACACACACTCACACACACACACACACACACCTGCCTGACTGGACTGTACTCTGACACCAGCTAAATCTCTCACACTGGAAGTCAAACCGGATCCTGTCACCGGAAGCAGGCACTGAATCATTTCCGGAAAGAGGGACACTGAATGATGAGCAGACCAATGGCCCCTTTGTTTTCTCCAGCTCTGAGTCGTAGTAGAATGGACAAAGGAGTGTGGTTTACGGGCGTAATATACTGACTTGACAGCATCAACCTGTGGCCAGACCTCATAGCCGTGGTACACCACAGTTGTGTTGGTAGTGTGTTGTGGCCAGACGTCATAGCCGTGTTACACAGTACAGTTGTGTTGGTAGTGTGTTGTGGCCAGACGTCATAGCCGTGGTACACCACAGTTGTGTTGGTAGTGTGTTGTGGCCAGACGTCATAGCCGTGTTACACTACAGTTGTGTTGGTAGTGTGTTGTGGCCAGACGTCATAGCCGTGGTACACCACAGTTGTGTTGGTAGTGTGTTGTTGCCAGACCTCATAGCCGTGGTACACCACAGTTGTATTGGTAGTGTGTTGTGGCCAGACGTCATAGCCGTGGTACACAGTACAGTTGTGTTGGTAGTGTGTTGTGGCCAGACCTCATAGCCGTGGTACACCACAGTTGTATTGGTAGTGTGTTGTGGCCAGACGTCATAGCCGTGTTACACTACAGTTGTGTTGGTAGTGTGTTGTTGCCAGACCTCATAGCCGTGGTACACCACAGTTGTATTGGTAGTGTGTTGTGGCCAGACCTCATAGCCGTGGTACACAGTACAGTTGTGTTGGTAGTGTGTTGTGGCCAGACCTCATAGCCGTGGTACACCACAGTTGTGTTGGTAGTGTGTTGTGGCCAGACGTCATAGCCGTGTTACCGTATAGTTGTGTTGGTAGTGTGTTGTGGCCAGACCTCATAGCCGTGTTACACAGTACAGTTGTGTTGGTAGTGTGTTGTGGCCAGACGTCATAGCCGTGTTACACAGTACAGTTGTGTTGGTAGTGTGTTGTGGCCAGACGTCATAGCCGTGTTACACTACAGTTGTGTTGGTAGTGTGTTGTGGCCAGACGTCATAGCCGTGTTACACTACAGTTGTGTTGGTAGTGTGTTGTGGCCAGACGTCATAGCCGTGTTACACTACAGTTGTGTTGGTAGTGTGTTGTGGCCAGACGTCATAGCCGTGTTACACTACAGTTGTGTTGGTTGTGTGTTGTGGCCAGACGTCATAGCCGTGTTACACTACAGTTGTGTTGGTAGTGTGTTGTGGTGAGACGTCATAGCCGTGTTACACTACAGTTGTGTTGGTAGTGTGTTGTGGCCAGACGTCATAGCCGTGCTACACTACAGTTGTGTTGGTAGTGTGTTGTGGCCAGAAGTCATAGCCGTGGTACACTACAGTTGTGTAAGTGGTGTTTAGTGGGGCCGTTCTTGTGCGATTGGAGCGGTTAGTTTGGAACAGTTCATTGAAGGTAATTTCGAGTTTCTGTCTGTCTGAATCTGTGATTTATATTGTTTGGGATGTCTGTGTGTCTGTCTGTGATTTATATTGTTTGGGATGTCTGTGTGTCTGTCTGGCTAGGTCTGTGATTTATATTGTTTGTGATGTCTGTGTGTCTGTCTGTGATTTATATTGTTTGGGATGTCTGTGTGGTTAAGTCTGTGATTTATATTGTTTGGGATGTCTGTGTGGTTAAGTCTGTGATTTATATTGTTTCGGATGTCTGTGTAGTTAAGTCTGTGATTTATATTGTTTGTGATGTCTGTGTGTCTGTCTGTGATTTATATTGTTTGGGATGTCTGTGTGGTTAAGTCTGTGATTTATATTGTTTGGGATGTCTGTGTGTCTGTCTGTGATTTATATTGTTTGGGATGTCTGTGTGGTTAAGTCTGTGATTTATATTGTTTGGGATGTCTGTGTGGTTAAGTCTGTGATTTATATTGTTTGGGATGTCTGTGTGGTTAAGTCTGTGATTTATATTGTTTGGGATGTCTGTGTGTCTGTCTGTGATTTATATTGTTTGGGATGTCTGTGTGGTTAAGTCTGTGATTTATATTGTTTGGGATGTCTGTGTGGTTAAGTCTGTGATTTATATTGTTTGGGATGTCTGTGTGTCTGTCTGTGATTTATATTGTTTGGGATGTCTGTGTGGTTAAGTCATGTTTGGGATGTCTGTGTGGTTAAGTCTGTGATTTATATTGTTTGGGATGTCTGTGTGGTTAAGTCTGTGATTTATATTGTTTGGGATGTCTGTGTGGTTAAGTCTGTGATTTATATTGTTTGGGATGTCTGTGTGGTTAAGTCTGTGATTTATATTGTTTGGGATGTCTGTGTGTCTGTCTGTGATTTATATTGTTTGGGATGTCTGTGTGGTTAAGTCTGTGATTTATATTGTTTGGGATGTCTGTGTGGTTAAGTCTGTGATTTATATTGTTTGGGATGTCTGTGTGTCTGTCTGTGATTTATATTGTTTGGGATGTCTGTGTGTCTGTCTGTGATTTATATTGTTTGGGATGTCTGTGTGTCTGTCTGTGATTTATATTGTTTGGGATGTCTGTGTGTCTGTCTGTTGTAATGACGTGACACTGTGTGTGACGTGCAGGATCTGCTGTATTTGTATTGTTATGATGACGTGGCACTCTATGTTGTTATGATGACGTGGCACTCTATGTTGTTATGATGTCGTGGCACTCTATGTTGTTATGATGACGTGGCACTCTATGTTGTTATGATGACGTGGCACTCTGTGATGTTGTAATGACGTGACACTCTATGTTGTTATGATGACGTGGCACTCTATGTTGTTATGATGACGTGGCACTCTATCTTGTTATGATGACGTGACACTCTATGTTGTTATGATGACGTGGCACTCTATGATGTTATGATGACGTGGCACTCTATGTTGTTATGATGACGTGGCACTCTATGATGTTGTAAGGACGTGACACTGTGTGTGACGTGCAGGATCTGCTTTACGCCACAGAGGGCGAGATCCGGGACCTGGGCCTGAAGAATGGCGCCCACAGGGCCAAAATTGTGTCCAGCCTGAGAATTCTCAGGGAAAAATACGAGAAAGGTCAGTTGTTGTGAGGTGTGTGTGTGTGTGTGTGTGTGTGTGTGTGTGTGTGAGCGAGCGCGTGTTTCCACAGATACAAGCCATTATCGCGATTCGAAGTGAAGTGTGTGTTTCTGCTGTGGTTATAGCTATGAGATGGACATCCAGATTTATTGCTATGAAAGCACGTGGAAAACGAACAGATCACAGATTGTTATTGCATGAGCTTTCAATCTCAAGTCCTGTCTTCATCGTCCTTTTTACGTCCTGTCTTCATCGTTCTGTCTTCATCGTCCTTTTTACGTCCTGTCTTCATCAAGTCCTGTCTTCATCAAGTCCTGTCTTCATCGTCCTTTTTACGTCCTGTCTTCATCAGGTCCTGTCTTTATCGCCCTTTTTACGTCCTGTCTTCATCAAGTCCTGTCTTCATCGCCCTTTTTACGTCCTGTCTTCATCAAGTCCTGTCTTCATCGTCCTTTTTACGTCCTGTCTTCATCAAGTCCTGTCTTCATCGTCCTTTCTACGTCCTGTCTTCATCAAGTCCTCCTTTTTTAATCAAGTCGTGTCTTCATCGTCCTGTCCTGAATGTTGACTGATTGATTCAGCACGTGTTTGGCGGTGGTTGTTGATTGATTGATTGAGCACGTGTTTGGTGGTGGTTGTTGATCAGTTGATTGATTGATTGATTGATTCAGTACGTGTTTTGGGGTGGTTGTTGATGAAATGATTGATTGATTGATTGATTCAGAACGTGTTTTGGTGTAGTTTTTGATGAAATGATTGATTGATTGATTGATTCAGCACGTGTTTTGGTGTGGTTGTTGATGAAATGATGGATTGATTGATTGATTCAGCACGTGTTTTGGGGTGGTTGTTGATGAAATGATTGATTGATTGATTCAGCACATGTTTTCGGGTGGTTGTTGATGAAATGGTTGCTTGATTGATTCAGCTCGTGTTTTGGTGTGGTTGTTGATGAAATGATTGATTGATTGATTCAGCACGTGTTTTGGTGTGGTTGTTGATGAAATGATTGATTGATTGATTGATTCAGCACATGTTTTCGGGTAGTTGTTGATGAAATGATTGATTGATTGATTGATTGATTGATTGATTGATTCAGCACGTGTTTTGGGGTGGTTGTTGATGAAATGATGGATTGACGGATGTACAGGAAAGTCCACAGGCAGTGGTGTCTTTTCTCTGCATCAGCCCCGTTCACCGTAAGTACCCCCCACTTTTCTCCTGTCTTCATGTATGATGCGCGCACGCACACACACACACACACACACACACACACACGCACGCACGCACGCACGCACGCACGCACGCACGCACGCACGCACGCACGCACGAGAGAGAGAGAGAGAGAGAGAGAGAGAGAGAGAGAGAGGAAAAACAAACATCAATCTGTCACATATTCCGAAATCTCTTTCCTTCCTCAAGGGATAAGTTGTTTACATGTTACCAGGGCACTCTTACGCAGCTATTATGACGATATATATATATATATATATATATATATATATATATATATATATATATATATATATATATATATATATATATATGCTATAGGTCAGTGATATTTTGCCGTCATTCCTTGCCTGTCAAGCTCAGATATTGACAATTGACTCTGACAGGAGACCCTGACAGTGTTTCACGTTTTGTTAACAACAGACCCTGACAGTGTTTCACGTTTTGTTAACAACAGACCCTGACAGTGTTTCACGTTTCTGTTAACAACAAACCCTGACAGTGTTTCAAGTTTCTGTTAACAACAGACCCTGACATTGTTTCACGTTTTGTTAACAGACCCTGACAGTGTTCCACGTTTTAACAACAGACCATGACAGTGTTTCACGTTTCTGTTAACAACAGACCCTGACATTGTTTCACATTTTGTTAACAATAGACAACAGACCCTGACAGTGTTTCACGTTTTGGTAACAACAGACCCTGACATTGTTTCACATATTGTTAACAACAGACCCTGACATTGTTTCACATTTTGTTAACAATAGACAACAGACCCTGACAGTGTTTCACGTTTTGCTTACAACAGACCCTGACAGTGTTTCACGTTTTGCTTACAACAGACCCTGACAGTGTTTCACGTTTCTGTTAACAACAGACCCTGACAGTGTTTCACATTTTGTTAACAATAGACAACAGACCCTGACAGTGTTTCACGTTTTGCTTACAACAGACCCTGACAGTGTTTCACGTTTTGCTTACAACAGACCCTGACAGTGTTTCACGTTTTGTTAACAACAGACCCTGACATTGTTTCACATATTGTTAACAATAGACAACAGACCCTGACAGTGTTTCACATTTCTGTTAACAACAGACCCTGACAGTGTTTCACGTTTCTGTTAACAACAGACCCTGACATTGTTTCACATATTGTTAACAACAGCAACAGACCCTGACAGTGTTTCAGGTTTTGTTAACAACAGACCCTGACATTGTTTCACATATTGTTAACAACAACAACAGACCCTGACAGTGTTTCAGGTTTTGTTAACAACAGACCCTGACATTGTTTCACGTTTCTGTTAACAACAGACCCTGACAGTGTTTCACGTTTCTGTTAACAACAGACCTTGACAG
Source organism: Babylonia areolata (assembly GCF_041734735.1). Lineage (NCBI taxonomy): Eukaryota > Metazoa > Mollusca > Gastropoda > Neogastropoda > Buccinidae > Babylonia > Babylonia areolata. The sequence goes on from NC_134906.1 coordinate 31,452,149, forward strand.
TGTTTCACGTTTTGCTTACAACAGACCCTGACAGTGTTTCACGTTTCTGTTAACAACAGACCCTGACATTGTTTCACGTTTCTATTAACAACAGACCCTGACAGTGTTTCACATTTAACATGAACAAATCATCCAGGGTTTGTTCACACACTGTCCATCATCATCATCGTCATGATCCAGTATTTATTCACACACTGTCCATCATCATCCAGTGTTTATTCACACACTGTCCATCATCATCATCGTCATGATCCAGTATTTATTCACACACTGTCCATCATCATCATCGTCATGATCCAGTATTTATTCACACACTGTCCATCATCATCCAGTGTTTATTCACACACTGTCCATCATCATCATCATCATCATCATCATCCAGTGTTTGTTCACACACTGTCCATCATCATCATCGTCATGATCCAGTATTTATTCACACACTGTCCATCATCATCATCGTCATGATCCAGTATTTATTCACACACTGTCCATCGTCATCCAGTGTTTGTTCACACACTGTCCATCATCATCATCATCATCATCATCATCATCATCATCATCATCATCATCCAGTGTTTGTTCACACACTGTCCATTATCATCATCATCATCATCATCATCATCATCATCATCCAGTGTTTGTTCACACACTGTCCATCATCATCATCATCATCATCATCATCATCATCCAGTGTTTGTTCACACACTGTCCATCATCATCATCATCATCATCATCATCATCATCATCATCATCATCATCATCATCATCATCATCATCATCATCATCCAGTGTTTGTTCACACACTGTCCATCATCATCATCATCATCATCATCATCATCATCCAGTGTTTGTTCACACACTGTCCATCATCATCATCATCATCATCATCATCATCCAGTGTTTGTTCACACACTATCAACAAACCATGTGTCTTTCAGAACTTCACCCACCGGACCCCCCACCTTTCCAGACTTCCCCCTTGTGATTGCCTCCCCAGAGAAATTGGAACAGGACCTGCAGAGGGAGTTGAACGCCGATCCTTCGGAGCTCAAGTCTCGGGCGTGGTACCACGGCAGCATCAGCCGGCAGCGCGCAGAGAGCCTGGTGCAGCAGGCTGGAGACTTCCTGGTTCGGGACAGCAGCTCCAAGCCTGGAGACTTTGTGCTGACGGTGTGCTGGCGGGGTGTGGCGCTGCACTTCGTCGTCAACGCGCTGGTGGGGGAGTGCGCTCCAGGCAGCCTGCCGTCCATCTCCTACCAGTTCGAGGAGGAGGCGTGCTCCAGCATCCAGGACCTCATCCACTTCTACCTGACGCGCCGCAAGCCCGTGACGCTCGTGTCGGGCGCCGTGCTGCACTCCCCCGTTCCGCGCCGCATGCCGCTCAGCTACTACGACTCCAAATACGGCACGCTCCCTGGCGGCGACAGGGGAGGCCACTACACGCCGGCCCACAGCCCACAGCCCAGCCCCTTCGTCTCCCCCTCCACCTCCCCCCAGTCCTCCCCCACCATGAAGCGCCGCGGACCCAAACGGACCGGAAGCCAGCCCCTCCTGTCCGTGGATGACTCGGAGGTGGACCGCAGTCGTTCCCCGTCATTGGAACGGTTCGGCAGTCTGCCCGTCATCAACGTCATCCCTCCCGGGGGCCCCGGCTACGTGCCTGCTACCCAGGGCTCGAACCCCAAACCTGTGGTCAGCCACCAGAGGTCTGGCAGCGCTCCCGTACTGGCCAGTGATGGGGGCGGTAACGGCTGTATCCCCCTGCAGGACCCCCGCATGGCCCCCGCCGTGTCGGAGAGCGACCTGAGCAGGGCCCCGCCCCCCAAGCCGAGCCGCATCCCGTCAATCAAGTACAAGACACGCCCCCTGGTGGCTGTGCGCAACAAGCAGCTGTATGAGGACGACGGGCGGGACTACACGGACGTGGACCAGCTGTCCGGACCCCCCAGCTGGGCCGCCCACTCCCTCCCCCACCCCGACCTTCATCCACCTGCCCCCCTCACAAAGAGCCAGTCGTTCCAGGGCCGAGAGAGCCAGGTGTACGACAACAACATGGCGCCAGGGGTCAGAGGTTACCAGACGCTGCCCGTCAAGTCCAAGCCGTCCCGCCAGCCCCGCCCCCGCCGGGTGTCCGACTCGAGGTACACCGCTGTGGAGAGCGACAACCCCCCCTGCCGTGACGTCAGCCATCCCAGGGAACGGCCCGTCACTATGCCGGGATTCAACCTGGGATCCAGGATCCACCTGGACTCCTTCCACTCCGCCCTCCTCCCCTTCCCCGACAACAGGCTCCTGGACCCACCAGTCCTCACCAAGGTCAAGGCCATCCTGTTGTCTAGCAACGCACGTGACATCGCTGGTCACCTGACCAAGGTGGACCTGGAAGTGCTGAGGGTGGCGCAGGACGATGACCTGGGCGTGGGGGTCACTTCCGGTCTGGAGTTGTGTACCTTGCCTCAGGGAGACCAGCTGAGGGGAGACATTATAGAGAGGTGAGGGGTGTGGGGGAAGATTGGGGGAAATTACAGAAAGGTGACCATTGGCCAGACACACGAACACATTGACTGACAAACAGCCAGACACACGAACACATTGACTGACACACAGCCAGACACACAAACACACTGACTGACACACAAGCACACTGACTGACACACAGCCAGGCACACAAACACACTGACTGACACACAGCCAGACACACAAACACACTGACTGACACACAGCCAGACACACAAACACACTGACTGACACACAGCCAGACACACAAACACAGTGAGACACATAAACACACTGACTGACACACAGCCAGACACACAAGCACACTGACTGACACACATTCAGACACATAAACACACTGACTGACACACATTCAGACACACAAGCACACTGACTGACACACAGCCAGACACATAAACACACTGACTGACACACAGCCAGACACACAAGCACACTGACTGACACACAGCCAGACACACAAACACACTGACTGACACTCAGCCAGACACACAAACACACTGACTGACACACAGCCAGACACACAAACACACTGACTGACACTCAGGCAGACACACAAACACACTGACTGACACTCAGCCAGACACACAAACACACTGACTGACACACAGCCAGACACACAAACACACTGACTGACACACAGCCAGACACACAAACACACAGCCAGACACATAAACACACTGACTGACACACAGCCAGACACACAAACACACAGCCAGACACATAAACACACTGACTGACACACAGCCAGACACACAAACACACAGCCAGACACATAAACACACTGACTGACACACAGCCAGACACACAAACACACAGCCAGACACACAAACACACTGACTGACACACAGCCAGACACATAAACACACTGACTGACACACATTCAGACACACAAACACACTGACTGACACACAGCTAGACACATAAACACACTGACTGACACACAGCCAGACACATAAACACACTGACTGGCACACAGCCAGACACACAAACACACTGACTGACACACAGCCAGACACACAAACACACTGACTGACACACAGCGAGACACACAAACACACAGCCAGACACATAAACACACTGACTGACACACAGCCAGACACACAAACACACTGACTGACACACAGCCAGACACACAAACACACAGCCAGACACACAAACACACTAACTGACACACAGCCAGACAAACAAACACACAGCCAGACACACAAACACACTGACTGACACACATTCAGACACACAAACACACTGACTGACACACAGCCAGACACACAAACACACTGACTGACACACATTCAGACACACAAACACACTGACTGACACACAGCCAGACATAAACACACTGACTGACACACAGCCAGACACATAAACACACTGACTGACACACAGCCAGACACACAAACACACTGACTGACACACAAACACACTGACTGACACACAGCCAGCCACACAAACACACTGACTGACACTCAGCCAGACACACAAACACACTGACTGACACACAGCGAGACACACAAACACACAGCCAGACACATAAACACACTGACTGACACACAGCCAGACACACAAACACACTGACTGACACACAAACACACTAACTGACACACAGCCAGACACACAAACACACAGCCAGACACACAAACACACTGACTGACACACATTCAGACACACAAACACACTGACTGACACACAGCCAGACACATAAACACACTGACTGACACACAGCCAGACACATAAACACACTGACTGACACACAGCCAGACACACAAACACACTGACTGACACACAAACACACTGACTGATACACAGCCAGACACACAAACACACTGACTGACACTCAGCCAGACACACAAACACACTGACTGACACACAAACACACTGACTGATACACAGCCAGACACAGAAACACACTGACTGACACTCAGCCAGACACACAAACACACTGACTGACACACACACAAACACACTGACTGACACACAAACACACTGACTGATACACAGCCAGACACACAAACACACTGACTGACACACAGCCAGACACACAAACACACTGACTGACACTCAGCCAGACACACAAACACACTGACTGACACTCAGCCAGACACACAAACACACAGCCAGACACACAAACACACTGACTGACACTCAGCCAGACACACAAACACACTGACTGACACTCAGCCAGACACACAAACACACTGACTGACACACAGCCAGACACACAAACACACTGACTGACACTCAGCCAGACACACAAACACACAGCCAGACACACAAACACACTGACTGACACTCAGCCAGACACACAAACACACTGACTGACACTCAGCCAGACACACAAACACACTGACTGACACTCAGCCAGACATGCAAACACTGACTGACAAACAGGCAGGCTATCCAGACCTGACAATGCCTGGGTTCGGGACTCCATTGTTTTTACATTTCAAGAGAGAGAGAGAGGAAGGGAGGGGGGGAGGGTGGTTATCCTGTTAACTGCCTATCCATTCATTCATCAATTTGTCTATCTGTCCATCTACCTACCTGTCTATATGTTTCCAACCCCTGACTCTAACCCTATCCATTCATTCATCAATTGGTCTTTCTGTCCATCTGTCTATATGTTCCCAAACCCTAACTCGAACCCTATCCATTCATTAACCAATCAGTCTTTCTGTCCATCTGTCTATATGTTCCCAAACCCTAACTCTAACCCTATCCATTCATTAACCAACGAGTCTTTCTGTCCATCTGCCTACCTGTCTATATATTCCCAATCAATAACCAATTAGTTTTTCTATCCATTTGCCTAGTCAATCAGCCTTTCTGTCCATCTGCCTACCTGTCTGTATATTCCCAATCAGTCTTTCTGTCCATCTGCCTGCCTGTCTGTATATTCCCAATCAAAAAAGTAAAAAAGTTAACCCACTACCCCCGTCCCCCAACTTGTGCCTGCAGAAGCCAGTGTCAGCGGCTGTACTCTCTCTCCCCCTCTCTCTCTCTCTCTCTCTCCTTCTCCCTCTCTCTCTCTCTCCCTCTCTCTCCCTCCCTCTCTCTCCCAACTTGTGCCTGCAGAAGCCAGTGTCAGCGGCTGTACTCTCTCCTTCTCCCTCTCTCTCTCTCTCTCCTTCTCCCTCTCTCTCTCTCTCCCTCTCTCTCCCTCCCTCTCTCTCCCAACTTGTGCCTGCAGAAGCCAGTGTCAGTGGCTGTACTCTCTCCCTCTCCCTCTCTCTCCCCCTAACCCTCTCTCCCTCTTTCTCTCTCCCAACTTGTGCAGAAGCCAGTGTCAGTGGCTGTACTCTCTCTCTCTCTCTCTCTCTCTCTCCCTCTCCCTCTCTCTCTCTCAACTTGTGCCTGCAGAAGCCAGTGTCAGTGGCTGTACTCTCTCTCTCTCTCTCTCTCTCTCTCTCTCTCTCTCTCTCCCTCTCCCTCTCTCTCTCTCAACTTGTGCAGAAGCCAGTGTCAGTGGCTGTACTCTCTCTCTCTCTCTCTCTCTCTCTCCCTCTCCCTCTCCCTCTCTCTCTCTCAACTTGTGCCTGCAGAAGCCAGTGTCAGTGGCTGTACTCTCTCTCTCTCTCTCTCTCTCTCTCTCTGTCTCTCTCTCTCTCTCTCTCTCTCTCTCTCTCTCTCTCCCTCTCCCTCTCTCTCTCTCAACTTGTGCCTGCAGAAGCCAGTGTCAGTGGCTGTACTCTCTCTCTCTCTCTCTCTCTCTCTCTCTCTCCCTCTCCCTCTCTCTCTCTCAACTTGTGCCTGCAGAAGCCAGTGTCAGTGGCTGTACTCTCTCTCTCTCTCTCTCTCTCTCTCTCTCTCTCTCTCTCTCTCTCTCTCTCTCCCTCTCCCTCTCTCTCTCTCAACTTGTGCCTGCAGAAGCCAGTGTCAGTGGCTGTACTCTCTCTCTCTCTCTCTCTCTCTCTCTCTCCCTCTCCCTCTCTCTCTCTCAACTTGTGCCTGCAGAAGCCAGTGTCAGTGGCTGTACTCTCTCTCTCTCTCTCTCTCTCTCTCTCTCTCCCTCTCCCTCTCTCTCTCTCAACTTGTGCCTGCAGAAGCCAGTGTCAGCGGCTGTTCGTGATGACGTCACTGATGACGTGTCAGGCGGTGAGGGAGAGAGCAGAGATGCTGAGTCAGTGGATCCAGACAGCTGGGGAGCTGAGAGTCAGCATGGGCAACCTGTTCACCTTCACCTCCGTCATGGAGGGCCTCACCTCGCCACAGGTATCATCATCATCACCATCCCCATCATCATCATAACATCATCCAACCTGTTCACCTTCACCTCTGTCATGGAGGGCCTCACCTCGCCACAGGTATCGTCGTCGTCATCACCATCCCCATCATCATCATCATCATATCACCCAACCTGTTCACCTTGACCTCCGTCATGGAGGGCCTCACCTCGCCACAGGTATCATCATCATCATAACATCATCATCAGCATATCATCATCATCATCATCTTCACGACCACCACCACCACCACCACCATCATCATCATCATCATCATCATCATCATCATCATCATCATCATATCAACATCATCATCTTCACGACCACCACCACCACCACCACCACCATCATCATCATCATCATCATCATCCAACCTGTTCACCTTCACCTCTGTCATGGAAGGCCTCACCTCGCCACAGGTATCACCATCATCATCATCACCATCCCCATCATCATCATCATCACCACCACCACCACCACCACCATCATTATCACATCATCATCCATATAACATCATCATCATCATATCAACATCATCATCATCATAAGATCATCACCCAACCTGTTCACCTTCACGTCGTCATGGAGGCCCTCACCTCGCCACAGGTATCATCATCACCATCATCACCATCAACATCATCATCATAACATCGTCCAACCTGTTCACCTTCACATTGTAATGGAGGCCCTCACCTCGCCACAGGTATCATCATCACTATCATCACCATCACCATCATCACCATCAACATCATCATCATAACATCGTCCAACCTGTTCACCTTCACATTGTAATGGAGGCCCTCACCTCGCCACAGGTATCATCATCACCATCATCACCATCAACATCATCATCATTACATCGTCCAACCTGTTCAACTTCACATTGTAATGGAGGCCCTCACCTCGCCACAGGTATCATCATCACCATCATCACCATCAACATCATCATCATTACATCGTCCAACCTGTTCAACTTCACATTGTAATGGAGGCCCTCACCTCGCCACAGGTATCATCATCACCATCATCACCATCAACATCATCATCATAACATCGTCCAACCTGTTCAGCTTCACATTGTAATGGAGGCCCTCACCTCGCCACAGGTATCATCATCACCATCATCATCATCACCATCATCACCATCAACATCATCATCATAACATCGTCCAACCTGTTCAGCTTCACATTGTAATGGAGGCCCTCACCTCGCCACAGGTATCATCATCACCATCATCACCATCACCATCATCACCATCAACATCATCATCATAACATCGTCCAACCTGTTCAGCTTCACATTGTAATGGAGGCCCTCACCTCGCCACAGGAGAGACACCAATATAACTGTCTGCTGCGATGTTCCAATAATACGTTATGTCTAATGTGTTCAAGACCTGCTTCTGTTTTAATTGTCCACACGTATCCAGACCCATCATTCGCAATTAGACTTGGCTGTTGGCATTTCCCCTCAGACACACTTGCTATTTCAGTCGGTGAAAAACATTGACAAGGAGGATTAGCTGATCTGTTTTTGTGCAACCAGTCGGAGAAAGACTTCAAAAACAGCAGAGCTAAATTGACGATCGTACAACATGTTATCTGTACAATACACACTTTGAACTGGTCGCATGGACTGGGTCGTTCACAAATAGGCTTACCTATCCTGTTAATTTTGACTGTGTCCAAGCTTCAAAGAGTAATTTTCGTGTATGTCCACGAAGAATCTATTATACTTGTTCTGCGAAGCTGAAATAATTTTTGATAGTTTCTTAGATAATGAAGAAATATGATTTGACCAAGAAAGATTATTGTCAATGTTTTGCCCAAGAAGTTTATGAAAATCGACTTATTCTAGCACTTAATCAATGAGAGAGGGAGGGAGAGAGGGAGGGAGGGAGAGAGAGAGAGGGAGGAAGAGAGGGAGAGAGAGGGAGGGAGGGAGAGAGATGTTTCATCTGACCCTCCCCTACCCCCCCTTTCCAGGTGCAGCGACTGCGCGACACGTGGCTGATCCTCCGCCAGCAGCACACGGCCAGCGCCTTCCTGTTCGACACTAAGCTGAAGGCGCTCCTCAAGTCGCTGCACGAGAGCAGCGGGGTGCTGCCCCTGCACCACGTGACCCTGCCGCACGTGACGCCCGTGGTGCAGATGCTGCAGCGGGAGCTGGAGGAGGCTGAGGAGGAGGTGAGCTGGGAGCGGGCAGACCCTCACTGGGGCCTGGACTTCCTGCTGGCTCACCTGGACGTGGCCCGCATCGTTGCTTCGCAGACACACCTGTACCGCCAGGCTGCCCGGGGGGTGCTGGGGCAGGTGGGGGGGGAGGGGCTGCTGGAGGACGTCTGCCGCACAGAGTTCCACATGAGGCTGATGTGGGGCTCCAAGGGAGCGCGCGCCTCGCGCCCTGAGAGGTTCAACAAGTTCCAGCAGCTGCTGATGGTGCTGTCCGAGAGGCTGGAGCCGCCCGGCGATGACGGCACGGAGGTGTGACGTCGCCTTGTGGACAGTGTCTGACGTCACCTTGTGGACAATGTCTGACGTCACCTTGTGGACAGTGTCTGTGGTGTTTGATCTGTCAGGCGATGACGGCACGGAGGTGTGACGTCACCTTATGGACAGTGTGTGACGTCACCTTGTGGACAGTGTCTGTGGTGTTTGATCTGTCAGGCGATGACGGCACGGAGGTGTGACGTCAGCTTGTGGACAGTGTCTGACGTCACCTTGTGGACAGTGTCTGACGTCACCTTGTGGACAATGTGTGTGGTGTTTGATCTGTCAGGCGATGACGGAACGGAGGTGTGGCGTCACCTTGTGGACAGTGTGTGACGTCACCTTGTGGACAGTGTCTGTGGTGTTTGATCTGTCAGGCGATGACGGCACGGAGGTGTGACGTCAGCTTGTGGACAGTGTCTGACGTCACCTTGTGGACAGTGTCTGACGTCACCTTGTGGACAATGTGTGTGGTGTTTGATCTGTCAGGTGATGACGGAACGGAGGTGTGGCGTCACCTTGTGGACAGTGTCTGACGTCACCTTGTGGACAATGTCTGTGGTGTTTGATCTGTCAGGCGATGACGGCACGGAGGTGTGACGTCACCTTGTGGACAGTGTCTGACGTCACCTTGTGGACAATGTGTGTGGTGTTTGATCTGCCAGGGTATGATGGCACAGAGGTGTGACGTCACCTTGTGGACAGTGTCTGACGTCACCTTGTGGACAGTGTCTGTGGTGTTTGATCTGTCAGGCGATGATGGCACGGAGGTGTGACGTCACCTTGTGGACAGTGTCTGTGGTGTTTGATCTGTCAGGCGATGACGGCACGGAGGTGTGACGTCACCTTGTGGACAGTGTGTGACGTCACCTTGTGGACAATGTCTGTGGTGTTTGATCTGTCAGGGGATGACGGCACGGAGGTGTGACGTCACCTTGTGGACAGTGTCTGACGTCACCTTGTGGACAATGTCTGTGGTGTTTGATCTGTCAGGGGATGACGGCACGGAGGTGTGACGTCACCTTGTGGACAGTGTCTGACGTCACCTTGTGGACAGTGTCTGTGGTGTTTGATCTGCCAGGGTATGATGGCACAGAGGTGTGACGTCACCTTGTGGACAATGTCTGTGGTGTTTGATCTGCCAGGGTATGATGGCACGGAGGTGTGACGTCACCTTGTGGACAGTGTCTGTGGTGTTTGATCTGTCAGGGGATGACGGCACGGAGGTGTGACGTCACCTTGTGGACAGTGTCTGTGGTGTTTGATCTGTCAGGGGATGACGGCACGGAGGTGTGACGTCACCTTGTGGACAGTGTCTGACGTCACCTTGTGGACAGTGTCTGTGGTGTTTGATCTGCCAGGGTATGATGGCACAGAGGTGTGACGTCACCTTGTGGACAGTGTCTGTGGTGTTTGATCTGCCAGGGTATGATGGCACGGAGGTGTGACGTCACCTTGTGGACAGTGTCTGTGGTGTGTGATTTGTGACCAGGACAGGATTCATCACACCATTCTCTTTCACGCATACACACGAGTTCAAATCCCTGAAGACGCCTGGGGGTTGCACTGAACCGTGAGACCTTGTGGTGTGGGCGCTATCTTATTTTTTAAATGGGTCAGTCGATTTCTCCCCTGTGCTGTCAGTCTTGTCTTTCTGTGTCTGAATGCATGGATGATAGCGTGACGTCAGTCTTTTTGTGTCTGAAGGGATGGATGATAGGGTGACGTCAGTCTTTTTGTGTCTGAAGGGATGGATGATAGGATGACGTCAGTCTTTTTGTGTCTGAAGGGATGGATGATAGGGTGACGTCAGTCTTTTTGTGTCTGAATGCATGGGTGATAGGGTGAAGTCAGTCTTTTTGTGCCTGAAGGGATGGATGATAGGGTGACGTCAGTCTTTTTGTGTCTGAATGCATGGATGATAGCATGACGTCAGTCTTTTTGTGTCTGAAGGGATGGATGAAAGGATGACGTCAGTCTTGTTGTCTGAATGCATGGATGATAGGGTGACGTCAGTCTTGTTGTCTGAATGCATGGATGATAGCGTGACGTCAGTTTTGTTGTCTGAATGCATGGATAATAGGGTGACGTCAGTTTTGTTGTCTGAATGCATGGAGAACACGGTGACATCAGTCTTGTTGTCAGAATGCCTGGAGAACACGATGATGTCAGTCTTGTTGTCTGAATGCCTGGATAACAGGGTGACGTCAGTCTTGTGTTTGAATGCTTGGATAATAGCGTGACGTCAATCTTTTTGTGTCTGAATGCATGGATGATAGGGTGACGTCAGTCTTTTTGTTGTCTGAATGCATGGATGATAGCGTGACGTCAGTTTTGTTGTCTGAATGCATGGGGAACAGGGTGACATCAGTCTTGTTGTCTGAATGCCTGAAGATCACGATGATGTCAGTCATGTTGTCTGAATGCCTGGAGAACAGGGTGACGTCAGTCTTGTTGTCTGAATGCCTGCAGAACAGGGTGACGTCAGTCTTGTTGTCTGAATGCCTGGAGAACAGGGTGACGTCAGTCTTGTTGTCTGAATGCTTGGAGAACAGGGTGACGTCAGTCTTGTTGTCTGAATGCCTGGAGATCACGATGATGTCAGTCTTGTTGTCTGAATGCCTGGAGAACAGGGTGACATCAGTCTTGTTGTCTGAATGCCTGGAGATCACGATGATGTCAGTCTTGTTGTCTGAATGCCTGGATAACAGGGTGATGTCAGTCTTGTTGTCTGAATGCCTGGAGATCACTGTGATGTCAGTCTTGTTGTCTGAATGCCTGCAGAACAGGGTGACATCAGTCTTGTTGTCTGAATGCCTGGAGAACAGGGTGACGTCAGTCTTGTTGTGTCTGAATGCCTGGAGAACAGGGTGGCATCAGTCTTGTTGTGTCTGAATGCCTGGAGAACAGGGTGTCAGTCTTGTTGTCTGAATGCCTGGAGAACAGGGTGATGTCAGTCTTGTTGTCTGAATGCCTGGAGAACACGATGACATCAGTCTTGTTGTCTGAATGCCTCGAGAACAGGGTGATGTCAGTCTTGTTGTCTGAATGCCTGGAGAACAGGGTGACGTCAGTCTTGTTGTCTTCTTGTTGTCTGAATGCCTGGAGAACAGGGTGACGTCAGTCTTGTTGTTTTGTTGTGTCTGAATGCCTGGAGAACAGGGTGACATCAGTCTTGTTGTCTGAATGCCTGGAGAACAGGGTGACGTCAGTCTTGTTGTCTGAATGCCTGGAGAACAAGGTGACATCAGTCTTGTTGTCTGAATGCCTGAAGATCACGATGATGTCAGTCATGTTGTCTGAATGCCTGGAGAACAGGGTGATGTCAGTCTTGTTGTCTGAATGCCTGCAGAACAGGGTGACGTCAGTCTTGTTGTCTGAATGCCTGGAGAACAGGGTGACGTCAGTCTTGTTGTCTGAATGCTTGGAGAACAGGGTGACGTCAGTCTTGTTGTCTGAATGCCTGGAGATCACGATGATGTCAGTCTTGTTGTCTGAATGCCTGGAGAACAGGGTGACATCAGTCTTGTTGTCTGAATGCCTGGAGATCACGATGATGTCAGTCTTGTTGTCTGAATGCCTGGATAACAGGGTGATGTCAGTCTTGTTGTCTGAATGCCTGGAGATCACTGTGATGTCAGTCTTGTTGTCTGAATGCCTGCAGAACAGGGTGACATCAGTCTTGTTGTCTGAATGCCTGGAGAACAGGGTGACGTCAGTCTTGTTGTGTCTGAATGCCTGGAGAACAGGGTGACGTCAGTCTTGTTGTGTCTGAATGCCTGGAGAACAGGGTGACATCAGTCTTGTTGTCTGAATGCCTGGAGAACAGGGTGATGTCAGTCTTGTAGTCTGAATGCCTGGAGAACACGGTGATGTCAGTCTTGTAGTCTGAATGCCTGGAGAACAAGGTGACATCAGTCTTGTTGTCTGAATGCCTGGAGAACAGGGTGACGTCAGTCTTGTAGTCTGAATGCCTGGAGAACAGGGTGACATCATTTTTGTTGTCTGAATGCCTGGAGAACAGGGTGACGTCAGTCTTGTTGTTTGAATGCCTGGAGAACATGATGACATTAGTCTTGTTGTCTGAATGCCTGGAGAACAGGGTGACGTCAGTCTTGTAGTCTGAATGCCTGGAGAACAAGGTGACATCAGTCTTGTTGTCTGAATGCCTGGAGAACAGGGTGACATCAGTCTTGTTGTCTGAATGCCTGGAGAACAGGGTGACGTCAGTCTTGTTGTCTGAATGCCTGGAGAACAAGGTGACATCAGTTTTGTTGTCTGAATGCCTGGAGAACAGGGTGACATCAGTTTTGTTGTCTGAATGCCTGGAGAACATGACGACATCAGTCATGTTGTCTGAATGCCTGGAGGAGTGATAGGTGTGGTTAGTGGAGAGGGGTCATCAGGGAAAGGGGTGGGGGAGGTGTGGGTTGCTGGGTGGTGATAACAGTCTGGTCCGTGAGAGATCCAGACCTAGGGATACACATGTATTGATTTCCAATATGACGGCACAGTACACTGTGTAATACACATGTATTGATTTCCAATATGATGGCACAGTACACTGTGTAATACACATGTATTGATTTCCAACATGACGCCCCAGCTCCCCACATGTGTTCAGCACAAGAGCCTCAGTGATGGCTGCAAGCCTTCCAGAACCCAGAACGATCTCAAACGCCAAGCTTGTTTCGACACACACACACTTTTGCATGGATGCAAGCGCACATACGTTATGAATGAATTCATTTTCAAAGTTGGTACATTAAACAAACACCCCCAGTTTTTTTAACTGCTCACTGCCCTTTCCTTTCATTTTATGTGTTCATTAAGTATACAGTTACCATCTTTTGATTAGGTACATGTAGTATTTTCTGTATTTCTTCAGCAAGTAAGGACACACCAGGTGTGTTTTTCATTAATTACATGTTGTTTGACCAGGCACGTGTTCCCCTTTGTTACCTATGACATAATTACATTGTTTGACCAGGTACATATTCCCCTTTGTTACCTATGACATAATTACATGTTGTTTGACCAGGTACATGTTCCCCTTGGTTACCTGTGACATAATTACATTGTTTGACCAGGTACGTGTTCCCCTTTGTTACCTGTGACATAATTACATTGTTTGACCAGGTACGTGTTCCCCTTTGTTACCTGTGACATAATTACATTGTTTGACCAGGTACATGTTCCCCTTTGTTACCTGTGATATAATTACATGTTGTTTGACCAGGTACATGTTCCCCTTTGTTACCTATGACATAATTACATGTTGTTTGACCAGGTACATGTTCCCCTTGGTTACCTGTGACATAATTACATGTTGTTTGACCAGGTACGTGTTCCCCTTTGTTACCTGTGACATAATTACATGTTGTTTGACCAGGTACGTGTTCCCCTTTGTTACCTGTGACATAATTACATTGTTTGACCAGGTACATGTTCCCCTTTGTTACCTGTGACATAATTACATTGTTTGACCAGGTACGTGTTCCCCTTTGTTACCTATGACATAATTACATGTTGTTTGACCAGGTACGTGTTCCCCTTTGTTACCTGTGACACAATTACATGTTGTTTGACCAGGTACGTGTTCCCCTTTGTTACCTGTGACATAATTACATTGTTTGACCAGGTACGTGTTCCGCTTTGTTACCTGTGACATAATTACATGTTGTTTGACCAGGTACATGTTCCCCTTTGTTACCTATGACATAATTACATGTTGTTTGGCCAGGTACATGTTCCCCTTTGTTACCTATGACATAATTACATGTTGTTTGACCAGGTACGTGTTCCCCTTTGTTACCTATGACCTAATTACATGTTGTTTGACCAGGTACATGTTCCCCTTTGTTACCTGTGACATAATTACATGTTGTTTGACCAGGTACATGTTCCCCTTTGTTACCTATGACATAATTACATGTTGTTTGGCCAGGTACATGTTCCCCTTTGTTACCTATGACATAATTACATGTTATTTGACCAGGTACGTGTTCCCCTTTGTCACCTGTGACATAATTACATGTTGTTTGACCAGGTACATGTTCCCCTTTGTTACCTGTGACATAATTACATTGTTTGACCAGGTACATGTTCCCCTTTGTTACCTGTGACATTTTGAGTTTGTTGTTTCATCAGGTACATGTTATGTTATCTGTTGTTACCAGTGAAATTAAGTATTGTTTGACCAGGTACATGTTCTCCTTTGTTTCCTGTGACATAATTATTTGTTGTTTTTGACCAAGTACATGTTTTTCATTAAGTTCATGTTGTTTCACAAGGTACATTTCTCTTTGTTACCTGTGACATAATTACATGTTGTTTGACCAGGTTCATATCCTTTACTACCCATGACATAATCCAATGGTGGCCAGTCTGTTTTCCTTCAGATAATGTGTATCCACATGTACTGCTACCTGTCAGGTGTGACTGAAGTCAGTGTAGGGTGAACAGTTTTCCATTCAGCTCCTTCAAGGAGACTTAAGTCAGTGTAGGGTGAACCATTCAGCTCCTTCAAGGAGACTTAAGTCAGTGTAGGGTGAACCATTCAGCTCCTTCAAGGAGACTAAAGTCAGTGTAGGGTGAACAGTTTTCCTTTCAGCTCCTTCAAGAAGACTTAAGTCAGTGTAGGGTAAACAGTTTTCCATTCAGCTCCTTCAAGGAGACTAAAGACAGTGTAGGGTGAACAGTTTTCCATTCAGCTCCTTCAAGGAGATTTAAGTCAGTGTAGGGTAAACAGTTTTCCATTCAGTTCCTTCAAAGAGACTTAAGTCAGTGTAGGGTGGACCATTCAGCTCCTTCAAGGAGACTTAAGTCAGTGTAGGGTAAACAGTTTTCCATTCAGCTCCTTCAAGGAGACTTAAGTCAGTGTAGGGTAAACAGTTTTCCATTCAGTTCCTTCAAAGAGACTTAAGTCAGTGTAGGGTGAACCATTCAGCTCCTTCAAGGAGACTAAAGTCAGTGTAGGGTGAACAGTTTTCCTTTCAGCTCCTTCAAGGAGACTTAAGTCAGTGTAGGGTAAACAGTTTTCCATTCAGCTCCTTCAAGGAGACTAAAGACAGTGTAGGGTGAACAGTTTTCCATTCAGCTCCTTCAAGGAGACTTAAGTCAGTGTAGGGTAAACAGTTTTCCATTCAGTTCCTTCAAAGAGACTTAAGTCAGTGTAGGGTGAACCATTCAGTTCCTTCAAGGAGACTTAAGTCAGTGTAGGGTGGACAGTTTTCCATTCAGCTCCTTCAAGGAGACTTAAGTCAGTGTAGGGTAAACAGTTTTCCATTCAGCTCCTTCAAGGAGACTTAAGTCAGTGTAGGGTGAACAGTTTTCCATTCAGCTCATTCAAGGAGACTTAAGTCAGTGCAGGGTGAACCATTCAGCTCCTTCAAGAAGACTTAAGTCAGTGTAGGGTAAACAGTTTTCCATTCAGCTCCTTTAAGGAGACTAAAGACAGTGTAGGGTGAACCATTCAGCTCCTTCAAGAAGACTTAAGTCAGTGTAGGGTAAACAGTTTTCCATTCAGCTCCTTCAAGGAGACTAAAGACAGTGTAGGGTGAACCATTCAGCTCCTTCAAGAAGACTTAAGTCAGTGTAGGGTAAACAGTTTTCCATTCAGCTCCTTCAAGGAGACTAAAGACAGTGTAGGGTGAACAGTTTTCCATTCAGCTCCTTCAAGGAGACTTAAGTCAGTGTAGGGTAAACAGTTTTCCATTCAGTTCCTTCAAGGAGACTTAAGTCAGTGTAGGGTGAACCATTCAGCTCCTTCAAGGAGACTTAAGTCAGTGTAGGGTAAACAGTTTTCCATTCACCTCCTTCAAGGAGACTTAAGTCAGTGTAGGGTAAACAGTTTTCCATTCAGCTCCTTCAAGGAAACTTAAGTCAGTGTAGGGTAAACAGTTTTCCATTCAGCTCCTTCAAGGAGACTTAAGTCAGTGTAGGGTAAACAGTTTTCCATTCAGCTCCTTCAAGGAGACTGAAGTCAGTGTAGGGTGAACCATTCAGCTCCTTCAAGGAGACTTAAGTCAGTGTAGGGTAAACAGTTTTCCATTCAGCTCCTTCAAGGAGACTTAAGTCAGTGTAGGGTGAACCATTCAGTTCATTCAAGGAGACTTAAGTCAGAGTAGGGTAAACAGTTTTCCATTCAGCTCCTTCAAGGAGACTTAAGTCAGTGTAGGGTGAACCATTCAGCTCCTTCAAGGAGACTTAAGTCAGTGTAGGGTAAACAGTTTTCCATTCAGCTCCTTCAAGGAGACTTAAGTCAGTGTAGGGTAAACAGTTTTCCATTCAGCTCCTTCAAGGAGACTTAAGTCAGTGTAGGGTAAACAGTTTTCCATTCAGCTCCTTCAAGGAGACTTAAGTCAGTGTAGGGTAAACAGTTTTCCATTCAGCTCCTTCAAGGAGACTTAAGTCAGTGTCGGGTAAACAGTTTTCCATTCAGCTCCTTCAAGGAGACTGAAGTCAGTGTAGGGTGAACCATTCAGCTCCTTCAAGGAGACTTAAGTCAGTGTAGGGTAAACAGTTTTCCATTCAGCTCCTTCAAGGAGACTTAAGTCAGTGTAGGGTGAACCATTCAGCTCCTTCAAGGAGACTTAAGTCAGTGTAGGGTAAACAGTTTTCCATTCAGCTCCTTCAAGGAGACTTAAGTCAGTGTAGGGTGAACCATTCAGCTCCTTCAAGGAGACTTAAGTCAGTGTAGGGTGAACAGTTTTCCATTCAGCTCCTTCAAGGAGACTTAAGTCAGTGTAGGGTGAACCATTCAGCTCCTTCAAGGAGACTTAAGTCAGTGTAGGGTGAACAGTTTTCCATTCAGCTCCTTCAAGGAGGCACTGAGGCAGAGTTTGTTAGGTGTTAGACTGGTGACATGGTGTTCACCTGGTGTTGTACTGGTGACATGGTGTTCACCTGGTGTTGTACTGGTGACGTGGTGTTCACCTGGTGTACTGGTGACATGGTGTTCACCTGGTGTTGTACTGGTGACGTGGTGTTCACCTGGTGTACTGGTGACGTGGTGTTCACCTGGTGTTGTACTGGTGACATGGTGTTCACCTGGTGTTGTACTGGTGACATGGTGTTCACCTGGTGTACTGGTGACGTGGTGTTCACCTGGTGTTGTACTGGTGACGTGGTGTTCACCTGGTGTACTGGTGACGTGGTGTTCACCTGGTGTTGTACTGGTGACATGGTGTTCACCTGGTGTTGTACTGGTGACATGGTGTTCACCTGTTGTACTGGTGACATGGTTTTCAACACTACTAGTGACACAGCGTTCACCTGGTGTTGTACTGGTGACGTGGTGTTCACCTGGTGTTGTACTGGTGACATGGTGTTCACCTGTTGTACTGGTGACATGGTTTTCAACACTACTAGTGACACAGCGTTCACCTGGTGTTGTACTGGTGACGTGGTGTTCACCTGGTGTTGTACTGGTGACATGGTGTTCACCTGGTGTTGTACTGGTGACATGGTGTTCAACACTACTAGTGACACAGCGTTCACCTGGTGTTGTACTAGTGACATGGTGTTCACCTGGTGTTGTACTAGTGAACGGTGTTCACCTGGTGTTGTTCTAGTGACACGGTGTTCACCTGGTGTTGTACTAGTGACACGGTGTTCACCTGGTGTTGTTCTAGTGACACGGTGTTCACCTGGTGTTGTACTAGTGACACGGTGTTCAACACTACTAGTGACACAGTGTTCACCTGTGATCACACAGTGGATGTCAATTCACTGCCCCCGAGGCAATTAAAGGCTATGTGACCTTTAACCTTTTTAACCTTGTGGCTAGCATGCCCCGCCACCCCCGCCCCCTCAGTGAAGTATGGCGTTCTTTGTGGTGTTTCATGTGACGTTGCTGAAAGTTCTGTGTTTTCCATCAATGAAGTGTGTCGTTCTGTGTGGTGTTTCATGTGACGTTGCTGAAAGTTCTGTGTTTTCTATCGATGAATTGTGGTGTTGTTCTGTGTGGTGTTTCATGTGACGTTGCTGAAAGTTCTGTGTTTTCCATCAATGAAGTGTGGTGTTGTTCTGTGTAGTGTTTCATGTGACGTTCCTAAAAGTTCTGTTTTCCATTGATGAAGTGTGTCGTTCTGTGTGGTGTTTCATGTGACGTTGCTGAAAGTTCTGTGTTTTCCATCAGTGAAGTGTGGTGTTCTTTGTGGTGTTTCATGTGACGTTGCTGAAAGTTCTGTGTTTTCCATCGATGAAGTGTGTCGTTCTGTGTGGTGTTTCATGTGACGTTGCTGAAAGTTCTGTGTTTTCCATCAGTGAAGTGTGGCGTTCTTTGTGGTGTTTCATGTGATGTTGCTGAAAGTTCTGTGTTTTCCATCGATGAAGTGTGGTGTTGTTCTGTGTGGTGTTTCATGTGACGTTGCTGAAAGTTCTGTGTTTTCCATCAATGAAGTGTGGTGTTGTTCTGTGTAGTGTTTCATGTGACGTTGCTGAAAGTTCTGTGTTTTCCATCAGTGAAGTGTGTCGTTCTGTGTGGTGTTTCATGTGACGTTGCTGAAAGTTCTGTGTTTTCCATCGATGAAGTGTGTCGTTCTGTGTGGTGTTTCATGTGACGTTGCTGAAAGTTCTGTGTTTTCCATCAATGAAGTGTAGCGTTCTTTGTGGTGTTTCATGTGACGTTGCTGAAAGTTCTGTGTTTTCCATCAATGAAGTGTGGCGTTCTTTGTGGTGTTTCATGTGACGTTGCTGAAAGTTCTGTGTTTTCCATCGATGAAGTGTGTCGTTCTGTGTGGTGTTTCATGTGACGTTGCTGAAAGTTCTGTGTTTTCCATCAGTGAAGTGTGGCGTTCTGTGTGGTGTTTCATGTGACGTTGCTGTTAGTTTTCCATCGATGAAGTGTGTCATTCTGTGTGGTGTTTCATGTGACGTTGCTGAAAGTTCTGTGTTTTCCATCGATGAAGTGTGTCGTTCTGTGTGGTGTTTCATGTGACGTTGCTGTTAGTTTTCCATCGATGAAGTGTGTCATTCTGTGTGGTGTTTCATGTGACGTTGCTGAAAGTTCTGTGTTTTCCATCAAGTTGTATTGCTCTTGTTGGAGTAGTTTTTTGTGTTTTTTTTGTGATGAACACATATAATCTTTGTGTATGAAGAATATAGATGATGTATCATTGTTTGTCATTCAAAATGATTTCTTCGTGTGTTTCATGAAATAATCTATCTCCATTTCTTTTCCTGTACTTTGAATGAAACTAATGTAGTACTGTTTATTTTGTTCTCTTTCTTCAGGGTATGTGTACCCACCCTATATATATATTTTGTTTGTTTGTTTGATTGATTTTTGCTGTTGTTTGTTTTTGTTTTGAGGGTCGAGAGGGTGGATGGGGGGTGTTTTAGGCGGGTAGAAGAGTGGTGGGTCTAGTTTCTTTTCCTGTGAAGTACAGACTGACTGAGGGGGTAGAAGTTTCTTTTCCTGTGAAGTACAGACTGACTGAGGGGGTAGAGGAGAGGGACAGACATTTCCTGTTCCACAAGAAAACACCAACACTGTATGTCCATGTTCCATCATCAGCATTCTGTCTTGTTTGTTGTTATCATCAGCATTCTGTCCGGTTTGTTATCATCGGCATTCTGTCGGGTTTGTTGTCATCACCAGCATTCTGTCTGGTTTGTTGTTGTCACCAGCATTCTGTCCGGTTTGTTGTTGTCGTCACCAGCATTCTGTCCAGTTTGTTGTCACCAACATTCTGTCCGGTCTGTTGTTGTCATCACCAGCATTCTGTCCGGTTTGTTGTTGTTACCAGCATTCTGTCCAGTTTGTTGTCACCAACATTCTGTCCGGTCTGTTGTTGTCATCACCAGCATTCTGTCCGGTTTGTTGTTGTCACCAGCATTCTGTCCGGTTTGTTGTTGTCACCAGTGTTCTGGCCGGTGTGTTGTTGTAACCAGCATTCTGTCTGGTTTGTTGTTGTCACCAGCATTCTGTCTGGTTTGTTGTTGTCGTCACCAGCATTCTGTCCAGTTTGTTGTTGTCATCACCAGCATTCTGTCCGGTTTGTTGTTGTCACCAGCATTCTGTCCGGTTTGTTGTCGTCATCACCAGCATTCTGTCCGGTTTGTTGTTGTCACCAGCATTCTGTCCGGTTTGTTGTTGTCACCAGTGTTCTGGCCGGTGTGTTGTCACCAACATTCTGTCCGGTCTGTTGTTGTCATCACCAGCATTCTATTCGGTTTGTTGTTGTCACCAGCATTCTGTTGGGTTTGTTGTCGTCATCACCAGCATTCTGTCCGGTTTGTTGTTGTCATCACCAGCATTCTGTCCGGTGTGGTGTTGTCAGCATTCTGTCCGGTTTGTTGTTGTCATCACCAGCATTCTGTCTGGTTTGTTGTTGTTACCAGCATTCTGTCCAGTTTGTTGTCACCAGCATTCTGTCCAGTTTGTTGTCCCCAGCATTCTGTCCGGTTTGTTGTTGTCATCACCAGCATTCTGTCCAGTTTGTTGTTGTCATCACCAGCATTCTGTCTGGTTTGTTGTCACCAGCATTCTGTCCAGTTTGTTGTCCCCAGCATTCTGTCTGGTTTGTTGTTGTCATCACCAGCATTCTGTCTGGTTTGTTGTTGTTACCAGCATTCTGTCCAGTTTGTTGTCACCAGCATTCTGTCCGGTTTGTTGTTGTCATCACCAGCATTCTATCCTGAGGTTGTCCACATGAACACTGAGAATCATGTGAACATTGTGTGTTGTGTCATACATGACTGTGGGAACAATGTCAACAGTGTTGTGTCATACATGAGGACTGTGGGAACAATGTCAACAGTGTTGTGTCATACATGAGGACTGTAGGAACAATGTCAACAGTGTTGTGTCATACATGAGGACTGTGGGAACAATGTGAACAGTGTTGTGTCATACATGAGGACTGTAGGAACATTGTCAACAGTGTTGTGTCATACATGAGGACTGTAGGAACAATGTCAACAGTGTTGTGTCATACATGAGGACTGTAGGAACAATGTCAACAGTGTTGTGTCATACATGAGGACTGTGGGAACAATGTCAACAGTGTTGTGTCATACATGAGGACTGTGGGAACAATGTCAACAGTGTTGTGTCATACATGAGGACTGTGGGAACAATGTCAACAGTGTTGTGTCATACATGAGGACTGTGGGAACAATGTCAACAGTGTTGTGTCATACATGACTGTGGGAACAATGTCAACAGTGTTGTGTCATACATGAGGACTGTGGGAACAATGTCAACAGTGTTGTGTCATACATGAGGACTGTAGGAACAATGTCAACAGTGTAGTGTCATACATGAGGACTGTAGGAACAACATCAACAGTGTTGTGTCATACATGACTGTGGGAACAATGTCAACAGTGTTGTGTCATACATGAGGACTGTAGGAACAATGTCAACAGTGTTGTGTCATACATGAGGACTGTAGGAACAATATCAACAGTGTTGTGTCATACATGAGGACTGTGGGAACAATGTCAACAGTGTTGTGTCATACATGAGGACTGTAGGAACAGTGTCAACAGTGTTGTGTCATTCATGAGGACTGTAGGAACAATGTCAACAGTATTGTGTCATACGTGAGGACTGTGGGAACAATGTCAACAGTGTTGTGTCATACATGACTGTGGGAACAATGTCAACAGTGTTGTGTCATACATGAGGACTGTGGGAACAATGTCAACAGTGTTGTGTCATACATGAGGACTGTGGGAACAATGTCAACAGTGTTGTGTCATACATGAGGACTGTAGGAACAATGTCAACAGTGTTGTGTCATACATGACTGTGGGAACAATGTCAACAGTGTTGTGTCATACATGAGGACTGTGGGAACAATGTCAACAGTGTTGTGTCATACATGAGGACTGTGGGAACAATGTCAACAGTGTTGTGTTATACATGAGGACTGTGGGAACAATGTCAACAGTGTTGTGTCATACATGAGGACTGTGGGAACAATGTCAACAGTGTTGTGTCATACATGACTGTGGGAACAATGTCAACAGTGTTGTGTCATACATGAGGACTGTGGGAACAATGTCAACAGTGTTGTGTCATACATGAGGACTGTGGGAACAATGTCAACAGTGTTGTGTCATACATGAGGACTGTGGGAACAATGTCAACAGTGTTGTGTCATACATGACTGTGGGAACAATGTCAAGTGTTGTGTCATACATGAGGACTGTAGGAACAATGTCAACAGTGTTGTGTCATACATGACTGTGGGAACAATGTCAACAGTGTTGTGTCATACATGAGGACTGTAGGAACAATGTCAACAGTGTTGTGTCATACATGAGGACAGTGGGAACAATGTCAACAGTGTTGTGTCATACATGAGGACTGTGGGAACAATGTCAACAGTGTTGTGTCATACATGAGGACTGTGGGAACAATGTCAACAGTGTTGTGTCATACATGAGGACTGTAGGAAGAATGTCAACAGTGTTGTGTCATACATGAGGACTGTGGGAACAATGTCAACAGTGTTGTGTCATACATGACTGTGGGAACAATGTCAACAGTGTTGTGTCATACATGAGGACTGTAGGAACAATGTCAACAGTGTTGTGTCATACATGAGGACTGTGGGAACAATGTCAACAGTGTTGTGTCATACATGAGGACTGTAGGAACAACATCAACAGTGTTGTGTCATACATGAGGACTGTATGAACAATGTGAACAGTGTTGTGTCATACATGAGGACTGTAGGAACAATGTGAACAGTGTTGTGTCATACATGAGGACTGTAGGAACAATGTCAACAGTGTTGTGTCATACATGAGGACTGTAGGAAGAATGTCAACAGTACTGTGTCATACATGAGGACTGTGGGAACAATGTCAACAGTGTTGTGTCATACATGAGGACTGTAGGAACAATGTCAACAGTATTGTGTCATACATGAGGACTGTAGGAACAATGTCAACAGTGTTGTGTCATACATGAGGACTGTAGGAAGAATGTCAACAGTACTGTGTCATACATGAGGACTGTGGGAACAATGTCAACAGTGTTGTGTCATACATGAGGACTGTGGGAACAATGTCAACAGTATTGTGTCATACTCATTGATGTTGACATGAATGTTTACTGGAGCAGATACTGGGGGTGTTTACTGTGGTGTTTTCTGAGGTGTTTACCAGGGTGTTTACTGGGGGGTTACCGGGGGGGTTACTGGGGTTTACTGAGGTGTTTACTGGACTGTTTACTGAGGTGTTTACTGGACTGTTTACTGAGGGGCCTACTGGACTGTTTACTGAGGTGTTTACTGGACTGTTTACTGAGGGGCTTACTGGACTGTTTACTGGGGGGTTTACTGCGGTGTTTATTGGGGTGTTTACTGAGGTATTTAACAGGGTGTTCACTGAGGTGTTTACTGGGATATTTAACTGTGCTGAGGTGTTTACGTGGGTGGTTACCAGGGTATTTACTGAGGTGTTTACTGGAGTGTTTACTGGGGGGTTTACTGAGGTGTTTATTGGGGTGTTCACTGAGGTGTTTACTGGGGTGTTTACTGAGATATTTAACTGTGCTGAGGTGTTTACTGGGGGGTTTACTGAGGTGTTTATTGGGGTGTTCACTGAGGTGTTTACTGGGGTGTTTACTGAGATATTTAACTGTGCTGAGGTGTTTACTGGGGTGTTTACCAGGGTATTTACTGAGGTGTTTACTGGAGTGTTTACTGGGGGGTGTTACCAGGATGTTTACTGGGGTGTTTACTTGGGGGTCGGGGCGGTGGGGGGTTTACCAGGGTGTTTAGTGAGTTATTTGCTGGAGTGTTTACTGGCGGGTGTTACCAGGGTGTTTACAGTCTGTTGATGAACTATTTCTTCTCCTCTTTCATCCTGTGAATAGTGACAGGGGCACTATGCTGGAGGACCGTTTTGTGAAGTGTTTACTGGTGATGCCTGTCGCTGTTGTTTCATATCTTGTGATTGACATGTCAAAGAGACCACTTTGTGAAGTGTTTACTGCTGATGCCTGTCGCTGTTGTTTCATATCTTGTGACTGACATGTCAAAGAGACCACTTTGTGAAGTGTTTACTGATGGTGTCTGTCACTGTTGTTTCATATCTTGTGCTTGACACATCTAGAGAAGAAAGCCATGTGAGGGTACAACGTTTGAAGTTCACAGAGATAGTGTGTAAGTGGACAGCTGGGGTATTGTGTGTGAGTGGAAAGCTGGGGTATTGTGTGTGAGTGGAGTGGAAAGCTGGGTATTGAGTCTGAGTGAACAGCTGGGGTATTGTGTGTGAGTGGAAAGCTGGGTATTGAGTGTGAGTTGAAAACTGGGGTATTGAGTGTGAGTGGAGTGGAAAGCTGGGGTATTGAGTGGAGTGGAAAGCTGGGGTATTGAGTGTGAGTGGAAAACTGGGTATTGAGTGTGAGTGGAGTGGAAAGCTGGGGTATTGAGCATGAGTGGAAAGCTGGGGTGTTGAGTGTGAGTGGAAAGCTGGGGTATTGAGTGTGAGTGGAGTGGAAAGCTGGGTTTTGAGTGTGAGTGGAGTGGAAAGCTGGGGTATTGAGTGTGAGTGGAGTGGAAAGCTGGGGTATTGAGAGGAGTGGAAAGCTGGGGTATTGAGTGTGAGTGGAGTGGAAAGCTGGTGGTATTGAGTGGAGTGGAAAGCTGGGGTATTGAGTGTGAGTGGAGTGGAAAGCTGGGGTATTGAGTGGAGTGGAAAGCTGGGGTATTGAGTGTGAGTGGAGTGGAAAGCTGCGGTATTGAGTGTGAGTGACCCATTGTGACAGCAACGTCGTGCTGTATGTGTTTGAGATTCTCACAAATAAAAAGAATTACTTCATGTTTGATGTTCTTTTCTCCAGCTGCACAAAGTCATTCAGCAATTGATTTAAGTGAAATTTGTGTATAATTTTATACAGGGAGTGCTTTTATATTACTTTATGCTTTAGAGTTCATGTCTGTATAATTATGTATGTAACATTACACCGTAACATTCATGTCAACCACATACTAAGGGACACAACCCATTTGTATGCTTCATAGTAGTCCTATGTTATTTCCCTTACCAACTTTCAAGTTTGTGTTGAAAGAATGTGTGCATACAGTGTTGCACTCACACACACACACATACATACACACACACAGATGATTTTGAAAGAATGAACATTTATTCATATTGTTCACCAGTGACAAACATGTGGTGTCCTCTCCTCTCCCATTCCCCCCACAAAAAGAATCAACACATGCACACACCTTTTGAATATATACAATTCCTATATGGATATTAAAAAAATAATAAATAAATAAAAATATTTGAAAAAAAAGTCCCCAAAGCAAACAAAAAAGCCCCAACCAAACAAATTTAAAAAAAATAAAAAGCCACCCTCCTCCCCCCAAACCAAAAACAAACCTACCCACTCCTCCTCCCTCCCCACCCACCAAACAGAGACACTTGGAATTCTTCATCAATGAAGGAAGAGGCCCAGTTCATCACAAGTTTTCCTGTTCCCAGCACCTGGTGAAACGTGCTGAAAAGTCAGTTTATAATCAGCATCGTTCCAGCCAAACGAGTGCACAGACTGACACCAAAATAACTGAAAACAATATCATCAGCATGATAATAATGGTTACTTTTATAACACACTAACCAGAAATCTGCTCTTGGTGCTTTACAAAACACATGGCTTCATTATATATAGCAAATCACATCAGTGGTACATACACAGAACACATACACACAGCAAACCATATTCACATACAGACACAAAAGCACAAGCACAATGCATATTCATTTAAATGCACATTTTGAACATACACATGTGTATATATATATGGTATATATATATATATATGTATATATATATATATGTACCAGCCCCTTCCACACACACACATGTATACTCCACCCACCCACCCACCCCACACAATCTTACAAATACATGCATATCTTTACAGATGCTTGAAATGTGCTGTTTGGAGGAAAGGATTACACCAAGACTGCAAACAGAAGAAGAAAGTGAAAAAGGTGTGCTGTGGATCTTGACGGAAGTTTCTTGGGGCAGGCTACCCTAAGTTCAGTTTTGTCATCATTTGGTTGCAGCTTCTTGACAATCATTCAGTCCTTTACGTTTGCAATGCACTCCTGTAACTGAGACACAGGTGCATCAGTTTTAACTATGGAGGCTGACTGATAAATATCTACCATTCACACACACTTTCTGTGTGAAATCCTTCCAGTAAGATGTAATCCATGTCAGTGCAGTGTCACAATTATCAGTCTGTTCAAGAAGATAGAGTAATCCATGTCAGTGCAGTGTCACAATTATCAGTCTGTTCAAGAGGATAGAATAATCCATGTCGGTGCAGTGTCACAATTATCAGTCTGTTCAAGAAGATAGAGTAATTCATGTCAATGCAGTGTCACAATTATCAGTCTGTTCAAGAGGATAGAATAATCCATGTCAGTGCAGTGTCACAAATATCACTCCGTTCAAGAGGATAGAATAATCCATGTCAGTGCCAATGAAGGCACACACCAGTATGGGATAAACAACAAAAAAACCACAATTGTTCTGTTCATTCTACTTGTCAATGAAGGCACACACAGGTACGGGATAAACAACAACAAAAACCACAATTGTTCTGTTCATTCTACTTGCCAATGAAGGCACACACAGGTACGGGATAAACAACAACAACAAAAACCACAATTGCTCTGTTCATTGTACTTGTCAATGAAGGCACACACAGGTACGGGATAAACAACAACAACAAAAACCACAATTGCTCTGTTCATTCTACTTGTCAATGAAGGTACACCCAAGTATGGGATAAACAACAACAACAACAAAAGCACAACTGTTCTGTTCATTCTACTTGCCAATGAAGGCACACACAGGTATGGGATAAACAACAACAAAAACCACAATTGTTCTGTTCATTCTACTTGCCAATGAAGGCACACACAGGTATGGGATAAACAACAACAACAAAAACCACAATTGCTCTGTTCATTCTACTTGCCAATGAAGGTACACCCAAGTATGGGATAAACAACAACAACAAAAAAAAGCACAACTGTTCTGTTCATTCTACTTGCCCATGGAGGCATACACAGGTATGGGATAAACAACAACAACAAAAAAAAAGCACAACTGTTCTGTTCATTCTACTTGCCCATGGAGGCACACACAGGTACGGGATAAACAACAACAACAAAAAAAGCACAACTGTTCTGTTCATTCTACTTGCCAATGATGGCACACACAAGTATGGGATACATAGTGAAAGCACTAACTTGGCAAGATTGGCATTGAACCCATGGCAAACAAGCACTGACACAGGTAGTGTTATGTAGTAAAAACAAATACCCAAACACATACACATACACACACAATATATATATATATAAAGTGTTATATAGTAAAAAACAAACAAAAAAAACACCCCATCACACACACATACACGCAATATATATATATATAGTGTTATGTAGTGAAAACAATTACCGAAACACACACACATACACACACACACAATATATATATATATATATATATATATATATAAAGTGTTATGTAGTGAAAACAAGCACACACACACACACACATACACACACAATATATATAAAGTGTTATGTAGTGAAATCAATTACCCAAACACACATACACACAATATATATATATAGTGTTATGTAGTAAAAACAAATGCCCAAACACACACATACACACACAGTATATATATAGTGTTATGTAGTAAAAACAAATACCCAAAAACACACACATACACTCAATATATATATATAGTGTTATGTAGAAAAAAGAAATACCCAAACACACACATACACACACAATATATATATAATCTATTATTTATTCGCCCATGTTTTTTTTTGTTTTTTTTTGTTTTGTTTTTTTTTTGTTTTTTTCTCAAGGCCTGACTAAGCGCGTTGGGTTACACTCTGGTCAGGAATCTGCTTGGCAGATGTGGTGTAGCGTGTGTGGTTTGTCCGAACGCAGTGACGCCTCCTTGAGCAACTGAAACTGAAACTATATAAAGTGTTATGTAGTGAAAACAAACACCCAAACACACACACACATACACACACAATACATAAAAAAGTGTTATGTAGTGAAAACAAATACCCAAACATACACACAATATATATAGCATAGCATAGCCCTTGCTACTGGTACCATGTAACCCAGTACTACCTGCCACATGTAAAGTCTTCCAATGACGGATCAGGCAGAGGAGGAAACCTTTCCCAATGGCTGTGAAGGCGGAAGTGGATGATCAAAGGGCAAGGGGAGCTCTTATCCTTGGCTGGAAGTCCTAGGAGATGGAACTCCAAAGAAAAAACCTGCACCTACCAAGGCCGTTCTACACGTGGCAGTATCTGCACCTGTGGGACTCGAGCGTCGGCAGGCGAGAGAGTGGGGAAGGGACTGCACAACTGCTCTTCACTAAAAAAAAAAAGTCACCTGTGCTGGCCAGGCAACCAGGTTAATGTTGGAACGACAAGCTAGCCCTTCAACACCCAGCTTTCCCAAGCCCTGCGGCGATGGAGAAGTGGTAATGGGGACAGGCAGAGGATGCTGCTGACAGTTCCTAGTCACGACTCTGCACTCTGGCGGCTGTGGGGTGATGGTCGTCCGCCGTAGACTGGGGCAGATGCGGCACCCGTATCCTCCCACAGAGCAGCCCTTTTTAGGGACAGCACTGCTCTCCCCACATGGGGAAGGGGAGATAAAAGGATCCCTACACAAAGCCTGCCTCACCTAGTATCTAGTAGGAAACCGCACCTACTTGGACATCCAACACTAGCGGTCGAAAACAACAGAAGAAAAGAACCAGGAGTTATGCCCTGACTCTGGGTGCCTGGAATGTTCGCACCCTTTTGGACAGAGACAACAGACCAGAAAGGCACACAGTGCTCATTGCTAGAATGCTTGATCGCTACCATGTGGACATAGCAGCCCTGAGCGAAACCAAGAACCTCAGGCGTGGGCTTTGCCATACAAACCAAACTTGCACGACAGCTTGACAGCCTTCCACGTGGGATTAACGATAGGCTGTTGACCCTGCCTCTGAAGCTGTCCAAGGACCGCTTCGCCACAGTCATCAGCTGCTATGCCCCGATGATGACCAACCCTGATGACATCAAAGAAGCTTTCTACGAGGAGCTCAGCCGCACCATTTCAGTGGTTGACAGAAAGGACAGGTTGATCATCCTTGGGGATTTCAATGCCCGTGGTGGACTTCTCATGGCCAAAAGTCCTAGGAGGGCATGGCACTGGCAAGTGCAACTCCAACGGACTGCGTTTGCTCTCGCTCTGCGCGCAGCATGGACTGACCATCACCAACACCCTCTTCCAACAAGCGGACAAGTACAAGAACACATGGATGCACCCCCGCTCCAAGCAATGGCACATGCTGGACTATGTGATTGTCCGGCTAAGGGACAGAGGTGATGTTTCCATTACACGCTGCATGAGAGGAGCAGTCTGTTGGTCAGACCATTGCCTGGCACGCAAGCTCCAACCAGCCAGGCAGAAACCCCCTAAGAAGCTGAACATCCACCACCTCCCTATCTTCAAGGACGTGCTGCAGCAGCAAATCCAAGCAGCTCTCCAAGAAATTCCTGCATTGACTGATACAGAAGAGGTTTGGAGCACCTTTAGAGATGCTGTGTACACAGCAGCAGCTGACACACTTGGCTTTGTACAGAGAAGCCACAAAGACTGGTTTAACGAGAACGACTCTGGAATCTCCAAGCTCCTGAACACACTGCATGTGCAGCATCAGGATCACATTTCCGATAAAGACTGCCAGAGGAAGGAGAACCAGTACTTGCAAACCAAGCAACTCGTACAGAAGAGGCTGCATGAGATGAAGAACACTGATGCTCACGACATGAAGACCTTCCATGATGGTCTCCGAGCTGTGTATGGGCCGAGAGTCACAGGATCAACCCCTGTCCGAGCCTTGGACCAGACCACCCTCCTGACAAAAAAGACATTCTTGCCTGCTGGGCAGAACACTTCAACACCCTCCTCAACAGGGACTCGTCCGTATCTGACGATGTAATTGCAGCCCTCCCACAGCTACCCGCAGTCAATGACTCGCTAGCTGCCCTTCCCACTAAGGCTGAGACCCGGAAGACCCTGAAGCTGACAGTGTCAGGAAAAGCACCAGGAGCAGATGGAATCCAGGCTGACATCTACAAGTATGGAGGTGAGGTGCTGACAGACAAGCTGACCGCCCTGTTCCAGTCTATCTGGGAGAGACGGGAGGTCCCCCAAGATTTCAAGGATGCTTCAACTGTCCACATCTACAAACAGAAGGGAGACAAAACATCCTGCGATAACCACGGTGGAATCTCTCTCTTCTGCATCGCCGGCAAGATCTTCACCCGCATCATACTGAACAGACTGGTTGACCATGTCTCCAACACAGTCATCCCTGAAGCACAGTGGGCCTTCCGCTCGGGCAGGGGAACATGTGACATGGTGTTTGCCGTACGCCAGATGCAAGAGCAGTGCCGTGAGCAGAACAAGGAGCTCCACATGGTCGTTGTAGACCTGACTAAGGCCTTCGACATGGTGAACCGCCGTGATCTGTGGAAGGTCCTCCTAAAGTTCAGCTGTCCAGAGAGCCTAATCTAGCTGATTGCATCATTCCACGATGGCATGCAGGTGAGAGTACAGGAAAATACATGTCGGATCCATTCCCTGTGGTAAATGGAGTGAAGCAGGGCTGCATCCTGCCACCCACACTGTTCTCCATTCTCTTCTCTGCCATGCTGATTGACACCTTCCAAGACTGTGACCAGGGCATCTACATTCAGTTTCGCACAGATGGCAAACTCTTCAACTTGCGGCGACTCCATGCCAGGTCCAGGGTGTTTGAGGCACTGCTGAGAGAGTTCCTCTTTGCTGATGACTGCGCGTTTGCTGCACACACCCTTGAGGACATGCAGTTCATTAAGGACAGGTTCTCAACCTCCTGTAGGTGCTTTGGACTCATTATCAGCCTCAGCAAGACTGAGTCCATGTACCAACCAGCTATCTCACAAAACGCCAGTGACCCCTTCCCCCCCCCAGCCCTCCCCCCCCCCACCTGCAGTCAAGATCGATGACACAGAGATCAAGTCAGTCAACAAGTTTTGCTACCTGGGCAGCACCCTGTGCAGCAACGGAGCCCTTGATGCAGAAGTGACGCTGCTCATCGCCAAGGCCAGCTCCGCCTTTGGCAGACTCAACAGCAGGCTGTGGAACAACAAAGGTATCAGGCTCAGCACCAAAATCAAAACCTACAGAGCTGTTGTGCTGACCACCTTGTTGTACTGCTGTGAAACATGGACAACGTATCGCCGTCACATTCAACAACTTGAGCAGTTTCACCAGAGATGCCTACGAAAGATCCTCAGCATAAAGTGGCAAGACAGGGTCTCCAACCTCCAGGTCCCATAGAGGAGTGGCCTGCCCAGCATCAAAAGCCTGCTGATCCAGTGCCATCCGAAGATGCTACTGTATGGCTAGATGAAGGAAGGCCCTGCAAGCAATTCAAGGACACCTTAAAGACAAACCTCAAAGCCTGTGACATAGACATCGCTTCCTGGGAAACTGATGCCCTTGCCTGCTTTCAACCGGAGGGAGCGGAGGAAGTGGAGGAGGCGGCGGGTTGGCGTTGTTGAGAGGGCCAGGAGTAGAGGGCCCAGAGTGTCAGCGAACCGACTGCAATCGCGCCTTAATTTAGCACGATCACCCAAGCGAGCTATATAATTATGTGACCTGGTTAGAGACATAATTTGACAAAAAAACAAGAATGCCAGAGAATCGACAGACAAACAGAAAATAGGAAAAAAACTTAGCCATATGAAGAGCACAGGAACAGGAGTCATGATGGCTGCCGGAAAAAGAGGGCACTAGTCAGGGGGGCAAATGGGAGGTTAACTACTTCTGGGAGGTTATTGGCCGTAGCTACTTTCGTTTTCTCCGCATAGGCGGATAATAGTTTGCACAGGGCAGGAATGTCAGACCCCTGCCGGAGTCTGCACTAGTGGGTCACGGTTAAGTATGTGTAATTAAACTTTGATTATGAAAGCGGATGAGTTCCAAAAGATGTCTTCTTCCTATGCGCATGCGCAGACCCCCAACGTTGTGGACGAGACTCATCGCACTGGCTTAAAAACACAGCGTGAAGCCACGGAACATGACAAAGCCTTACCCATAGTTGGGATTGACTACATGGTTGTGGACACTGCTGAGCTGTCGGTAAAAGGATACATTGAAGCGAACTATTCCAGAATATTCCGCCATCGTCATGTTCCAAAGCCACTGCTCCAGACAATCCACAGTCAATGGCTGGAAATCAGCATGAAATTTGTTGGCAAACAGTTCTTTGCGTGACGTCAGCGAAGGGAGGTCACCCACACCAAATATGCAAATGGAGCGCACACGCTTTCCGTGACAAGGCCAGCAGAAGTTGAGTCTGTCTTCCACGTCTTTCCAGTTGTCTCCCCAGTTCTTGAAGCGGGACAGATAAGGCTTGAACTTGGCGTCCGTGTCGGGGGGTCCTGCAGTGTACACACGGTCTGAGTGTTCATCAGTGTCACAGATACATCACATCATTTGCACACACTTGGTGCACTGAAAAAGAATCCATGGCAACGAGTGTTGTCCTCAGGCAAATTTCAGTAGAAGAAAAACCACTTTGATAGGCGCGCGCGCGCGCACACACACACACACACACACACACACGTATATATTCATGCACTCAAGGTCTGACAAAGCGCATTGGGTTATGTTGCTGGTCAGGTATCTGCCGAGCAGATGTGCAGTGTATATGGATTTGTCTGAAAGCTGTGACGCCTCCTTCAGATACCACCCCCACACTCCCCCATCCACCACACTCCTCCATCCACCACCACCACAACATTCCCCCATCCACCACAACATCCACCACCACCACCACTCTCCCCCCACCCCACAGACACATTACCTAGAAAGGAGCCAGGGGCGTGGAGGTGAGGGTTGTGGTTGAGGGAGGAGAAGAAGGTCTCGTCAGGCACCTCTGTGTTGCGGACCCAGTCCAGGAAGTCAGCAGCCACATGACTGTGCAGCAGGAAGTCCACGAAGGGTCTGCTGGCCGCCACGTGCAGGTTGCCCTTCAAGGGCTTGATGTGGTGGGGGGCCACGAAATTGTTGTACCACCTGCACCTGTACCGACTGGGGACACACTCAAACGTCTTCATCCCTATACTGACTGGGGGGGACACTGAAACATCTTTATACCTGTAATGACTGGGGGACACTGAAACATCTTTATACCTGTACCTGTAATGACTGGGGGGGACACTGAAACATCTTTACACCTGTAATGACTGGGGGGACACTGAAACATCTTTATACCTGTAATGACTGGGGGGACACTGAAACATCTTTATACCTGTACCGACTGGGGGACACTGAAACATCTTTATACCTGTACCTGTAATGACTGGGGGGGGACAATGAAACATCTTTATACCTGTAATGACTGGGGGGACACTGAAACATCTTTATACCTGTACCGACTGGGGGACACTGAAACATCTTTATACCTGTACCTGTAATGACTGGGGGGGACACTGAAACATCTTTACACCTGTAATGACTGGGGGGACACTGAAACATCTTTATACCTGTAATGACTGGGGGGACACTGAAACATCTTTATACCTGTACCGACTGGGGGACACTGAAACATCTTTATACCTGTACCTGTAATGACTGGGGGGGACAATGAAACATCTTTATACCTGTAATGACTGGGGGGACACTGAAACATCTTTATACCTGTAATGACTGGGGGGACACTGAAACATCTTTATACCTGTAATGACTGGGGGGGTCACTGAAACATCTTTATACCTGTAATGACTGGGGGACACTGAAACATCTTTATACCTGTAATGACTGGGGGTCACTGAAACATCTTTATACCTGTAATGACTGGGGGACACTGAAACATCTTTATACCTGTAATGACTGGGGGGGGACACTGAAACATCTTTATACCTGTAATGACTGGGGGACACTGAAACATCTTTATACCTGTACTGACTGGGGGGGACACTGAAACATCTTTATACCTGTAATGACTGGGGGGGACACTGAAACATCTTTATACCTGTAATGACTGGGGGGACACTGAAACATCTTTATACCTGTAATGACTGGGGGGGGTCACTGAAACATCTTTATACCTGTAATGACTGGGGGACACTGAAACATCTTTATACCTGTAATGACTGGGGGGGGGGGGGACACTGAAACATCTTTATACCTGTAAAGACTGGGGGTGGGTGGGTCACTGAAACATCTTTATACCTGTAATGACTGGGAGAGGGGGGGTCACTGAAACATCTTTATACCTGTGATGACTGGGGGACACTGAAACATCTTTATGCCTGTAATGACTGGGGGGGTCACTGAAACATCTTTATACCTGTGATGACTGGGGGACACTGAAACATCTTTATGCCTGTAATGACTGGGGGGGACACTGAAACATCTATTTACCTGTAATGACTGGGGGACACTGAAACATATTTATACCTGTAATGACTGGGGGACACTGAAACATCTTTATACCTGTAATGACTGGGGGGGGGGGGGGGACACTGAAACATCTTTATACCTGTAAAGACTGGGGGTCACTGAAACATCTTTATACCTGTAATGACTGGGGGACACTGAAACATCTTTATACCTGTAATGACTGGGGGACACTGAAACATCTTTATACCTGTAATGACTGGGGGGGACACTGAAACATCTTTATGCCTGTAATGACTGGGGGACACTGAAACATATCTTTACACCTGTAATGACTGGGGGGACACTGAAACATCTTTATACCTGTAATGACTGGGGGACACTGAAACATCTTTATACCTGTAATGACTGGGGGTCACTGAAACATCTTTATACCTGTACCTGTAATGACTGGGGGGGGGACATTGAAACATCTTTATACCTGTACCTGTAATGACTGGGGGGTCACTGAAACATCTTTATACCTGTAATGACTGGGGGTCACTGAAACATCTTTATACCTGTACCTGTAATGATGGGGGTTGGGTGGGGACACTGAAACATCTTTATACCTGTACCTGTAATGACTGGGGGGTCACTGAAACATCTGTATACCTGTACCTGTAATGATGGGGGGGGGGGGAGACACTGAAACATCTTTATACCTGTACCTGTAATGACTGGGGGGTCACTGAAACATCTTTATACGTGTACTTGTAATGATGGGGGGGACACTGAAACATCTTTATCTGTTGGCAACAATCTTGTGTGGAGGGGACACAGAAACATCAAGTGTTTATCTTGTGGCCACCATCTTGTGTGGAGGGGACACAGAAACATCAAGTGTTTATCTTGTGTGGAGGGGACACAGAAACATCAAGTGTTATCATTGTGAATGGTCCTGGCGACTGCTTCAGCACAGGGTCATAACATTATCAGGGATACATACGTACATATGTAGGCAGACAGACAGACAGACAGCACAGGGTCATAATTCTATCAGGGGTACATACGTACATACACAGGCAGGCAGACAGACAGATAGTATCAGTAGCGTAACCCAACGCGCTTAGTCAGGCCTTGAGAAAAAAAAGAAGAAAAAAAACATTATCAAGGGTACATATGTACATACACAGACAAGCAGGCTGACATAACATTATTAGGGGTACATTCGTACGTACATAGGCAGGCAGACAGACAGACAGACAGACAGACAGACAGCACAGGGTTATAACATTATCAGGGGTACATACGTACATACATAGGCAGGCAGACAGACAGACAGACAGTCAGAGGGATTGAAAGACAAGACGTTAGTCAGGTACCTACCTGTTGGTGGTACCGTCCACATCGTTAGATCCGTTGAATGCAGAGAGAATTTCCACCAACTGCAAATTGGTCTTCAGGGGAAACTCCTGACCAGTCAGATTAATGAAGTATCTGTGTGGCCCCAGAAACACACACACACACACACACACACACACACACACACACACACACACACACACACACACACACACACACTAATATCACTTAAAGTGGAAGACGTAAAACTGAAGACTACACCCATCCCCCCCCCCCTCCCCCCCTCCCCACACGCACGCACGATGTGTAAATTGTAACACAGAGATGTGTCTGACAATTTGCATAAAGATGTGTTTGCAAAAATCCCTGACTGCATTAACATAAAGGTCTTTGGCAGTGTGCATGAACAGAAGCATGATATTTACTTGTGACCTTTGACAGTTTGCATGAACTGAAGCATGATATTTACATGTGACCTTTGACAGTTTGCATGAACAGAAGCATGATATTTACTTGTTACAGGAAACTCATGGGAAATCTAAACATAAAATTTGGGGATTTCTTCAACAGAATTTTGCCAGTGGATGACACTTTCGTTACCATTCTTTTGTTGCATTCTTTTTTTGCTGCACCAAGTGCATGCTGCACACGGGACCTCAGTTTATCCTCTTACATGACTGACAGGATGCTCAGTTTGATTTTCACCAAACTTGCCAGAAAGGGCGAGACCAGGATTCAAACCCTGACCCTTACCGACACTATACTGGCAAATAAATGTCTTAACCATTCTACCATCTCTGTGTCATAATGATGTGGTTAGGTGCACACAAGTGCTTATTGGTGCAGACTGGTCCAAATGATTTTTACTGCGGGTAAAACATTTTAAACAGGAAGCTGATACAGGTTGTTTTTTTTTTCACCCAACCATTTCCACTAGTCCAAATGATCTTCATTGAAGGTAAAACAGTCAGCTGATAATTATACAGGTTTATTTCATCCTGCCCTGTCCACAAGTCCAATGATCTTTATTGAAGGTAAAACAGTCAGCTGATAATTATACAGGTTTATTTCATCCTGCCCTGTCCACAAGTCCAATGATCTTCATTGAAGGTAAAACAGTCAGCTGATAGTTATACAGGTTTATTTCATCCTGCCCTGTCCACAAGTCCAATGATCTTTATTGAAGGTAAAACACTCAGCTGATAGTTAACTAAGTTATACAGGTTTATTTCATCCTACCCAGTCCACAAGTCCAAATGATCTTCATTGAAGGTAAAACAGTCAGCTGATAGTTAACTAAGTTATACAGGTATATTTCATCCTGCCCTGTCCACAAGTCCAATGATCTTTATTGAAGGTAAAACACTCAGCTGATAGTTAACTAAGTTATACAGGTTTATTTCATCCTGCCCTGTCCACAAATCCAAATGATCTTTATTGAAGGTAAAACAGTCAGCTGATAGTTAACTAAGTTATACAGGTTTATTTCATCCTGCCCTGTCCACAATTCCAAATGATCTTTATTGAAGGTAAAACAGTCAGCTGATAGTTAAACAGGTTTTTGTTGTTTTTTTCCTTTCCACAAATTATATTTATACAGGTATACTTCATCCTACCCAGTCCACAAGTCCAAATGATCTTCATTGAAGGTAAAACAGTCAGCTGATAATTATACAGGTTTATTTCATCCTGCCCTGTCCACAAGTCCAAATGATCTTTATTGAAGGTAAAACAGTCAGCTGATAGTTATACAGGTTTATTTCATCCTGCCTGTCCACAAGTCCAATGATCTTTATTGAAGGTAAAACAGTCGGCTGATAGAACTTTATACAGGTTTATTTCATCCTGCCTGTCCACAAGTCCAATGATCTTTATTGAAGGTAAAACACTCAGCTGATAGTTAACTAAGTTATACAGGTTTATTTCATCCTGCCCTGTCCACAAGTCCAAATGATCTTTATTGAAGGTAAAACACTCAGCTGATAGTTATACAGGTTTATTTCATCCTGCCTGTCCACAAGTCCAAATGATCTTTATTGAAGGTAAAACAGTCAGCTGATAATTATACAGGTTTATTTCATCCTGCCGTGTCCACAAGTCCAAATGATCTTTATTGAAGGTAAAACACTCAGCTGATAGTTATACAGGTTTATTTCATCCTGCCTGTCCACAAGTCCAAATGATCTTTATTGAAGGTAAAACACTCAGCTGATAGTTAACTAAGTTATACAGGTTTATTTCATCCTGCCCTGTCCACAGTCCAAATGATCTTTATTGAAGGTAAAACACTCAGCTGATAGTTAACTAAGTTATACAGGTTTATTTCATCCTGCCCTGTCCACAAGTCCAAATGATCTTTATTGAAGGTAAAACACTCAGCTGATAGTTATACAGGTTTATTTCATCCTGCCCTGTCCACAAGTCCAAATGATCTTTATTGAAGGTAAAACAGTCAGCTGATAGAACGTTATACAGGTTTATTTCATCCTGCCCTTAGAAAAGAAAGACAGGAGACAGGCAAATTGAAACTTAATCATTACAAGGAATACAAGAGACAATTTGTCATGGGGTAAATATACAAGCAGATTATTTATAAAAAACAATATCTGAATATGATGTGATTACATTACATGAGGGCAGCATCGTAACATCAATATTCAGAACAAGAATACAAGATTCTCCCTTATGTGGCAGTGTGCACTGGTCAGTGAGATTCTCCTTTATGTGGCAGTGTGCACTGGTCAGTGAGATTCTCCTTTATGTGGCAGTGTGCACTGGTCAGTGGGATTCTTTATGTCAGTGTGCACTGGTCAGTGAGATTCTCTTTTATGTGGCAGTGTACACTGGTCAGTGAGATTCTCCTTTATGTGGCAGTGTTCACAGGTCAGTGAGATTCTCCTTTATGTGTCAGTGTGCACTGGTCAGTGGGATTCTCCTTTATGTGGCAGTGTACACTGGTCAGTGGGTTTCTCCTTTATGTGGCAGTGTGCACTGGTCAGTGGGATTCTCCTTTACGTGGCAGTGTGCACTGGTCAGTGAGATTCTCCTTTATGTGGCAGTGTGCACTGGTCAGTGAGATTCTCCTTTATGTGGCAGTGTGCACTGGTCAGTGGGATTCTTTATGTCAGTGTGCACTGGTCAGTGAGATTCTCCTTTATGTGGCAGTGTGCACTGGTCAGTGAGATTCTCCTTTATGTGGCAGTGTGCACAGGTCAGTGAGATTCTCCTTTATGTGGCAGTGTGTACTGGTCAGTGGGATTCTCCTTTAAGTGTCAGTGTGCACTGGTCAGTGGGATTCTCCTTTATGTGTCAGTGTGCACTGGTCAGGGGATTCTCCTTTATGTGTCAGTGTGCACTGGTGAGGGGATTCTCCTTTATGTGTCAGTGTGCACTGGTCAGTGGGATTCTCCTTTATGTAGCAGTATGCACTGGTCAGTAAGATTCTCCTTTATGTGGCAGTGTACACTGGTCAGTGGGATTCTCCTTTATGTGGCAGTATGCACTGGTCAGTGGGATTTTCCTTTATGTGGCAGTGTGCACTGGTCAGTTGGATTCTTTATGTCAGTGTGCACAGGTCAGTGGGATTCTTTATGTCAGAGTGCATTGGTCAGTGGGATTCTCCTGTATGTGGCAGTGTACATTCGTCAGTGGGTTTCTCCTTTGTGTGGCAGTGTACACTGGTCAGTGGGATTCTCCTTTATGTGGCAGTGTGCACTGGTCAGTGGGATTCTCCTTTATGTGGCAGTGTGCACTGGTCAGTGGGATTCTTTATGTGTCAGTGTGCACTGGTCAGTGTGATTCCTTATGTGTCAATGTGCACTGGTCAGTGAGATTCTTTGTGTCAGTGTGCACTGGTCAGTGGGATTCTTTATGTGTCAGTGTGCACTGGTCAGTTGGATTCTTTATGTGTCAATGTGCACTGGTCAGTTGGATTCTTTATGTGTCAATGTGCACTGGTCAGTTGGATTATTTATGTGTCAATGTGTACTGGTCAGTGAGATTCTTTGTGTCAATGTGCACTGGTCAGTTGGATTCTTTATGTGTCAATGTGCACTGGTCAGTTGGATTATTTATGTGTCAATGTGTACTGGTCAGTGAGATTCTTTGTGTCAGTGTGCACTGGTCGGTGGGATTCTTTATGTGTCAGTGTGCACTGGTCAGTGGGATTATTTATGTGTCAGTTTGCACTGGTTGGTGGTATTTTTTATGTGTCAGTGTGCACTAGTCAGTGGGATTCTTTATGTGCCAGTGTGCACTGGTCAGTGTGATTCCTTATGTGTCAATGTGCACTGGTCAGTTGGATTCTTTGTGTCAGTTTGCACTGGTCGGTGGTATTTTTTATGTGTCAGTGTGCACTAGTCAGTGGGATTCTTTATGTGTCAGTGTGCACTAGTCAGTGGGATTCTTTATGTGTCTGTGTGTACTGGTCGGTGGGATTCTTTATGTGTCTGTGTGCACTGGTCAGTGGGATTCTTTATGTGTCTGTGTGCACTGGTCAGTTGGATTATTTATGTGTCAGTGTGCACTGATCGGTGGTATTTTTTATGTATCAGTGTGCACTGGTCAGTGGGATTCTTTATGTGTCTGTGTGCACTGATCGGTGGTATTTTTTATGTATCAGTGTGCACTGGTCGGTGGGA
Source organism: Babylonia areolata (assembly GCF_041734735.1). Lineage (NCBI taxonomy): Eukaryota > Metazoa > Mollusca > Gastropoda > Neogastropoda > Buccinidae > Babylonia > Babylonia areolata. The sequence continues at coordinate 31,493,850 of NC_134906.1, forward strand.
TTCTTTATGTGTCAGTGTGCAGTGGTCAGTTGGATTCTTTATGTGTCTGTGTGCACTGGTCAGTTGGATTCTTTATGTGTCTGTGTGCACTGGTCAGTTGGATTCTTTATGTGTCTGTGTGCACTGGTCAGTTGGATTCTTTATGTGTCTGTGTGCACTGATCGGTGGTATTTTTTATGTATCAGTGTGCACTGGTCGGTGGGATTCTTTATGTGTCAGTGTGCACTGGTCAGTTGGATTCTTTATGTCACAGTGCACTGGTCAGCGGGATTCTTTATGTGTCAGTGTGCACTGGTCGGTGGGATTCTTTGTGTCAGTGTGCACTGGTCAGTTGGATTCTTTATGTCACAGTGCACTGGTCAGTGGGATTCTTTATGTGTCAGTGTGCACTGGTCGGTGGGATTCTTTATGTGTCAGTGTGCACTGGTCAGTGGGATTCTTTATGTGTCTGTGTGCATTGGTCAGTGGGATTCTTTATGTGTCTGTGTGCACTGGTCAGTGGGATTCTTTATGTGTCAGTGTGCACTGGTCAGTTGGATTCTTTATGTCAGAGTGCACTGGTCAGTGGGATTCTTTATGTGTCTGTGTGCACTGGTCAGTGGGATTCTTTATGTCAGAGTGCACTGGTCAGTGGGATTCTTTATGTTTCAGAGTGCACTGGTCAGTTGGATTCTTTATGTCACAGTGCACTGGTCAGTGGGATTATTTATGTGTCTGTGTGCACTGGTCAGTGGGATTCTTTATGTCGAGTGCTCTGGTCAGTGGGATTCTTTATGTTTCAGAGTGCACTGGTCAATTGAATTCTTTATGTCACAGTGCACTGGTCAGTGGGATTATTTATGTGTCAGTGTGCACTGATAGGTTTTTTTTTTTATGTGTCAGTGTGCACTGGTCGGTGGGATTCTTTATGTGTCAGTGTGCACTGGTCAGTGAGATTCTTTATGTGTCAGTGTGCACAGGTCAGTGGGATTCTTTATGTGTCAGTGTGCATTGGTCAGTGGGATTCTTTATGTGGCAGTGTGCAGTGGTCAGTGAGATTCTCCTTTATGTGGCAGTGTGCACTGGTCTGTGGGATTCTTTATGTGTAAGAGTGCACTGGTCAGTAGGATTCTTTATGTCATTGTGCACTGGTCAGTGGCATTCTTTATGTGTCATTGTGCTCTGGTCAGTGGGATTCTTTATGTCAGTGTGCACTGGTCAGTGGGACTCTTTATGTCATTGTGCACTGGTCAGTGGGACTCTTTATGTCATTGTGCACTGGTGAGTGGTATTTTGTATGTCAGTGTGAAATAGCCAGTCCACAATGAGAGCGAAATGAACACGTCAACAATGAGAGCGCAATGAACATCTCCACAATGAGAACACAATGAACATGTTGACAATGAAAGCGCAATGAACATGTCGACAATAAGAGCGCAATGAACATGTCGACAATGAGAGCACAATGAACATGCCAACAATGAGTGTGCAATGAACATGACAAAGACAGCACAATGAACATGTCCACAATGAGAGCACAATGAACATGTCAACAGTTTCAGTTTCAGTAGCTCAAGGAGGCGTCACTGCGTTCGGACAAATCCATATACGCTACACCACATCTGCCAAGCAGATGCCTGACCAGCAGCGTAACCCAACGCGCTTAGTCAGGCCTTGAGGAAAAGAAAAAAAAAAGGTGAATAAATGATAGATAAGCTTACACAAATAGATAAATAAATAATAACTATAATGTAAAAAAAAAAAAAAAAAAAAAAAAAAAAATCATGCCAACAATGAGAGCGTAATGAACATCTCCACAATGAGAGTACAATGAACATGTCCACAATGAGAATGCAAAGAACATGTCGACGATGACAGCACAATGAACATGTCCACAATGAGAGCACAATGAACATGTCGACGATGACAGCACAATGAATATGTCGACGATGACAGCACAATGAACATGTCCACAGTGAGAGCGCAATGAACATGTCCACAGTGAGAGCGCAATGAACATGTCCACAATGAGAGCGCAATGAACATGTCCACAATGAGAGCGCAATGAACATGTCCACAATGAGTCCACAATGAGAACGCAATGAACATGTCCACAATGCGAACGCAATAACATGACAAACACAATGAACACAATGAGAGCACAATCACGATCGTTTTTTCCGGCATTGATTGTTGATGTGGACTTACCTCGGATGTATGGCGCCCCTTCCCCAACATCCCCCACCTACCTCCCCACCTATCTCACCACCCACCTCCCCCACCTACCTCCAGGTCTTGTTGTGCCAAAGGTCCTGCATGCAGATCAGTTCTGGTTCCAGAACGCTGAACTCTCCCCACTCCACGCTCACTGCACGTGACGACAGGAACACGTTCGGCAGACATGACGTCACACCTGCACCCAGGGTAGGCACTCCATCATGTTAAGTTTTGATCTGTGCGTACGTGCGTGTGTGTGTGTGTGTGTGTGTGTGTGTGTGGAAACTGATGAATGACAGTATAATTACGAGGGTCATTCAATAAATAAGGTGAATTTTTCGGTATAAGGACTTCTAATACAGATAGAAGCTTACTTTTTTTTTTTTTTTTTTTTACTTCTTTTTCACATGGATTTAATTTGTTTTGCAGATTAAAAAAAACTTTGAGAGTTTTGGCGATTAACAAAGATGGCCGACCAAGAAGCATGCTCCAGGATTGAACAGCGGTCAGTTATCAAGTTTTTGGTTGCTGAAGGGTGCAAACCAGTTGAAATTCATAAGAGAATGTCAACTGTGTATGGTGCCACATGTTTCAGCCGAAAAAATGTATACAAGTGGGCTAAATTGTTTAAAGAAGGACGGAGCAGTGTTGAGGATGAAGACAGGCCTGGAATGCCTACAGAAGTGAGGTCTCCTGAGGTGATCGAATCAGTCAATGACCTCATTCAGTCTGACAGAAGGGTGACAGTGGATGACATTGCAAGGACTTTGAGCTTATCTGTTGGGACAGCACACAAAATTGTCCATGATGACCTTGGCTACTCGAAGGTCAGCTGCCGGTGGGTGCCAAGGCCTCACACAGCAGCCCGAACGGTGCAGACCATCAACGAGCTGGGCTGGGAACTGCTCCCTCATCCCCCTTACAGCCCAGACCTTGCCCCTTCAGACTTTCACCTGTTTGGTCCCTTGAAAGCGTTCACGAGAGGCACGAAGTTTGAAAGTGACGATGAATTCAAAAGTATTGTGAGCGACTGGCTGAGACATCAGTCCAAAGATTTTTACGCTGAAGGAATACGGAAGCTTGTGCACAGATGGGAAAAGTGTGTGACAGTGCTGGGAGACTACGTTGAAAAAAAAAGAAAAAAAAAGAAAGAAGTAAGCTTCTATCTGTATTAGAAGTCCTTATACCGAAAAATTCACCTTATTTATTGAATGACCCTCGTATATTCAGTATCCGTGGGGAACACACAGACACACACACTCACAGACACACACACAGGGACACACATACACCTACCTCGCACGGCTCTCCACGTGGAAGGTGGACTCTTTTTGTCCAGGTGCAGACAGTACAGATTGTGGGGCCGGTAGATGGCGCGGAGAAGCCGCTCCATTTGCTCGATGTCTTTGTAGAACACCACGCTGAACGCAATGGGGAATTCCTTCTCCTTCTCAGAGGCATCTAGGATGTAGCCTCGCTCTTGCACAAAGCGCGTGCAGTTGTAAGTGTCCCGTATGTAGGTGTGGTCGTTGCGGACGAGGGGGAAGGCTGTGGCCATGAAGCGGTGCGCGTCTCTCAGAGCGGGGGGGTCTCCTGAGATGAGTTTCTTACACTGGTCGTAGTGCAGGATTCGGTGGTGGTGGGCCGAGCCCCACATTTGGGTTACTGCCCATGCAGTGAAAGGGTGCACGTGGATGGCCAATAGCGATTGTGGATCCCTGGTGTGCTCTAGTGGAACTAGGGGGAAGCCTTGCTCCAGTACATAGATCACAGGCTCAGTGTAGATGCTGGCGAAGAGGTAGAGGAACAGGAATGTCAATGACAAGGTGAGCAAAACGAGTCGACCTGTGCGGTACAGCCACAGTCTGTGGCAACACACGGGGGTTAGCATGATGGTTGTCAATGTCAGCAGACTGCAAACAAAACTCAAAATTACAACACATGCAAGAAACCAAGAGCCGTCCTATAAATCAGATATTGCCAACAACCTCATCTTAGGACGGGCTTGGTCACAGCAACTATCGTGAAGCTGCTTTTGTCTATAGAGAAGTTCTCTCCTCTCTTCATTTCTCCTGTTGCTTACAAGGAAGACAGAAGTGAGTCAGCTGATATTTAGCATTTCTCAAGTGATGACCAATGGGCCACTGCTGTGGATGATTGATGGTTCACTGCTGTGGATGATTGATGGTTCACTGCTGAGGATGATTGGTGGCCCACTGCTGTGGATGATTGATGGCCCACTGCTGTGGATGATTGGTGGCCCACTGCTGTGGATGATTGATGGCCCACTGCTGTGAATGATTGGTGGCCCACTGCTGTGGATGACTGATGGCCCACTGCTGTGGATGATTGATGGTTCACTGCTGTGGATGATTGAGGGCCCACTGCTGTGAATGATTGGTGGCCCACTGCTGTGGATGATTGATGGTTCACTGCTGTGGATGATTGATGGCCCACTGCTGTGGATGATTGATGGTTCACTGCTGTGGATGATTGAGGGCCCACTGCTGTGGATGATTGATGGCCCACTGCTGTGGATGACTGATGGCCCACTGCTGTGGATGATGGCTCACTGCTGTGGATGATGGCCCACTGCTGTGAATGATTGGTGGCCCACTGCTGTGGATGATTGATGGCCCACTGCTGTGGATGATTGGTGGCCCACTGCTGTGGATGATTGATGGCCCACTGCTGTGAATGATTGGTGGCCCACTGCTGTGGATGACTGATGGCCCACTGCTGTGGATGATTGATGGTTCACTGCTGTGGATGATTGAGGGCCCACTGCTGTGAATGATTGGTGGCCCACTGCTGTGGATGATTGATGGTTCACTGCTGTGGATGATTGATGGCCCACTGCTGTGGATGATTGATGGTTCACTGCTGTGGATGATTGAGGGCCCACTGCTGTGGATGATTGATGGCCCACTGCTGTGGATGACTGATGGCCCACTGCTGTGGATGATGGCTCACTGCTGTGGATGATGGCCCACTGCTGTGAATGATTGGTGGCCCACTGCTGTGGATGGTGGCTCACTGCTGTGGATGATTGATGGCCCACTGCTGTGGATGACTGATGGCCCACTGCTGTGGATGATTGATGGCCCACTGCTGTGGATGACTGATGGCCCACTGCTGTGGATGGTGGCTCACTGCTGTGGATGATGGCCCACTGCTGTGAATGATGGCCCACTGCTGTGGATGGTGGCTCACTGCTTTGGATGATGGCCCACTGCTGTGAATGATGGCCCACTGCTGTGGATGACTGATGGCCCACTGCTGTGGATGGTGGCTCACTGCTGTGGATGATGGCCCACTGCTGTGGATGATGGCCCACTGCTGTGAATGATGGCCCACTGCTGTGGATGGTGGCTCACTGCTGTGGATGATGGCCCACTGCTGTGAATGATGGCCCACTGCTGTGGATGGTGGCTCACTGCTGTGGATGGTGGCCCACTGCTTTGGATGATGGCCCACTGCTGTGAATGATGGCCCACTGCTGTGGATGGTGGCTCACTGCTGTGGATGATGGCCCACTGCTGTGAATGATGGCCCACTGCTGTGGATGGTGGCTCACTGCTTTGGATGATGGCCCACTGCTGTGAATGATGGCCCACTGCTGTGGATGGTGGCTCACTGCTGTGGATGGTGGCCCACTGCTTTGGATGATGGCCCACTGCTGTGGATGATTAGTGGCCAATGCTTTGGATGATGGCCCACTGCTTTGGATGATGGCCCACTGCTGTGGATGATGGCCCACTGCTGTGGATGATGGCCCACTGCTGTGGATGATGGCCCACTGCTGTGGATGATGGCCCACTGCTGTGGATGGTGGCCCACTGCTGTGGATGATGGCCCACTGCTGTGGATGATGGCCCACTGCTGTGGATGATGGCCCACTGCTGTGGATGATGGCCCACTGCTGTGGATGATGGCCCACTGCTGTGGATGATGGCCCACTGCTGTGGATGGTGGCTCACTGCTGTGGATGGTGGCCCACTGCTGTGGATGATGGCCCACTGCTGTGGATGATGGCCCACTGCTGTGGATGGTGGCCCACTGCTGTGGATGATGGCCCACTGCTGTGGATGATTGGTGGCCAATGCTGTGGCCACTGCTGTGTCAGAGGGTCTTCCTCGTTGCGGGCACAGCAGGTATCTCTGTAAACATGATTTCATAACATTATTTTTCCATGCGGGCAGGTACAGAGTGGAATTTGTGATGGTTTGTGGGTAGTATATGGACGCAAGTATAATGTGCACGTATGGGAATGGGTATGTCGATGTGTGTGCATTCATGTTTCATTAATATGTGTACGGAGCCTGTTCTACATGTCCTTAGAATCTCGAATAATTACACAGCTAATGACAAAATCGGTTAAAAGACACTTTTATCATTGGGACTACCCGGAGCTGCGACACACATTAACATTTTGTTGAACAATTCTTGAACTCATCTGATCATTCGTAAAAACTTTCAATAGCCCTCGTAATCTCAAAGCGAATTCTTGTAGCTGCTTATAGACATATGAGATAAAAGTCATGGGGAACGATGTCACAGGAAGCAAGTTCACAGAAAAGAAGTTCACAGAGAATAAGGTCACAGGCAAGGTCATAGGAAACACGGTCACAGTTAACAAGTCACAGGCAAAAACAATTAATGGGAAAAAGGGTCACAGGGAACAAGTCACAGGGAACATGGTCACAGGGAACAGGTACACATGGAACAGGGTCACAGGGAACAGGTACACATGGAACAGGGTCACAGGGAACAGGTACACATGGAACAGGGTCACAGGGAACAGGTACACATGGAACAGGGTCACAGGGAACAGGTACACATGGAACAGGGTCACAGGGAACAGGTACACATGAAACAGGGTCACAGGGAACAGGTACACATGAAACAGGGTCACAGGGAACAGGTACACATGAAACAGGGTCACAGGGAACAGGTACACATGGAACAGGGTCACAGGGAACAGGTACACATGGAACAGGGTCACAGGGAACAGGTACACATGGAACAGGGTCACAGGGAACAGGTACACATGGAACAGGGTCACAGGGAACAGGTACACATGGAACAGGGTCACAGGGAACAGGTACACAGGGAACAGGGTCACAGGGAACAGGTACACATGGAACAGGGTCACAGGGAACAGGGGCACAGAAACAGGGTCACAGGGAACAGGTACACATGAAACAGGGTCACAGGGAACAGGTACACATGAAACAGTGTCACAGGGAACAGGTACACATGGAACAGGGTCACAGGGAACAGGTACACATGGAACAGGGTCACAGGGAACAGGTACACATGGAACAGGGTCACAGGGAACAGGTACACATGAAACAGGGTCACAGGGAACAGGTACACATGGAACAGGGTCACAGGGAACAGGTACACATGGAACAGGGTCACAGGGAACAGGTACACATGAAACAGGGTCACAGGGAACAGGTACACATGGAACAGGGTCACAGGGAACAGGTACACATGGAACAGGGTCACAGGGAACAGGTACACATGGAACAGGGTCACAGGGAACAGGTACACATGGAACAGGGTCACAGGGAACAGGTACACATGGAACAGTGTCACAGGGAACAGGTACACATGGAACAGGGTCACAGGGAACAGGTACACATGGAACAGGGTCACAGGGAACAGGTACACATGGAACAGTGTCACAGGGAACAGGTACACATGGAACAGGGTCACAGGGAACAGGTACACATGAAACAGGGTCACAGGGAACAGGTACACATGGAACAGGGTCACAGGGAACAGGTACACATGAAACAGGGTCACAGGGAACAGGTACACATGAAACAGGGTCACAGGGAACAGGTACACATGGAACAGGGTCACAGGGAACAGGTACACATGGAACAGGGTCACAGGGAACAGGTACACATGGAACAGGGTCACAGGGAACAGGTACACATGGAACAGGGTCACAGGGAACAGGTACACATGGAACAGGGTCACAGGGAACAGGTACACATGGAACAGGGTCACAGGGAACAGGTACACATGGAACAGGGTCACAGGGAACAGGTACACATGGAACAGGGTCACAGGGAACAGGTACACATGGAACAGGGTCACAGGGAACAGGTACACATGGAACAGGGTCACAGGGAACAGGTACACATGGAACAGGGTCACAGGGAACAGGTACACATGGAACAGGGTCACAGGGAACAGGTACACATGGAACAGGGTCACAGGGAACAGGTACACATGGAACAGGGTCACAGGGAACAGGTACACATGGAACAGGGTCACAGGGAACAGGTACACATGGAACAGGGTCACAGGGAACAGGTACACATGGAACAGGGTCACAGGGAACAGGTACACATGGAACAGGGTCACAGGGAACAGGTACACATGGAACAGGGTCACAGGGAACAGGTACACATGGAACAGGGTCACAGGGAACAGGTACACATGGAACAGGGTCACAGGGAACAGGTACACATGGAACAGGGTCACAGGGAACAGGTACACATGAAACAGGGTCACAGGGAACAGGTACACATGGAACAGGGTCACAGGGAACAACAAATCATAGGGAACAAGTCACAGGGAGAGGGTCACAGAGAACAACAAGTCTCATGGAACAAGTCACAGGGAACAAGTCACAGGGAACAAGTCACAGGGAACATGTCACAGGGAACAACAAGTCACAGGGAACAAGTCACAGGGTCACAGGGAACAACTCGTCACAGGGAACATGTCACAGGGAACAACAAGTCACAGGGAACAAGTCACAGGGTCACAGGGAACAACTCGTCACAGGGAACATGTCACAGGGAACAACTCGTCACAGGGAACATGTCACAGGGAACAACAAGTCACAGGGAACAAGTCACAGGGTCACAGGGAACAACTCGTCACAGGGAACATGTCACAGGGAACAACAAGTCATAGGGAACATGTCACAGGGAACAACAAGTCATAGGGAACATGTCACAGGGAACAACAAGTCACAGGGAACATGTCACAGGGAACAACAAGTCACAGGGAACATGTCACAGGGAACAACTCGTCACAGGGAACATGTCACAGGGAACAAGTCACAGGGAACATGTCACAGGGAACAACAAGTCACAGGGAACATGTCACAGGGAACAACAAGTCATAGGGAACAGGGTCACACGGAAAAACAAGTCACAAAGAACAGGGTCACAGGGAACAACAAGTCACAGGGAACAGGGTCACAGGGAACAACAAGTCACAGGGAACAACAAGTACAGGGAACAACAAGTCACAGGGAACAACTGGTCACAGGGAACAGGGTCACACGGAACAACAAGTCACAGGGAACAACAAGTCACAGGGAACAACAAGTCACAGGGTCACAGGGAACAGAGTCACACGGAACAACAAGTCACAGGGAACAACAAGTCAAGGGAACAGGGTCACAGGAGACAAGTAACAGGGAACATGGTTACAGGGAACAACAAGTCACAGGGAACATGGTTACAGTGGACAACCAGTCACAGGGAACATGGTTACAGGGAACAACAAATCACAGGGAATAGGGTCACAGGGGACAACAAGTAACAGGGAACATGGTTACAGGGAAAAACAATTCACAGGGAACATGGTTACAGGGAATAACCAGTCACATTGAAAAACAATTCACAGGGAACATAGTCACAAGGAACAAGTCACAGGGAACAGGGTCACAAGGAACAAGTCACAGGGAACATGGTTACAAGGAAACACAATTGACAGGGAACATGGTTACAGGGAACAACAAGTCACAGGGAATATGGTTACAGGGAACAACAAGTCACAGGGAACAACAATTCACAGGGAACATGATTACAGGGAACAAGTCACAGGGAACAACAAGTCACAGGGAACAGGGTCACGGGCAACAAATCACAGGGAACAACAAATCACAGGAAGCAGGGTTACAGGGAACAAGGTCACAGGGAACAAGTCACAGGGAACAGGGTCACAGGGAACAAGGTCACAGGGATCACAACAGTTAATAGGTCCTAATGGCCCGATGTGAATATTTAGGAGAAAGACAAAATTTGCTTCTGATCTATACACCGCTAACAAAACTTGTATTACATCAACAGGCTGTCTGAATTGACATTGTGTCCGTACGCCTGAACTCCAACGATCTGCTTCTTCCTTTTCTCTCCTCTCTCTCTCACTCTCAGTCTCTGTGCAGCCTTACTCCAATTACAACATGATACCACACACACACACACACACACACACACACACACACACACACACACACACAGAGAGATATATATATGTATATATCACACACACACACACACACATATATATATATATCTATATATATATATATATCTGTGTGTGTGTGTGTGTGTGTGTGTGTGAGTTTTAATATGTAACTGAAATCAAATTTCAGTTTCAGACGTGTTTATATATATATATATATATATATATATATATATATATATATATATATATATATATATATATATATATATATTTACAGTTACTTAGTAATAAAAATAACTTATACAATAGTTAATGCACATTCACTCTTTACATGAATAACGCACTATGGAATAACATATTAAAGTTTGGACACACGTTTGAACACACTGTAGGCATAACCGGGTTACAGTCTGTAAACACTACTCAGGCACTGTATAAAATACAATGTAAAGTCTGTTGAAGACTGCAGCACAGAAATCCATTACAAACAACAACAACAAACAAACAAAAAACAACAGCAAACAACTTAAACCACACACCGCAATTATTTGGAGTATTCTCTAAGTGGAGCACTCTTAAGAGGATTATTAGTGTTCACAGTATCTACCCGCCGAGACAACTGTCGAAATGTGTCAGTGGCTGCCAACATCTAGATCTAGACCAAACGGGCTTTCCCCTGAAACCCACGTGACGGAATCATAAAAGTTAACGTCCTGATGAAATATATTTATTTTTCGCACTTTAGATCTCCATCACTATTGCTATCTGAGTATTCTAAACTGCAGGATTACCGCTATCTGCTTTTTATACTAACAATTTTAATTTCCTGTCTTAGTCGTACAGTTTGAAATAACACATTAATAATACGAACGATTTCCACACTTATAAGTTACAGTTAGTAAACATACCATCACAAATGAAATGAGTCATACGCATACGTTCTTCGTTAAGCTTACTTATTCTAAAAAACTATAATATTTTACTTCGTTCCAGTAAAACAAGTCATTTTATCATTAAAGATAAATAAAAAGAGGTTTCTCCTTATTGTTGTCCCAATAAGCAATCGAATGAATAAATATATATATATATATATAATTACCAGTTTGCCCAAAGTCTTTACTACGGAACAGATCTCTCTTGATCATGGATAGCTGCCATTCCGAACACAACTTTCCAACATCCGGTCCACACGCTCCTCCAATTTGTTCAGGAAAAGAAAGAAATCCCAAGGAAACAACTGGAAAAGAAATAAATTGTAATGTACCCCACAGAACTGTATATCATAAACAACAAAACAAAAAGGGACCAGAAAGTACGAAGCGCGAGATATATGTATACATGCATACGTATACATTTGTTTGGTTGAAATGCGGACTCTCAGTTGTGTACACCGGTATGTGTCTGTCTGCAGAAAACGGCAACACGTTGCATTGTGCCTGAGCGACAGCAAAGCAACATGATTTAAACAGGTTATCAACTCGGATAGACTAGAATGATCAGTTTACCTCGCTGAAAACGTGTTTGATTATCTGTACGAATATTCGCACGCGTTTTGGCTTCAAATATTCATTTTAGATCTGTGTGAATCTTCGCACGCACTTTGGCCCTGTTGTAAGTCTTTTTGCTTCCGACATCTAACCCACTCCCGTACCATTTTTTGTCTTCGTATTTACTATTTATAATGTCTACTACAGAACACATTTTAAGGATAATCCTCTCCTGTTGTTGCTCAAATTTTCTATATAATTGTTTTTGTTTCAGAGTTTTCCCCTGTCCTTTACTGCGTTCAATATCTACTCTTGAAAGTTTCGGGTTCCACTTTCTGTACCTTTACTTCCAGTTCCATCTTTTCATATCTCTCTCTCCCTCCCCCCCTCCCCTTTCATAAATCGAAAAATCGAATATGTTTTTTAAATTTTTTTTTATATTCATAATGAAATATAGCGAAATGTTCGTCCATATCTCTCTCTCTCTGTGAATCTGTCTCTGCAACAGTGCACGTAAACGGGTTCTCCTTAGACTTAGTAAATTCCTTAAGATTTGCAAGATTGCACAGGATACGTTTAAGCTGAAGAAGGAATGTTAACCCTCATTTTACCTTAATTGATGCAAACGTTATGATAATTAATCCTATCCTAGCAGGGTTCCTGATTATGCAGTTTTCTGAAATCTTCCAAGCCCCCAGGTTAATTTATATGCGTCTTTCTGGATGCCAAATCAAAAAATAATTATGTCAGTGTCGATGTGTGACACATTTTTCTTTTGTGTGTGGTGTGTGTATGTGGGGGGGGGGGGGGGGGGGTGTCGGAAATCAAAATCAAATTTTTATTTAAGATGGTAAATTGGAATAAGTAACAACAGCTTAAGAAAAAATCATACACTTCACTGTTTACATGGTACATCCACCCTGTGTCACACACCTCACTGTTTACATGGTACATCCACCCCGTGTCACACACCTCACTGTTTACATAGTACATCCACCCTGTGTCACACACCTCACTGTTTACATGGTACATCCACCTGGTGTCACACACCTCACTGTTTACATGGCACATCTACCCCGTGTCACACACCTCACTGTTTACATGGTACATCCACCCCGTGTCACACACCTCACTGTTTACATGGTACATCCACCCTGTGTCACACACCTCACTGTTTACATGGTACATCCACCCTGTGTCACACACCTCACTGTTTACATAGTACATCCACCCCGTGTCACACACCTCACTGTTTACATGGTACATCCACCTGGTGTCACACACCTCACTGTTTACATGGTACATCCACCTGGTGTCACACACCTCACTGTTTACATGGTACATCCACCTGGTGTCACACACCTCACTGTTTACATGGTACATCCACCTGGTGTCACACACCTCACTGTTTACATGGTACATCCACCTGGTGTCACACACCTCACTGTTTACATGGTACATCCACCTGGTGTCACACACCTCACTGTTTACATGGTACATCCACCTGGTGTCACACACCTCACTGTTTACATGGTACATCCACCCTGTGTCACACACCTCACTGTTTACATGGTACATCCACCCCGTGTCACACACCTCACTGTTTACATGGTACATCCACCTGGTGTCACACACCTCACTGTTTACATGGTACATCCACCCTGTGTCACACACCTCACTGTTTACATGGTACACCCACCCCGTGTCACACACCTCACTGTTTACATAGTACATCTACCCCGTGTCACACACCTCACTGTTTACATGGTACATCCACCCTGTGTCACACACCTCACTGTTTACATAGTACATCCACCTGGTGTCACACACTTCACTGTTTACATGGTACATCCACCCTGTGTCACACACCTCACTGTTTACATAGTACATCCACCCTGTGTCACACACCTCACTGTTTACATGGTACATCCACCCTGTGTCACACACCTCACTGTTTACATGGTACATCCACCCCGTGTCACACACCTCACTGTTTACATGGTACATCCACCCTGTGTCACACACCTCACTGTTTACATAGTACATCTACCCCGTGTCACACACCTCACTGTTTACATGGTACATCCACCTGGTGTCACACACCTCACTGTTTACATGGTACATCCACCTGGTGTCACACACCTCACTGTTTACATGGTACATCCACCCTGTGTCACACACCTCACTGTTTACATGGTACATCCACCCTGTGTCACACACCTCACTGTTTACATGGTACATCCACCTGGTGTCACACACCTCACTGTTTACATGGTACATCCACCTGGTGTCACACACCTCACTGTTTACATAGTACATCTACCCCGTGTCACACACCTCACTGTTTACATGGTACATCCACCCTGTGTCACACACCTCACTGTTTACATGGTACATCCACCCTGTGTCACACACCTCACTGTTTACATGACACATCTACCCTGTGTCACACACCTCACTGTTTACATGGTACATCTACCCTGTGTCACACACCTCACTGTTTACATGGTACATCCACACCGTGTCACACACCTCACTGTTTACATGGTACATCCACCCTGTGTCACACACCTCACTGTTTACATGGTACATCCACCCTGTGTCACACACCTCACTGTTTACATAGTACATCCACCCCGTTCCAATTGAAACTCATGAACAAACATCACTCACGGACACCACTGTTTCAAAATGAAACTCATGAACAAACATTACTCACGGACAACACTGTTTCTAAATGAAACTCATGAACAAACATTACTCACGGACAACACTGTTTCTAAATGAAACTCATGAACAAACATTACTCACGGACAACACTGTTTCTAAATGAAACTCATGAATAAACATTACTCACGGACAACACATGGGGGTAACAGCAAGTGTTGTGGAACACATGTTTGACTTGTTGGTAGTTGTGGTAACATGTGTAGGAGTTGTGCTATGTGTCAGTGGTTTACTTTGTTCAGACAAAGTGGGAAAGCACATTTTAATGTGATTAATGAGTTGGTTAACAATGAGAGCACTGATGGTCAGTGCTATATGGTCGCATATTGCTGTTTACCAGAGGTATGTTGGAAGTAATGATTTCCACACATGTACTTGTGTCAGTGGGACACTTTGTGAAGGCAAAGAGGAGATTTGTTTGGTAATGGTAACACACAGTTTAATTGAATGATGGGTAACATGAGTTGGAACACAGGGTTGTATTGGTCAGTGATGTGTTTTGTACACAGTATGGTAATTGTTATGTCACTGCTGGTGGCAGGTAAACTTGATGAAGCTTATATTTCCTCACACAGATCTATGTGCAAGAGGAGTGCATACTGGTGGACATGTGATGAAAGGTGCTGAGAGGGTATAGGCCTTTCATGTCAGTGATGTCAGGATATTTTGAGATTTTATCTGACCTGGGTTTTGGTTGTGTGTTTGTGTTCCAGGTGTGCTGCTTATAGGTGCTGCTTTAGGTGTAGGATGATCTTTTTACTGTGCGCTGCTTGTAGGAAGTACTTGAAGTAGGCAGTGTGTGCTGCCTTAGTGTGTGTTGCTTTTGCTAAGTAGGGTGAACTGCTTAGTGTGTGTGCTGTATTGTAAAGTAAACACTCTATAAAAACCACTCCATGTGGCCCTGCTATTGATGTGAGGAGAGAGTGAGTGTGTGCATCATTAATTGATCCTGCTCCTCTCTCTCTCTTCTGTTAGAATCGAACCACAACACTCTCACAACAACACTTTTTACATAAGAAAGAAAGGAATATAAAAAAACAGAAATACTAACACAATGGTCAGTTTCAATTTACTGATCATACATCAAAGAAACCTATAATTATATAAATATATACATAAATAAGACAAATATATACAAATATACAAAGACATAATATGTGATCGTTTCTTTCTATTATCATCTTTACATATTTTCCCACCACTTTAACCTAACTAGAAGCCTGATTGGAATCCAGTCTGTTCTGTTCTCCATCGGACACGGGTATACAACAGCCGGTCACACTGTGCACTGTCTGACCCTGGCCACTTGTTTGTAGGAAACCTTTCTCGCTCAGTGGTCACAACGACGGACCGTCCGAGTGCACACAGTCAGTTAGCACTGAGCTTTGCTGTGCAGACCCCATGCTGTGGTATAGCACGGCATGACTGACGATGGTGGTAAAGCAAAAAACACAGCACATAGTGCAGCTTCTTCGTTGCTTGCTATTGTGTTGGGTTTAAACTACCGTGGTGTTGCCATAGTGTGTTTAAATTACCGTGGTGTTGCCATAGTGTGTTCGAATTACTGTGGTGTTGCCATAGTGTTTAAATTACCGTGGTTTTGTCATAGTTTGTTTCAATTACCGTGGTGTTGCCATAGTGTGTTTCAATTACCGTGGTGTTGCCATAGTGTGTTTCAATTACCGTGCTGTTGCCATAGTGTGTTTCAATTACAGTGGTTTTGTCATAGTGTGTTTAAATTACCGTGGTGTTGCCATAGTGTGTTTAAATTACCGTGGTGTTGCCATAGTGTGTTTTAATTACCGTGGTGTTGCCATAGTGTGTTTAAATTACCGTGGTGTTGCCATAGTGTGTTTGAATTACCGTGGTGTTGCCATAGTGTGTTTAAATTACCGTGGTGTTGCCATAGTGTGTTTAAATTACTGTGGTGTTGCCATAATGTGTTTAAATTACCGTGGTGTTACCATAGTGTGTTTAAATTACCGTGGTGTTGCCATAGTGTTTAAATTACCGTGGTGTTGCCACAGTGTGTTTAAATTACCGTGGTGTTGCCATAGTGTGTTTAAATTACCGTGGTGTTGCCATAGTGTGTTTAAATTACCGTGGTGTTGCCATAGTGTGTTTAAATTACCGTGGTTTTATCATAGTTTGTTTAAATTACTGTCGTGTTGCCATAGTGTGTTTAAATTACCGTGGTGTTGCCATAGTGCGTTTAAATTAAAGTGGTGTTGCCATAGTGTGTTTAAATTACCGTGGACTTGCCATAGTGTGTTTAAATTACCGTGGTGTTGCCACAGTGTGTTTGAATTACCGTGGTGTTGCCATAGTGTGTTTAAATTACTGTGGTGTTGCCATAGTGTGTTTAAATTACCGTGGTTTTATCATAGTTTGTTTGAATTACTCTGGTGTTGCCATAGTGTGTTTAAATTACCGTGGTGTTGCCATAGTGTGTTTCAATTACTGTGGTGTTGCCATAGTGTGTTTAAATTACCGTGGTTTTATCATAGTTTGTTTAAATTACTGTTGTGTTGCCATAGTGTGTTTAAATTACCGTGGTGTTGCCATAGTGTGTTTAAATTACCGTGGTGTTTCCATAGTGTGTTTAGATTATCGTGGTGTTGCCATAGTGTGTTTAAATTACCGTGGTGTTGCCATAGTGTGTTTAAATTACCGTGGAGTTGCCATAGTGTGTTTAAATTACCGTGGTGTTGCCATAGTGTGTTTAAATTACCGTGGTGTTTTCACAGTGTGTTTGAATTACTGTGGTTCGCCAAAGTGTGTTTAAATTACCGTGGTGTTGCCATAGTGTGTTTAAATTACTGTTGTGTTGCCATAGTGTGTTTAAATTACTGTGGTGTTGCCACAGTGTGTTTAAATTACCGTGGAGTTGCCATAGTGTGTTTAAATTACTGTCGTGTTGCCATAGTGTGTTTAAATTACTGTCGTGTTGTCGTAGTGTGTTAAAATCACTGTCGTGTTGCCATAGTCTGTTTAAATTACTGTGTTGCCGTGATGTGTTTAAAATACTGTGGTGTTGCTGTGATGTGTTTAAATTACCATGGTGTTGCCATGATACGTATTATTTCCACAGTGTTGCTATGATATGCTTAAATTACCATGGTGTTGCCATGATGTGTTTAAATGATCATGGTGTTGCCATGATGTGTTTAAATGATCATGGTGTTGCCATGATGTGTTTAAATGATCATGGTGTTGCCATGATGTGTTTAAATGATCATGGTGTTGCCATGATGTGTTTAAATTACCATAGCGTTGCCAGGTGTTGCCATGATGTTTGAATGACAATGGTGTTGCCATGATGTGTTTGAATTACCAAAGCATTGCCATGATATGTGTAAATGACCAGTGTTGCCATGATGTGTTTAAATGACCATGGTGTTGCCATGATGTGTTTAAATGACCATGGTGTTGCCATGATGTGTTTAAATGACCATGGTGTTGCCATGATGTGTTTAAATGATCATGGTGTTGCCATGATGTGTTTAAATGACCATGGTGTTGCCATGATGTGTTTAAATGATCATGGTGTTGCCATATGTCTAAATGACCATGGTGTTGCCATGATGTGTTTAAATGACCATGGTGTTGCCATGATGTGTTTAAATGATCATGGTGTTGCCATGATGTGTTTAAATGACCATGGTGTTGCCATGATGTGTTTAAATGACCATGGTGTTGCCATGATGTGTTTAAATGACCATGGTGTTGCCATGATGTGTTTAAATGATCATGGTGTTGCCATATGTCTAAATGACCATGGTGTTGCCATGGTGTGTTTAAATGACCATGGTGTTGCCATGGTGTGTTTAAATGACCATGGTGTTGCCATATGTCTCAATGACCATGGTGTTGCCATGGTGTGTTTAAATGACCATGGTGTTGCCAAATGTCTCAATGACCATGGTGTTGCCAGGTGTTTGAATGACCATAGCGTTGCCAGGTGTTATCATGTGTTTGAATTACCATAGTGTTGCCATCATATGTGTAAAATACCATGGTGTTGCTGTGATGTGTTTGAATGACCATGGTGTTGCCATGATGTGTTTAAATGATCATGGTGTTGCCATGATGTGTTTAAATGACCATGGTGTTGCCATGATGTGTTTAAATGATCATGGTGTTGCCATATGTCTAAATGACCATAGTGTTGCCATCATATGTGTAAAATACCATGGTGTTGCTGTGATGTGTTTGACTTACCATAGCGTTGCCATGTGTTGCTGATATCATTGTTAGAACTTGAGGACGTCCTTTGAATGACTTGCCTGAACAAGGGCTTGAACCTTCTACTCCACTGGTTTGATGCCATGTCTGCTGATTTTGTGCCCCAGGAAAACAACTTTCTCTGCACCAAAAATACACTTACCCATCTCTAAGTGTGCACCTGCCTTGCCAAGCCTATCAAACACTTCACCCAGGTGTTTGTATGAATGGATCTCTGTGTCAGCTATCACCAAAATTTAATCCAAATGGAAAGCTGTGCAGGGAACACCTTGGAGCAGGGTTTCCATAACTCTCTGAAACAGAGCAGGTGCTGATGAAACACGAAAGGAAGCCTTTTGTTTGTGAACATCAGTCTAAGAGTATGCACGTGACAAATCAAGTTTGTGGAAGACACACCCTTGCCTAGTTTAGCCAACAGATCATCAAGTGTCCGAATGAGGTACTGCTCAAGCTGAGAAACCTTGTTCACTGTGACTTCATCGTCCCGACGAGTGCGAACTGACCATTTACAGAATACTGTATTATCTCAATGAGAGAAATTCATGTCTGGTGTATTTTACATAAACAATACACGAAAATCACAGTCACTCAATGTAAACACGTAAAAGACATAAAATGCTGAAATGCTAAGTTGATATGGATCTTTCGTACAATGATCATATCATACATACTTTCACAGTCATTTATCATAAATACATGAGGAGCATAAAATGCATAGATACAAAGTTGATGCTAATCAGTCTCATACAACAATCACAAATCAACCAGTGCGATAAGCACAGCAAGAGAAAATATAATACTACAGTTAAAACAACGACGTACATAATTAAAACCAGTTGCTGTTCAACAGTATTTGAAATCCGTGCAAAATAATATAATTCACATAACCTTGCATGCGCACGCACGCGCGCGCGCGCACACACACACACACACACATGTACACAACACCCTCGCTCCTCCCCCGCCCTCCCCCCACTCCCCACACACACCCATACATAAATATAGATCTCCCAACAGACACGCACACACTCACACGTGCGCGGCGCGCACACACACGCACACACAAACACAAGGGCCAATTTTTAAAACGCTTGTGTGTTAATCAGTGAGTTATCTAAGAAATGAATGGACTGGGGTATAAAACTGTTTTGGGTTCTAAAGGTTTTCAGCTGTCATCACTTATGATCTTTGTTGATTTTTCTTTCACACGCCGTTTGTACATCTCATTCAGAGTTTCTTGTTTGACCCCAACTATTTGACTTCAGCACCGGAACTATGGGAGCAGCCCGATCTGATATGGTTACTGGCTCAGTTACATCTTCTGTCTAGCACTCTGTGTAATTGGTCTTCAACCTTAGTTTTCATTGCATATGGCACTGACCCTGGTATGAAGAACATTAGCGCCTTGTCACCATCGACATGATCTTTAGCCTGCACCCCTTCTAGTTTGCCATCCCCATCCTTGAACAAATCAGGATGCTTTGAATGGAGTGATCCTAGCTGCCCATCACTAACTTCCCTCACAAGACTAACAGTCACCAGTGTTAATCTGTCCATCATGTCTCGTCTCAATAAGTTGTGCTTGTGTTCTGTGACGAGGAGTGATGTATTCACTTGTTTGGTTTTTGTGTTTCACGTTTGTGTTTTAAACCCCAAGTACACTTTCATAATGACCAGTCAATGACTTGATAGTTTCCTTTGATTTTCCCAGCCTCTCAGAACACCACAGTTTCTTAAGAGTATCATCTGACATGATTGTATAAGGAGAG
>NC_134906.1:31521999-31524499 GCF_041734735.1 Babylonia areolata
CTGCTTCCATCGTGTCCATTTCCCTTGACACACGATGATGATGGTTTCAGTTTTCAGAATGAGAACACTGTAGGAGAGTGTAATGAGATCAGTTTTGTTTTTTATTCTTCCAACTTCCAAATCGTCCTCTCCCACTCTCTCGTCTCTGTGTGTGTGTGTGTGTGTGTGTGTGCGTGTGTCCTTGACCCCTCTCTGTCTCTCTCCCTTCCCCCGCACCCCCCTCTCTCTCTCCCTTTCTTCCACTTTATTTATCTGCTTATCACCTGCTCATCACTGAAGTGTTTGTGTTTGAAATAGAAGCATTTCGTAAGATCATCAGTTTCATAAAGTTCCATGTGGGTAATCTGAAAGTAAGCTAGTGTTACGAAATATTATAAAAAGGTAGATTTGAGCAGTATCCACCAGGAACTGGAAATGAATTAAAACAATGGTGCATTTGTACTGCTAATCCAATCAGCAGTGGGCTTATAAGAACACGAGGATGAGATTCTTGCGTCACAAATTGGCCTGCTGTGTCGTTTCCACCGGAAAATAAATCAGGAAAAGTAAATTAAGGACGAAGATCAAATTTGCTGAAAGTGACGTAAGGTCAGCTTGGTTGGGATACGCCTCTACCCCCACAATCCCTCCCCCAACCCCCAAACACACCACCCATCCACCCCCAACACTCACACACAGTGTGTTTTCTGCTACCATTGCTAATAACAATCATAACTGATAATGCACCAACGTCCAAATGAGAAACAGAGGCCTAACACGAGCTCCAGTGAACAGATTATCTTTCATGCACGTGATATCGATGACTCTTAGTTACGACATACGTTGCTCTGAAATCTATATAACAGTATTTTTCCTAGTTTGGAATGTTCATGATTCTCTCCATGTCTCTCCAAACTCGCAACACCTTTAATGGTCTGCTAATTAATAGTGTTTCGATACAGTGTCTACACTGGTATCTATGTTATGTAAAGTAAAAAAAAAAAAAAAATGTTTGCAGTGGTTTGTCTTTTTTTTTTCTTTTTTTTTGCTGAATGTACATGTGGATGAATCCTGTTTCGCTTTCTTTTCTACAAAGGCAAGTCCGCACAAACATGTAATTCAGGTCTGGGAGCAAAAGCCTTGATCAAAGCTCTTTCGTTGTGACGATATGATTCCATTCGATCAAAACCACATTTTTCGCTCCCACATCTAAATTATGATACAATTATTTACTTACATTTAACTTTCTAACAGAAGAGTATGACGTTTGTCTGTATTTTACGTCATTACCTACGTTTTACGTTACCACCGATGCTGCCACAGAGGACATTTGACAATGACATCGTTCTTGGTCCAGTTCATATCAGGACTGACCTCAGGTATAAAAATATAAACAATGTCACATCTATGAAAAAAAAAAAAAATTAATGACAAAACACAGTCCAGGACACATGGTGCTGACCGTTAATTAAGCTCCTTGAGGCAGGTCAGCCCGTCCGTTTAATCATCATCCCCAGATTACAACGAATTGTTAAGAAGATAAAAAAACACAAAAAAACACAACCCCAAAAACACCAAAGCAAAGAAATAATGCATGAAAACGATGCATCTGTCTGTATGTCTGTTTCCGTTCGTGCTTGTCACCCCCTTTTTCGCTCTCTCTCCCCCTCAGGAAAGCACACAGACACACACACAGACACACACACACACACACACACATACACACACGCACACACAGACACACACACACACACACACACACACACACACACACGCACAGACACCGTCCACCCACACACACATACCACGCCACGCACTTCCCTCCACACATACCTTTCAATGATCTGTTCCCGTTCCTCGGGGGACCAGTGTCCAAATGTCTCAGCAAGGTCTTTGCTACTCGTACCTGCCATTTTCTGCCAGACCAGGAACCTTGACACAACATGATGCTGCTTTTAACGTCTGGACTTCGGAATGAGAAAGTCACAGTGACCCTTCAGATCAGTGTAGTTTTTACTTGATTGTTGGTTTGTTGTACACTTCTGATACCTCTGTCGCGCTATTTCTCTGTGTCCGTTTGTCACACACACACACACACACACACACACACACACACACACACACACACACACACACAGACATGCACGCGTGCAATCACATAAACACACACACACAGTCACGCACACGCGCATATACACACATACGCACACAGACACACACACACACACACACACACACAGACATGCACGCGTGCAATCACATAAACACACACACAGAGTCACGCACACGCGCATATATATATATACACACACACACAGGCACACGCACATGCACACAGACACACACACACAGACACACACACACACACACACACACACACACACACACACACACACACACACACACACACACACACACACACACACACATACGTGAGATAGTTATACTTTACTCTCAGTCAGTCCAATCTTTCACGGCTCTTCCTTTCAACCTCTGACGCTTTTTATGTCTCCTTCCCTGT
>NC_134906.1:31531999-31534499 GCF_041734735.1 Babylonia areolata
CGAGGAAGCGAAGAGCGACGTGAGGCTGGCGTTGGTTTTGCAGTAAAAACAGCACTTGTCAGCAAGTTAGCTGGAATCCCAAAGGGAGTCAACGATAGGCTTATGACCATGAAACTCCCACTGGCATCTGGCCAGAAGCACCTCACCATTGTCAGTGCCTGCACCCCAACCATGACCAACCCGGATGAAGTGAAGGCGAAGTTCTACGAGGACCTTCACTCTGTCATTGCTGCTATCCCTAAAGCAGACAAGCTCATCATTCTTGGGGACTTCAATGCTAGAGTTGGCTCTGACTACATCTCCTGGGATGGAGTGATTGGAAAGCACGGTGTGGGCCACTGCAACCCAAATGGATTGCTTTTGCTTCAGACCTGTGCAGAGCACGAACTGCTGATAACCAACACAGTTTTCTGCCTCCCTACCCGTAACAGGACGTCATGGATGCACCCTCGCTCAAAGCATTGGCATCTCATCGATTATGTCATCGTCAGGAAAAGGGATAGGCAAGATGTACGTGTAACAAAGACCATGTGCGGTGCCGAGTGTTGGACAGACCATCGCCTTGTAGTCTCGAAGCTGAATATTCGAATCCAACCCAAGAGACGCCCCCAAGGCCAGAAGGCTCCAAAACGGCTCGACATCGCTAAGCTGAAAAGCAGTTTCAGTTTCAGTAGCTCAAGGAGGCGTCACTGCGTTCGGACAAAACCATATACGCTACACCACATCTGCCAAGCAGATGCCTGACCAGCAGCGTAACCCAACGCGCTTAGTCAGGCCTTGGGAAAAAAAAAAAAAAAAAAAAAAAAAAAAACCCACACACACAACCACAAAAAACAAAACAAAAAAACAAAAACAAAAAAAAACGGGGGAATAAATAATAGATAAGCTTGCATAAATAAATAAATAAATAAATAAATAAATAATAATTATAATATAGAAAAAGGTAGTAGTAATAATATTAGTAATACTAATAAAATGATAATAATAAAACATAAATAAATAAATAAATAAGACAACAATGGTGATAAATAAGCAAATAAATGTAAAAAAAAAAGAAGACACACATTCACACATACACCCACACATGCATAACAGAAATGCACCAGACATGCAGTTTCACATATATGAAAGCACATATGCTGAAAAGCATCACCATCAAACAGTCCTTTGTGGAGCTGCTGGAAGATCGTCTGGAATCCGCCTCTCTGGACAACCAGAATGTGGAGTCTGACTGGAGGACCCTGCGTGAGCTGATCTATAGTACAGCTTCAGAGACCCTGGGACCCATGACCAGAAAGCACAAAGACTGGTTTGATGAAAACTGTGATGAAATCAAGCAGCTTCTGGATGAGAAACGCCGTCTGCATCAAGCCCACCTGAGCAACCCAAAGTCCACATCAAAAAAGGATGCATACAATGCCATCCACAGGACTGTTCAGCAAAAGTTACGCCAGATGCAGGATAAGTGGCTGAGTGACAAAGCTGACGAGATCTAGGGATATGCTGACAGGCATGATATGAAGAGGTTCTATGATGCCTTAAAAGAAGTCTACGGCCCCACATCCTCAGGATCATCCCCCCTCCTCAGTGCAGATGGGAATACCTTGATCACCGAGAAGGAGAACATTCTCGAACGATGGGCTCAGCACTTCAACAGTGTCTTAAATCGCCCTTCCTCCATAAATGATGAAGCCATAGACCGTCTCCCACAAGTCCCCACCAACGAAGCACTGGACGATCCACCAACACTTCTTGAGACCCAGAAAGCAATCTGTCTGCTATCCAGTGGCAAAGCACCTGGCTCAGACTCCATACCAGCAGAGGTCTACAAGGATGGAGGCACTGAGCTGACTGAGAAGCTTCATCAGCTGTACTCACTCATGTGGAAAGAAGAGACGATCCCCCAGGATTTCAAAGATGCATCTATCATTCACTTGTACAAGTGAAAGGGGAACCGGCAAGCCTGTGATAACCATCGGGGCATTTCCTTGCTCTCCATCGCAGGCAAGATACTTGCCAGGATCCTACGTAACCGCCTCACAGCACACCTTGACCAAGGTCATTTGCCTGAGAGCCAATGTGGATTCCGGAAAGAGCGCGGAACCACCGACATGGTGTTTGCTGCATGCCTTCAGAGATGGCGATGTTGGAATCGGCCTAAAGTACTGAACAGATGGCAAGCTGTTTAACCTCAGAAGGCTTCATGACAGACATCATCAGAGACTTTTTGTTTGCTGATGATTGTGCCCTCAATGCTGGATCTGAAGCTGACATGCAACTCAGCGTCAACAAGTTTGCCACTGCCAACAGGAACTTCGGCCTTACCATCAGCACGAGGAAAACTGAAGTTCTCCATCAGCCAGCCCCAGGGAAACCCTACGTTGAGCCCAACATCACAGTCAATGGTCAGAGACTCAGTGCGGTGGAGCGGTTCACATACCTTGGCAGCACACTGTCACGAAATGCGACCATCGACGATGAAGTGAACGTCAGGATTGCA
>NC_134906.1:31546999-31566999 GCF_041734735.1 Babylonia areolata
GGGTTAAAGACACTTCTCAGCCAGTACAGTGTGACAAACTGGGTTAAAGACACTTCTCAGCCAGTACAGTGTTTGTGACAAACTGGGTTAAAGACACTTCTCAGCCAGTACAGTGTTTGTGACAAACTGGGTTAAAGACACTTCTCAGCCAGTACAGTGTGACAAACTGGGTTAAAGACACTTCTCAGCCAGTACAGTGTGACAAACTGGGTTAAAGACACTTCTCAGCCAGTACAGTGTGTGACAAACTGGGTTAAAGACACTTCTCAGCCAGTACAGTGTGTGACAAACTGGGTTAAAGACACTTCTCAGCCAGTACAGTGTGACAAACTGGGTTAAAGACACTTCTCAGCCAGTACAGTGTGACAAACTGGGTTAAAGACACTTCTCAGCCAGTACAGTGTTTGTGACAAACTGGGTTAAAGACACTTCTCAGCCAGTACAGTGTGTGACAAACTGGGTTAAAGACACTTCTCAGCCAGTACAGTGTGACAAACTGGGTTAAAGACACTTCTCAGCCAGTACAGTGTGTGACAAACTGGGTTAAAGACACTTCTCAGCCAGTACAGTGTGACAAACTGGGTTAAAGACACTTCTCAGCCAGTACAGTGTGTGACAAACTGGGTTAAAGACACTTCTCAGCCAGTACAGTGTGTGACAAACTGGGTTAAAGACACTTCTCAGCCAGTACAGTGTGACAAACTGGGTTAAAGACACTTCTCAGCCAGTACAGTGTTGTGACAAACTGGGTTAAAGACACTTCTCAGCCAGTACAGTGTGTGACAAACTGGGTTAAAGACACTTCTCAGCCAGTACAGTGTGACAAACTGGGTTAAAGACACTTCTCAGCCAGTACAGTGTGTGACAAACTGGGTTAAAGACACTTCTCAGCCAGTACAGTGTGACAAACTGGGTTAAAGACACTTCTCAGCCAGTACAGTGTGTGACAAACTGGGTTAAAGACACTTCTCAGCCAGTACAGTGTGACAAACTGGGTTAAAGACACTTCTCAGCCAGTACAGTGTTGTGACAAACTGGGTTAAAGACACTTCTCAGCCAGTACAGTGTGACAAACTGGGTTAAAGACACTTCTCAGCCAGTACAGTGTGTGACAAACTGGGTTAAAGACACTTCTCAGCCAGTACAGTGTGACAAACTGGGTTAAAGACACTTCTCAGCCAGTACAGTGTTGTGACAAACTGGGTTAAAGACACTTCTCAGCCAGTACAGTGTGTGACAAACTGGGTTAAAGACACTTCTCAGCCAGTACAGTGTGACAAACTGGGTTAAAGACACTTCTCAGCCAGTACAGTGTTTGTGACAAACTGGGTTAAAGACACTTCTCAGCCAGTACAGTGTGACAAACTGGGTTAAAGACACTTCTCAGCCAGTACAGTGTGACAAACTGGGTTAAAGACACTTCTCAGCCAGTACAGTGTGTGACAAACTGGGTTAAAGACACTTCTCAGCCAGTACAGTGTGTGACAAACTGGGTTAAAGACACTTCTCAGCCAGTACAGTGTGACAAACTGGGTTAAAGACACTTCTCAGCCAGTACAGTGTGACAAACTGGGTTAAAGACACTTCTCAGCCAGTACAGTGTGTGTGACAAACTGGGTTAAAGACACTTCTCAGCCAGTACAGTGTGACAAACTGGGTTAAAGACACTTCTCAGCCAGTACAGTGTGACAAACTGGGTTAAAGACACTTCTCAGCCAGTACAGTGTGTGACAAACTGGGTTAAAGACACTTCTCAGCCAGTACAGTGTTGTGACAAACTGGGTTAAAGACACTTCTCAGCCAGTACAGTGTGACAAACTGGGTTAAAGACACTTCTCAGCCAGTACAGTGTGTGACAAACTGGGTTAAAGACACTTCTCAGCCAGTACAGTGTGTGTGACAAACTGGGTTAAAGACACTTCTCAGCCAGTACAGTGTGACAAACTGGGTTAAAGACACTTCTCAGCCAGTACAGTGTGACAAACTGGGTTAAAGACACTTCTCAGCCAGTACAGTGTTGTGACAAACTGGGTTAAAGACACTTCTCAGCCAGTACAGTGTTGTGACAAACTGGGTTAAAGACACTTCTCAGCCAGTACAGTGTGACAAACTGGGTTAAAGACACTTCTCAGCCAGTACAGTGTGACAAACTGGGTTAAAGACACTTCTCAGCCAGTACAGTGTGTGACAAACTGGGTTAAAGACACTTCTCAGCCAGTACAGTGTTTGTGACAAACTGGGTTAAAGACACTTCTCAGCCAGTACAGTGTGACAAACTGGGTTAAAGACACTTCTCAGCCAGTACAGTGTGACAAACTGGGTTAAAGACACTTCTCAGCCAGTACAGTGTGTGACAAACTGGGTTAAAGACACTTCTCAGCCAGTACAGTGTGACAAACTGGGTTAAAGACACTTCTCAGCCAGTACAGTGTGACAAACTGGGTTAAAGACACTTCTCAGCCAGTACAGTGTGACAAACTGGGTTAAAGACACTTCTCAGCCAGTACAGTGTTGTGACAAACTGGGTTAAAGACACTTCTCAGCCAGTACAGTGTGACAAACTGGGTTAAAGACACTTCTCAGCCAGTACAGTGTGACAAACTGGGTTAAAGACACTTCTCAGCCAGTACAGTGTTGTGACAAACTGGGTTAAAGACACTTCTCAGCCAGTACAGTGTTTGTGACAAACTGGGTTAAAGACACTTCTCAGCCAGTACAGTGTGACAAACTGGGTTAAAGACACTTCTCAGCCAGTACAGTGTGACAAACTGGGTTAAAGACACTTCTCAGCCAGTACAGTGTTTGTGACAAACTGGGTTAAAGACACTTCTCAGCCAGTACAGTGTGACAAACTGGGTTAAAGACACTTCTCAGCCAGTACAGTGTGACAAACTGGGTTAAAGACACTTCTCAGCCAGTACAGTGTGACAAACTGGGTTAAAGACACTTCTCAGCCAGTACAGTGTTGTGACAAACTGGGTTAAAGACACTTCTCAGCCAGTACAGTGTGACAAACTGGGTTAAAGACACTTCTCAGCCAGTACAGTGTGACAAACTGGGTTAAAGACACTTCTCAGCCAGTACAGTGTGTGACAAACTGGGTTAAAGACACTTCTCAGCCAGTACAGTGTTTGTGACAAACTGGGTTAAAGACACTTCTCAGCCAGTACAGTGTGACAAACTGGGTTAAAGACACTTCTCAGCCAGTACAGTGTGTGACAAACTGGGTTAAAGACACTTCTCAGCCAGTACAGTGTTGTGACAAACTGGGTTAAAGACACTTCTCAGCCAGTACAGTGTGACAAACTGGGTTAAAGACACTTCTCAGCCAGTACAGTGTGTGACAAACTGGGTTAAAGACACTTCTCAGCCAGTACAGTGTGACAAACTGGGTTAAAGACACTTCTCAGCCAGTACAGTGTGACAAACTGGGTTAAAGACACTTCTCAGCCAGTACAGTGTGTGACAAACTGGGTTAAAGACACTTCTCAGCCAGTACAGTGTGTGACAAACTGGGTTAAAGACACTTCTCAGCCAGTACAGTGTGTGACAAACTGGGTTAAAGACACTTCTCAGCCAGTACAGTGTGACAAACTGGGTTAAAGACACTTCTCAGCCAGTACAGTGTGACAAACTGGGTTAAAGACACTTCTCAGCCAGTACAGTGTGTGACAAACTGGGTTAAAGACACTTCTCAGCCAGTACAGTGTGTGACAAACTGGGTTAAAGACACTTCTCAGCCAGTACAGTGTGACAAACTGGGTTAAAGACACTTCTCAGCCAGTACAGTGTGACAAACTGGGTTAAAGACACTTCTCAGCCAGTACAGTGTGTGACAAACTGGGTTAAAGACACTTCTCAGCCAGTACAGTGTGTGTGACAAACTGGGTTAAAGACACTTCTCAGCCAGTACAGTGTGACAAACTGGGTTAAAGACACTTCTCAGCCAGTACAGTGTGTGACAAACTGGGTTAAAGACACTTCTCAGCCAGTACAGTGTTTGTGACAAACTGGGTTAAAGACACTCCTCAGCCAGTACAGTGTGACAAACTGGGTTAAAGACACTTCTCAGCCAGTACAGTGTGTGACAAACTGGGTTAAAGACACTTCTCAGCCAGTACAGTGTGTGACAAACTGGGTTCGACTCCCACTCTCGCCCTTTCTCCCAAGTCTGTCAAATTGAACTCAGCGTCAGGTTGTTGGGGTCAGATAATAAACCCGGGTCACGTGTGCAGCACGCACTTGGTGACTGACAAAGAACTCAATTCCCAGAGAAAATACACTGTGTGAGGTACACAAGCATGCGTTAAAAGCCTGACAAAGCGCGTTGTCTTATGCTGCTGGTCAGGCATCTGCCTACCAGATGTGGTGTAGCGTATATGGAAGTGTGTGAACGTAAATCGCCTTGTGGAAGAACGATCAACGAACTTCACCAGTGTGGTGAAGGCTCCACAGTGAACCAAGGGAATTAATGTATCGGTGTAGCGCCTTGTAGGAACAGCAGTAGTTACCTTTCTTAGACCGACCTATCACACGGCACAAACTGTTGACTGATCCACACACACACACACACACACACAGTCAGTTTGTTGTGTCCTCTCTCTGTCTGTCTAGCAGTGTCAGGGCAGAGGAGGGGACCTAGGCCTGTCTCCACGTGCACCACGTTCTTTCCGTGCTCGTGACGTCATCACCTGGGCTGGAAAAACCCGTGCTGCACGTGGAGACAGTGCTGACCGACACCGGCCCCTGCAACTTGCAGCGTGCACACACACACACACACACACACACACACACGCGTACACATACAAACATGCACGCACGCACGTACACACACACGCGCACATACACACATAAAAAGCACACACACACACACACACACACACACACACGCACACACACACACACACCAAATGCCGTGCAGGTTGTCACCCCCCCCCCCTTCCTTCCCCCCACCTCCCTGGTACATCATTGTACTTCTTATCCACAGCCATTACATTGCACATAAACGCACATGCGCGCATGCATGCATGCATGCAACACACACACACACACACACACATATATATGCACAAACATATTTATTATATAATATGTAGTGTATTACAAAGTAATGTGTTATTATACTATCATTGTTCAATTATCCATAATAGTGTTACAATATTCAAACTATAAGTGAACGTGTATATATTATATGTTACGATATATATGTATATTTATTATCAAGTAATATATATATATATATATAGAGAGAGAGAGAGAGAGAGAGAGAGACCCCAAAGTTTAAGGTTGTGGATAAGTCCCCTTTCGCAGCTGCTTTCCCGAATCTGGCAGTGTGGAGGCCGGGTGTGCAGTGCTGCACGTGCCGTGTGTCGCACCTGGCTGGGGTGTGAACGGCAACCCGCCACCACTGGGCTTGTTGCAAGGGGAGCGCTGAGTGCCGGCCGTTTGACAGAGAGTGAGACAGTGATGGCTGACAGCGTGGTGTGGTGGGGTGGGGGAGAGGAGCGTGCTGTCCGTGTTGACAGGGGGCTGGCCACCTCTCTCCTCACCCTGCCTGGCTGCCTTGCCGCTCCCTGTCCTCAGCAAGCAGACCGACCGAAAGGGGAAGACCTGTGTACACACTGCCCGTCACTACTACCGTTTGAACGGTTCAGTCAGGGTCTTGGCTGTTGGCGCCGACAGTCGAGAAGACGCTTGAACTTGATCGTTCAGAGGAAGTAAAAGTCGTAACAAGGTTTCCGTACGTGAACCTGCAGAAGGATCATTACCGGTACACGCTTTGCCTTGCCATCGAGGTGTGCGTTGTGGAACGGCCAAGAAACAAAAAAGGGGAGGACCCGTCCTCGTGTTTTGGAGAAGGTGGCTGGTGTTAGCCTGGTGTTTGCGACCGGCCCGCCTCCCCGAAAAGAGTGACTTTGAGGTACCTGTCCTGTCCGGGGTGCCGGGGCTCTCTCTCTCAAATGGGGCCCGTTGACATTGGCAGGGGAAGCCGTTGGACGTTGTACCAAACCCGGGTGTGGATCACTTGGCTCCTGCGCCAGTGAAGAATGCAGCCTGGTGTGTGAACTAATGGAAAGTGCATCCTTTGGCCACTTTGTTCCTGGAGCAGCACAAGTGACTGGAGTTGCTTTGTAATGTGTTGAAAGCAAGGGAGACTGGGCAAACGTTCACACATGGGCTTTGTGGAAAGTTGGTGACCTGTGTGAAGGGTGAGGGTGATGGAGGGACATTCTGTCCTGTGCCCTGCCCCCACCCCCTCCCAAAGTTGTCTCTGAAGACATGGTGAGAGGAGGAGAGGAAAGAGTGATATCTTCATGACACACATTGTGAACACAGTGACAAAAGGGGCAGGGGGCAGTGGTTCTGGCCGACAGTGACGAAAGGGGTGATGAAAGGGGCAGTGGTTCTGGCCTACAGTGATGAAAGGGGTGATGAAAGGGGCAGTGGTTCTGGCCTACAGTGACGAAAGGGGTGATGAAAGGAGCATACCCCTCAGTGGCAAAAGGGGCAGTACCCCTCAGTGATGAAAGGGGTGATGAAAGGGGCAGTGGTTATGGCCCACAGTGACGAAAGGGGTGATGAAAGGGACATACCCCTCAGTGACGAAAGGGGTGATGAAAGGGACATACTCCTCAGTGACGAAAGGGGTGACGAAAGGGGCAGTACCCCTCAGTGACGAAAGGGGTGGTGACGAAAGGGGTGATGAAAGGGGCAGTACCCCTCAGTGACGAAAGGGGTGATGAAAGGGGCAGTGGTTCTGGCCTACAGTGATGAAAGGGGCAGTGGTTATGGCCCACAGTGACGAAAGGGGCAGTACCCCACAGTGACGAAAGGGGTGATGAAAGGGGCAGTACCCCACAGTGACGAAAGGGGTGATGAAAGGGACATACTCCTCAGTGACGAAAGGGGTGATGAAAGGGGCAGTACCCCTCAGTGACGAAAGGGGCAGTACCCCACAGTGACGAAAGGGGTGATGAAAGGGGCAGTGGTTCTGGCCTACAGTGATGAAAGGGGCAGTGGTTCTGGCCTACAGTGATGAAAGGGGCAGTGGTTATGGCCCACAGTGACGAAAGGGGCAGTACCCCACAGTGACGAAAGGGGTGACGAAAGGGGCAGTACCCCACAGTGACGAAAGGGGTGATGAAAGGGGCAGTGGTTATGGCCCACAGTGGCGAAAGGGGCAGCACCCCCTCAGTGACGAAAGGGGTGACAAAAGGGGCAGTACCCCACAGTGACGAAAGGGGCAGTACCCCCTCAGTGACGAAAGGGGCAGTACCCCACAGTGGTTCTGGCCAACAGTGACGAAGGGGCACTTCAGTGACGAAAGGGGTAGTGGTTATGTGGCCCACAGTGACGAAAGGAGCAGTACCCCTCAGTGATGAAAGAGGCAGTGGGTCTGGCCCACAGTGAAACAGTGAAATAACAGTGGTACTGATCCACACAGTGAAATGGTGACCCAACAGTGGTACTGACCCATGGTGGGAAGCAAGGCAGGGAGATGGCAGTGTTGCCAATCTTCCAGACTCTCCCTTTCTGAAACCCTGAATGATGCCAGGAGACACAAGGACAGCTCTCCCTACCTGGCTGTCAATGTGAGTGTTATGGATGTGAATGTATGTGTGGTTTGTATGCAGTGTCACTGGAAGCAGACTCAACACAAACTGTGTGATTGTTTTCCGTTTGTTTCAGCTCCAGTGCACCGTGCATGCTGACTTGGAGGGAGGCTTGAAGATCAGGACATCACCCAGTGTCGGTCCCAAGAGCGCTGCAGAGAGGCCAGTAATTCATTTTCATTTGACTCCAGAACAACTCATGATAATGATTATGAACCAAAGACATGCACCAGAAATATAACTTCCATGCTTAGCCGAAGAAGTTCCTGTTTGAACAAAAAATTATGAAAATGACTGCTCTTGATGCTGTGTCAGAATATCAGATCAAAGTGCCGAGTTTAGAGAAAAATGATATAAACAGTAAATTCAGTTTGCATCTAATCTGGCTTCTTTTTTATATTTTTGTGCCCATCCCAGAGGTGCAATATTGTTTTAAAGAAGATGACTGGAAAGAAATGAATTTTTCCTATTTGTATGCCAAACTTGCAGAGAAAATGGCAATGTTAAAGTTTACCAGACACACACACACACAGAGAAAACTGAACACCATGAGTCAATGATCATTCATGAGGGAAAAGAATAAAAAAGCGTTTTACATTCTGATCAAAGATAAGAAAACAACAAAAATGAAAATACAGGTGAGTGGGGGTGGGGAAGCATAACGTGAAAACGATCCATTATACAGATAACATGTATGTATGATAGCATCCTGGAGCTGCTGTTTGCAGACTGTGCTCTCCTGGCTCATACTGAGGAAGCTCTGCAGTTAGTCGTCAACCACTTTGCTGATGCAGCCCGGGCTTTTGGCCTCACCATTAGGCTGAAGAAGACTGAAGTCATGTACCAGGCACCCCTTCATGGCACCTACGCACCACCCAAGATCTACATTGACAGGCACCAACTGAATGCTGTGGAACATTTCACTTACCTTGGAAGCATCATCTCCAACGATGCCACAATCTCCAAGGATTGGACCATCATCTGTCCAAATCCAGCAGTTCATTTGGTCGTCTCCAGAAACGTGTTTGGCAAAACCACTCCCTAAGACTCTCGACCAAAATCCAGGTCTACAGGGCAGTCGTCATCAGTACCCTGCTGTATGGATCTGAAGCTTGGGTCCTCTACAGGAGACACATCAAGCTGCTGGAGCGTTTCCACCAGAGATGCCTACGCTTCATCATTGGCATCATTTGGCAGGACTGTACCACCAACATCGAAGTCCTGGAGAAAGCTGATCTCCCAAGCATCGAGTCAATGCTGATGCTTCGACAGCTGCGCTGGGCAGGTCATGTAGCGCATATGGAGAACTCCAGAATGCCAAAGGCCGTCTTCTATGGCGAACTGCGTGAAGGTAAACGCAGCGTTGGAGCTCCACGCAGACGCTACAAGGACCAACTGAAGCAGCAGATGTCACGTAGCGAAATTGACCACCACAGCTGGGAGACACTGGCAGCAAACAGATCTGCCTGGAAAACTTCCACCAGGAAAGCTGTCAGGAAATTTGAAAAGGAAAGGACACAGACAGCCAGGGAAAAACGCGAGCGGAGAAAGGAGGCATCATCTCAAGTTCACCCCTCCAGCGACCAGCCAACCTTCATGTGCGCCAGCTGTTCCCGACAATGCAAGTCCAAGATTGGCCTGTACAGCCACCAGAAGGCTTGCCTCACCCGGCCTAGACCTTCTTCCAGTGATCTTCGGATACGAAGAAACTGCCATCATGATGGTCATGTTTCACTTTTACCATCAGAGGAGCTAGCTGCTGCCTTGACTACCTGGGCTAGAATTTGATTAATTTCCCCTTTTTCCTGTTCTTCAACATTTGTTTGTACGAAAAGACAAAATTTAGTTTGTAATTTTACGTGGTAGGCTTTCTTCTGCAGTTGCTGGGAGGACCCTTTTTTGTGTTGATAGTTTTGTTTCCCTTCGAGGGGCAGTGCTGTTGATGGTCTGTTAGCAGGACTGGTGGTGGCGCGTCAAGGCAACATGGACTGGTGGTGACCGGCACGTCAAGGCAACACGGACTGGTGGTGACCGGCACGTCAAGGCAACATGGACTGGTGGTGGCACGTCAAGGCAACATGGACAAGCCAGGACTTCAGTCAAGGACGGCACAGTCAGTGTACCATTGTGACCCAGGATCCATGAGCAGCAAGACTAGACTGGAAGTTGAATGGCAACAGAGTGACACGCCTCGGCCATTTTGCTTTCTGTAGCCATAACTATTAACCCACTAATACCAACTAACCACTAAGCAGTTGTTTTTTATATATATATATTCGTAGAAGAAATTTGCATATAATGATTGTCAATGTATTTTTCGTATGTCACACAGGAGAGGACTCCACATGGAAGGCAGGAAAGGTGTGTGGGGGAGGGGCAGGAAAGGTGCGCTTCAACACTGACCAGGTGTGTGGGGGAGGGGCAGGAAAGGTGCCCTTCAACACTGACCAGGTGGGCACTCCTGTTTATGGGGAAACCTGTTGACTTTGGGTGAGTTTTGTGCAAGTGTTCTTACAGTTGTTTGGCTTTATGTGGTAAGTGCATGCTGCAAAGAGAACGTGTTATTGTCTGTTTCAAGTGAATAGCACACAAACCACCCCCTCGAGGTCTGTATGAGAGAAATGGTTTTCTTCTACCAGTGTGCCTGGGACAGGTGCAAAAAGTACCCGAATCCATTATTTCTGTTACAAATGTGTAGTTAGTTCCATGATGGTGTGTGACATGACTTGGGGTGTTTCAGGGTGGTCTGCTGCCCCTGAACCGCCCCTCCTGTCAGACACCTGGAGGGACTTCACTGCAACACAGACATCATCAACCCACACAACACAACGAGGTAGGTGTTGGGGTGTGCTGCACTGCACTTTTGTACCATGTGATGTTTGTACTGTTTTGCACTGTTGGTATAACTGCTCTGTTGTAATAGCACTGCACTGTTGGCATAATTGCACTGTTTGGGCTAACTACTGCTTGTTTTTGTAAAAAGGCACAGTCACTTGGGCTGAGTGCCAACAGGGTCACACGGGCAACGTGTTAGGCGGGGAAGGAGTCAGAGAGAAAGCAATTGGGCGATCCTCCCCCCTCTTCCAGACAAGGGGATGGAAGGAAGGATGAAAGGAAGTGGGTGGTCTACCCCTTGATGGAAGGAAGTGGGTGATCTACCCCTTGATGGAAGGAAGAGGGTGATCTGCCCCTTTTCCAGACAAGGGGATGAAAGGAAGGGGATGAAAGGAAGTGGGTGATCTGCCCCTTTTCCAGACAAGGGGATGAAAGGAAGTGGGTGATCTACCCCTTTTCCAGACAAGGGGATGAAAGGAAGGGGATGAAAGGAAGTGGGTGATCTGCCCCTTTTCCAGACAAGGGGATGAAAGGAAGTGGGTGACCTGCCCCTTTTCCAGACAAGGGAATGAAAGGAAGTGGGTGACCTGCCCCTTTTCCAGACAAGGGAATGAAAGGAAATGGGTGATCTGCCCCTTTTCCAGACAAGGGGATGAAAGGAAGTGGGTGATCTGCCCCTTTTCCAGACAAGGGGATGAAAGGAAGGGGATGAAAGGAAGTGGGTGATCTACCCCTTTTCCAGACAAGGGGATGAAAGGAAGTGGGTGACCTGCCCCTTTTCCAGACAAGGGGATGAAAGGAAGTGGGTGACCTGCCCCTTTTCCAGACAAGGGGATGAAAGGAAGTGGGTGACCTGCCCCTTTTCCAGACAAGGGGATGAAAGGAAGTGGGTGACCTGCCCCTTTTCCGCCCCTTTTCCAGACAAGGGAATGAAAGGAAGTGGGTGATCTGCCCCTTTTCCAGACAAGGGGATGAAAGGAAGGGGATGAAAGGAAGTGGGTGACCTACCCCTTGATGGAAGGAAGTGCATGATCTTGATGGAAGGAAGTGGGTGATCTCCCCTTTCCAGACAAGGGGATGAAAGGAAGTGGGTGATCTTGATGGAAGGAAGTGGGTGATCTCCCCTTTCCAGACAAGGGGATGAAAGGAAGTGGGTGATCTGCCCCTTTTCCAGACAAGAGGAAGTGGGTGATCTACCCCTTTTCCAGATGAGAGGACGGCATCGTTAACTGTAAGGAACTCTGGCACTGAGTTCTACATGAATGTGCATGGAAGGAAAAATGCCCAGGCCACACGGGCTTTGTGTGTGTGGAAGGAAAAACAAGGGGATGCCACTGTGCCAGATGGATGGACAACAGGAATGGCCCCTGGGCCAGCTTCCACTAGCACCAGACAGCTGGATCATGAAAACGGTCTTCATGAAACACCAGTAATGGAACCACGAGGCCAACGCCATGATGCAAAGAAAAGTGAAGTGGGCTGGTGTTCATGTGGTTGTGTGACACCAATCATACAGATGTGGGAACAGCCTTGTTCCTTACATTGGAAGCTGTTCAACACGCTATGTAACCTTGTGGGCTGAATATGCACCGAGATGAAGTAAGAACAGCACATCGGACAAAGTGCAGTGAGTAAAGTGGACAATGGTGAGAGACTGGTGGTGGGATCAGCACCTGGTGTCCATTAGAGCTGGGATTGGACAGTGTGCCACACCACAGCAGGGTGGTCAGTGCTGACAGCAGGGTGGTCAGTGTACCACAGCAGGGTGGACAGGGGCAGTGTACCACAGCAGGGTGGTCAGTGTACCACACCACAGCAGGGTGGACAGGGACAGTGTACCACAGCAGGGTGGACAGTGTACCACAGCAGGGTGGTCAGGCCTGACAGGTGCCCATCCTGGGTACAGACAAAATGTGCATTGCTGTCACCTCGGAATGAAGTGACCCTATCTCCCAAGCTGGCAAAGGGACACAAATTGTACCTCCTCCTTGAAGGGGCTGAAAGGAAAACAACCAAGCTGGCAAAGGGGCACAAGCAAGAAAAAAAGTTGTGGACAAATGATTCCCACAAAAGGAAAATCTTCATGCATGGCCCTGCTATGGTGAAGTAGTTCATGCTTGTACTAAAAAAACCCGCAAATAGTTGAGACTTTAAGAAATGGATATATACTAATTACATCCTCTTCAGCTCTTTGTTCATCCCAAACCAATACCTATCACATATTATATGCATAACATGTAAGTAATGAAACCGTTTTTGCACCCCCAACCTTTTTAATGTGAAAAAACAACAAACTGGCAGGAGGCACCTCAGAGAGAAATTAAACAAGTGTGAACCTGAGTGCTCTGGTCGTGCACGAACAATTTACATTTTGTGCCTTTACAAATTGACTGCTACAATCTTCTGTAAAGAGATTGCGAAAGAAAAAAAAGCCTTCAGAAGACTGCTGCACGTGTTGATCTGTTACGTCTGTGGCTGACTACTCCACCGAACTGTCCCACCCTACCACCACTCTGTCCCTACCACCTCTGTCCCTACCACCACTCTGTCCCTACCACCGCTCCGTCCCTACCACCTCTGTCCCTACCACCTCTGTCCCTACCACCACTCTGTCCCTACCACCTCTGTCCCGCTCTACCACCACTCCGTCCCTACCACCTCTGTCCCTACCACCACTCTGTCCCTACCACCTCTGTCCCTCCCTACCACCACTCCGTCCCTACCACCTCTGTCCCTACCATCTCTGTCCCTACCATCTCTGTCCCTACCACCTCTGTCCCGCTCTACCACCACTCTGTCCCTACCACCTCTGTCCCTACCACCCCTGTCGCACCCACCCTACCACCATGTCCTCCGCCACCACCACAGGTGAACACAAACAGCTGGACTGAACGTGTTGCCTGAGACAATTCAATGTGGACGACTTAGCCGAGTCCAATCGCAGACTACAACGGCTGAAATATGTGTGGCACACTGTGAAAAAGTTCTTGAAAAAGAATAATGGGATGTAAAATTTTGTTCACTAGACTAGAAAGAGTGTTTCTTGACATAATAGAGCCAGTAGAATCATGTTGATAATAATAAATGATTTAAAAAGATGTTAATAATAAATGATTGACTTCAATTGTCGCTTTGTGTGGAGGACCACTGGGCCATCCAGAAGGTGAAGACGGAGAAAATACCGTTCTTTGAGGCCCGTAAATTAGTGGAGACCCAGAATGGTGGACGTTGCAGACGACGTCCACAGGGACGCAGATTAATGACATACCGTCCTTGGTAAAACCATTGGCCTTGGGTGGAGGTGCTGTGTCCACCCCTTCCCATCCTGTACTGCGGTCTTCAGGGGCTGTTGGGCGGGGGCGGAAAGCCTCGGGCGGAGGCACAGTGTCTGCCCCCTGGCCCCCCTCGTCCCACCCCTCGTCTGCCTGCCCCTCGGGCTGGTGGGAGTGCCCAGAAACGAGTGGACATCAACAGCTGAGGGCGAAAGCCAGGTATGTTTTTAAAAAGAGCCAGAGAAAGTCATGGAGAGATTTTTGCTCTTAACCTCCAACACACACAAGAAGAAAGTGTGGAGGGTTTTAAAAAAAATTAATGGCAAAAACGTCTGTTCAACTTTTCACCATCTTTAACTCAGACGCTCTGGTCACAGAAGTTGTTTATTTGCTTGCCTCCACAATTCAACTGAACTCTAGATTGCCAACCAAATCTGCTGTTTCTCAAAACCAAAAACCTGAAAGAGAAAACACCCTGCAACTTCTCTTCCGACAGCACAGAGAGCTACAACGTTCCTTTCACTATGAATGAATTAAAATCTGCCCTTCAGACCTGCACGGATTCCTCTCCAGGAAAGGACGAGGTCCATTATAAACTCTTAAAACATCTTCCTGAAACCTGTCTGGACACCCTGCTCAAAGTTTACAACCACATCTGGATCACAGGCTCTTTTCCACCCTCCTGGCGGAAAGCCCTCATAATCCCGGTGCCAAAAGGTGCCAAAATC
This sequence comes from Babylonia areolata, assembly GCF_041734735.1. Lineage (NCBI taxonomy): Eukaryota > Metazoa > Mollusca > Gastropoda > Neogastropoda > Buccinidae > Babylonia > Babylonia areolata. The sequence continues at coordinate 31,561,448 of NC_134906.1, forward strand.
TGGCCTCGTACCATAAAGACTACACCAGTTCACTGGCCTACAGAACTTTTCAGAACTCTGTCAGAAATTTCCCACTTTCGAAAGAATCTTCACTGACGGTTCCAAGTCAGAGGACGGAGTTGCTCCATCTGCGTTCTGTCCCGCCTTTCCTGACCGGCCCTCAACGGAACACATCCTGTCTGACAGCTCGGTATACACCGCGGAACTGACCGCACTGGTCCTGGCGGTAAAAATGGTTCTCTCTTCGAAACAAAAGAGATTCATGATATTTTCCGACTCCTTGTCAGCCCTGGAGGCGATCGCCTGCAGGAATATCACTCATCCCAAACTGTTGGAATTTTATGAAGCTTTTACTCTCGCAACGAAGAAAGGATACGAGGTTGTGTTTGCCTGGGTTCCTGGACATGTTGGCATTCGTGGTAACGAAAGGGCAGACCAGCTGGCCAAGAACGCTGTAAAGAAAGAATTATTCAGATCCTGACATGAAGCAGAAGGTGAACACTTATGTTAAGGATCTTTGGCAAGAGGAGTGGAACACCCAGACGGACAACAAGCTCTTCTAGATCCGTCCAGGCCTAAAAGAGACCCTCCCTTCAGGGGTGAAGAACAGAAAGGAGGAGTCTTTGCTGTGCAGACTGCGTGCGGGGCACACTTTTTTTTTTTTTTTTTTTTACTCATTCTTACTTGTTGAAGGGGGAAGAGGCCCCTCGATGTATTCCCTGTGATGAGCCTCTCACCGTAAAATACGTGCTCCTTGACTGTTGGGATCTGCATGATGTTAGACACAGACATTACACAGCGGTTTCTTTGAAGACCTTGTTTCGTGATGTCCCTCTGTGAGCGCTGATGGACTTCTTAAAAGAAGTGAAGGTTTTAAACTATGGAAGTTTTTGAAACTTTGAGTGGAAAGTTTGAAGTGGTGACTCGTTTTAATTGTATGATTTTTACCCTTGTAGTAGGTATTAACGTGGTGATAGCCTTGAGATGGCCTTAGTGGTCGGCAAGGCTCTAAGCACCATAATTTCATTTCTTTTCGTTTGTGATGTGGCCACACCACAGTGGTCAGATCTTCATGGTGCACATGGCTTGCTTGATTGTGTTCCTCGCTTCCTTCTTGGTTACGTGATGTGTGTACGTGATGCCCAAGAGTTTTCCAAAGCATCTCATTTCTCTGGCCTGTATCCTCTTTTCTATCTCTGCCGTGAGAGTCCACGTTTCACATGCACACAGGAAGATGATGTCCAAGGAATGCACCAGTCTGATCTTAAGAAGAAATAACACCAGTAACGATCTGATCTTAAGAAGAAATAACACCAGTAACGATGGTACTGTCTTTAATTGTGCCATTCACTGAATTACAACAAAAAGAAACATTATCAAAAAATAATCTCACTCTCACACACACACACACACACACACACACCTCTTGGTTGGAGTTTAAACCAAGTGCATGACGCAGAATGCACGAGATGCCCTCTGGACACAAGAACAGCAGTGAATTCCAACACAGCGTGAGGCTGCACAAACCAAGTGTATATTTCACTCTGTGCAGCAGCTGACACGTGTGACGGGAGAACGTATTCGGGAAAACCCCTTTTATGAATAAGAACGAAGGTGTTGTCCTTGTGAATAGTGCAGTCGATCGTTGTCAAATCCTCTTGCCCGCCCAGTGAATACTGACCTCTCTGCTGCAAAGTCCAGTTGAAAGAGGAGACGTTCTGGTGTACAGGGAACGTACACGTCAGTCGCCATGTGGAGTTGGTGAGCAGATGTCATTTGACCCACAGCCAGGAAACATAGAAGGTAGCTTGGTCATACAGTGATGCTGTGAAATTTCAAATGACATGCATCACTACCAAACGCCGGAAATATGGACCAGACCTAAACACAAGAGCTAATATGCTAAATATGTTAAAATATGAAGTATTCTGCACACCTTTAATAAAGAGAAAGTGAAACGATTCATCACAGTGTTCATAACAATCACCAGTGTGTGACGGGGCATTAAGCCAAATCAGCGATAAGTGTAAGGAACTCATACACTGAGCTCCACATGGATGTGTGTGGAAGGAAGATTACCTCTGGCACACGGGCTGTGTGTGTGGAAGGAAGATTACCTCTGCCACATGGGTGTGTGGAAGGAAAACGCCCAGGCCACACAGGCAACACGGACTTTGTGTGTGGGAAGGAAAAACAAATATATGGCCAAGCCACACAGGCTTTGTGTGTGTGTGGAAGGAAAAAATGAAGAGTTGCATGGCCCACACGGGCTTAGTGTGTGAGAAGGAAAAGTGAACAGACTACAGGCCACATGGGCCAGGCAACAGGAGGTCATTATGTATGTTGAAAGGAAGACAGGACACATTTTGCTTTCCTAAGGCTGATATGCCAGGGGTGAGCGGTGAGGACAAGCTCTCAGTGCTCTGACATAAAATGCTGCCAAGGTGTGCGTCTCAAACAGCGTGTGTCAGCCACAGCCAGCTCCTGGCCTTCACGTGGCGGGGCCGTTTCCACTGACAAGGAGAAGGGGTGAAGGTGAGTAACCGGCGCCTTAAAGCCAGTCGCTTCGGGCAGATGGTGCTCGTCAGCCTTGGCAGGCGCGAAGGGCGTTTTCTCTCAACTTTGGCATGCTCGCTGAGGAAAAGGCAGGTAAAGGTTGTGGATAAAAGTCCGAAGAACCTCGCTACAATTGCCAAAATCTTTCCGCTGCCATTCAAAAATGGACTACTCCTCCACACCTCCTCCCGTCCATGCCAAACGGCGTTTTCTCTCAACTTTGGCATGCTCGGAGAGAAAAAAAGGCAGGTAAAGGTTGTGGATAAAAAAGTAAAAAATTGCCAAAATACTTTCTGGGCCCTCAAAAAAAGGCCTACTCCTCAACGCCTGCTCCCGTCCATGCCGAACCGCGTTTTCTATCAACTTTGGCATGCTCGGAGAGAGAAAAAAGGAAAAAAAGAAAAAAAAGGTCCAGTAAAGGTTGTGGATAAAAGTAACCGGCTTTGGAGAATTGCCTGAATCCTTCCGGCGCTGTGAAAAAAAAAGACCAAAAAAAAGACCTGGTCGTCAACGCCTGCTCCTGTCCATGCCAAACGGCGTTTTCCTCTCAACTTTGGCATGCTCGCTGAGGAAAAGGCAGGTAAAGGTTGTGGATAAAAAGTAAACGCGCTGTGGAGAATTGCCCAAATCGTTCAGGCGCCGTGAAAAAAAGAAAGACGTAGTCGTCAACGTCTGGTCCCGTCAATGGCGAAGGGCGTTTTCTCTCAACTTTGGCATGCTCGCTGAGGAAAAGGCAGGTAAAGGTTGTGGATAAAAGTCCGAAGAACCTCGCTACAATTGCCAAAATCTTTCCGCTGCCATTCAAAAATGGACTACTCCTCCACACCTCCTCCCGTCCATGCCAAACGGCGTTTTCTCTCAACTTTGGCATGCTCGGAGAGAAAAAAAGGCAGGTAAAGGTTGTGGATAAAAAAAAAAAAAATTGCCAAAATACTTTCTGGGCCCTCAAAAAAAGGCCTACTCCTCAACGCCTGCTCCCGTCCATGCCGAACCGCGTTTTCTATCAACTTTGGCATGCTCGGAGAGAGAAAAAAGGAAAAAAAGAAAAAAAAGGTCCAGTAAAGGTTGTGGATAAAAGTAACCGGCTTTGGAGAATTGCCTGAATCCTTCCGGCGCTGTGAAAAAAAAAGACCAAAAAAAAGACCTGGTCGTCAACGCCTGCTCCTGTCCATGCCAAACGGCGTTTTCCTCTCAACTTTGGCATGCTCGCTGAGGAAAAGGCAGGTAAAGGTTGTGGATAAAAAGTAAACGCGCTGTGGAGAATTGCCCAAATCGTTCAGGCGCCGTGAAAAAAAGAAAGACGTAGTCGTCAACGTCTGGTCCCGTCAATGGCGAAGGGCGTTTTCTCTCAACTTTGGCATGCTCGCTGAGGAAAAGGCAGGTAAAGGTTGTGGATAAAAGTCCGAAGAACCTCGCTACAATTGCCAAAATCTTTCCGCTGCCATTCAAAAATGGACTACTCCTCCACACCTCCTCCCGTCCATGCCAAACGGCGTTTTCTCTCAACTTTGGCATGCTCGGAGAGAAAAAAAGGCAGGTAAAGGTTGTGGATAAAAAAGTAAAAAATTGCCAAAATACTTTCTGGGCCCTCAAAAAAAGGCCTACTCCTCAACGCCTGCTCCCGTCCATGCCGAACCGCGTTTTCTATCAACTTTGGCATGCTCGGAGAGAGAAAAAAGGAAAAAAAGAAAAAAAAGGTCCAGTAAAGGTTGTGGATAAAAGTAACCGGCTTTGGAGAATTGCCTGAATCCTTCCGGCGCTGTGAAAAAAAAAGACCAAAAAAAAGACCTGGTCGTCAACGCCTGCTCCTGTCCATGCCAAACGGCGTTTTCCTCTCAACTTTGGCATGCTCGCTGAGGAAAAGGCAGGTAAAGGTTGTGGATAAAAAGTAAACGCGCTGTGGAGAATTGCCCAAATCGTTCAGGCGCCGTGAAAAAAAGAAAGACGTAGTCGTCAACGTCTGGTCCCGTCAATGGCGAAGGGCGTTTTCTCTCAACTTTGGCATGCTCGCTGAGGAAAAGGCAGGTAAAGGTTGTGGATAAAAGTCCGAAGAACCTCGCTACAATTGCCAAAATCTTTCCGCTGCCATTCAAAAATGGACTACTCCTCCACACCTCCTCCCGTCCATGCCAAACGGCGTTTTCTCTCAACTTTGGCATGCTCGGAGAGAAAAAAAGGCAGGTAAAGGTTGTGGATAAAACTCCAAAACCTCGCTACAATTGCCAAAATACTTTCTGGGCCCTCAAAAAAAGGCCTACTCCTCAACGCCTGGTCCCCAGGCACGTGCTGGGGGGCCTCAACTCAGGCTCTGCCCAATGTGGATCAAGGTCCACCTTCGCAGCGCCTTATGCGACACCCTGGTTGTGGGGGACGCGGCGTGGCGTGGCGGATCGCTCCGGTCGGCGCACAGCCGGCAACGGTCGACCCGTCCGCCTGGCTTTACTGCCCCCGCGCTTCTGTCTTTTGCACTGGCAAGCTAGCGACCGCTCGGCGTGCGAGGCCCGAGTCGGGGGACGGGAGTCTCGGGAGCCCACCAGCTCCCCGCAGGCTACCCGCCCGGCTGCCGAGCTTCCCGCCTGCGCGTCCAAGTGTGAACGCGCACGGCCGCCTCGCCGGGCTTCCTTTGCCGGGGCTCGGCTTGTCGGCCGGCGTCTCACGGTCCGTAGAAGGTTCGGTGCGTTCGCTGACGACGGGTCGAGAGAAGCGTTTTCTCTCCTCCCTCACTGACGGTCGTTGGTGCTCCCCAGCCCCTTCGGCGTCCCAAAGCGTAACGCCTGCTTCATCTCGTCAAGGGCGCGCCCGTCTCTAACCGGGCGTCGTCCGGCACGTGGAAACGGGCGGGAGACGGTGTCGAGGAGGAAGAAAGGGTGGGGTCCGGTCCGGTCCGGTCTGGTCTCCTCCTCCTCCTTCTTCTTCTTGGCGCGCCTCCCGCCGAGACCGATGGATTCGTTGCACTCTCAGGCCCTGAATCTGTTGTCCGGTGGTTTCAGTTGATA
>NC_134906.1:31574499-31579499 GCF_041734735.1 Babylonia areolata
TTCCGGCGCTGTGAAAAAAAAAGACCAAAAAAAAGACCTGGTCGTCAACGCCTGCTCCTGTCCATGCCAAACGGCGTTTTCCTCTCAACTTTGGCATGCTCGCTGAGGAAAAGGCAGGTAAAGGTTGTGGATAAAAAGTAAACGCGCTGTGGAGAATTGCCCAAATCGTTCAGGCGCCGTGAAAAAAAGAAAGACGTAGTCGTCAACGTCTGGTCCCGTCAATGGCGAAGGGCGTTTTCTCTCAACTTTGGCATGCTCGCTGAGGAAAAGGCAGGTAAAGGTTGTGGATAAAAGTCCGAAGAACCTCGCTACAATTGCCAAAATCTTTCCGCTGCCATTCAAAAATGGACTACTCCTCCACACCTCCTCCCGTCCATGCCAAACGGCGTTTTCTCTCAACTTTGGCATGCTCGGAGAGAAAAAAAGGCAGGTAAAGGTTGTGGATAAAAAAGTAAAAAATTGCCAAAATACTTTCTGGGCCCTCAAAAAAAGGCCTACTCCTCAACGCCTGCTCCCGTCCATGCCGAACCGCGTTTTCTATCAACTTTGGCATGCTCGGAGAGAGAAAAAAGGAAAAAAAGAAAAAAAAGGTCCAGTAAAGGTTGTGGATAAAAGTAACCGGCTTTGGAGAATTGCCTGAATCCTTCCGGCGCTGTGAAAAAAAAAGACCAAAAAAAAGACCTGGTCGTCAACGCCTGCTCCTGTCCATGCCAAACGGCGTTTTCCTCTCAACTTTGGCATGCTCGCTGAGGAAAAGGCAGGTAAAGGTTGTGGATAAAAAGTAAACGCGCTGTGGAGAATTGCCCAAATCGTTCAGGCGCCGTGAAAAAAAGAAAGACGTAGTCGTCAACGTCTGGTCCCGTCAATGGCGAAGGGCGTTTTCTCTCAACTTTGGCATGCTCGCTGAGGAAAAGGCAGGTAAAGGTTGTGGATAAAAGTCCGAAGAACCTCGCTACAATTGCCAAAATCTTTCCGCTGCCATTCAAAAATGGACTACTCCTCCACACCTCCTCCCGTCCATGCCAAACGGCGTTTTCTCTCAACTTTGGCATGCTCGGAGAGAAAAAAAGGCAGGTAAAGGTTGTGGATAAAAAAGTAAAAAATTGCCAAAATACTTTCTGGGCCCTCAAAAAAAGGCCTACTCCTCAACGCCTGCTCCCGTCCATGCCGAACCGCGTTTTCTATCAACTTTGGCATGCTCGGAGAGAGAAAAAAGGAAAAAAAGAAAAAAAAGGTCCAGTAAAGGTTGTGGATAAAAGTAACCGGCTTTGGAGAATTGCCTGAATCCTTCCGGCGCTGTGAAAAAAAAAGACCAAAAAAAAGACCTGGTCGTCAACGCCTGCTCCTGTCCATGCCAAACGGCGTTTTCCTCTCAACTTTGGCATGCTCGCTGAGGAAAAGGCAGGTAAAGGTTGTGGATAAAAAGTAAACGCGCTGTGGAGAATTGCCCAAATCGTTCAGGCGCCGTGAAAAAAAGAAAGACGTAGTCGTCAACGTCTGGTCCCGTCAATGGCGAAGGGCGTTTTCTCTCAACTTTGGCATGCTCGCTGAGGAAAAGGCAGGTAAAGGTTGTGGATAAAAGTCCGAAGAACCTCGCTACAATTGCCAAAATCTTTCCGCTGCCATTCAAAAATGGACTACTCCTCCACACCTCCTCCCGTCCATGCCAAACGGCGTTTTCTCTCAACTTTGGCATGCTCGGAGAGAAAAAAAGGCAGGTAAAGGTTGTGGATAAAAAAGTAAAAAATTGCCAAAATACTTTCTGGGCCCTCAAAAAAAGGCCTACTCCTCAACGCCTGCTCCCGTCCATGCCGAACCGCGTTTTCTATCAACTTTGGCATGCTCGGAGAGAGAAAAAAGGAAAAAAAGAAAAAAAAGGTCCAGTAAAGGTTGTGGATAAAAGTAACCGGCTTTGGAGAATTGCCTGAATCCTTCCGGCGCTGTGAAAAAAAAAGACCAAAAAAAAGACCTGGTCGTCAACGCCTGCTCCTGTCCATGCCAAACGGCGTTTTCCTCTCAACTTTGGCATGCTCGCTGAGGAAAAGGCAGGTAAAGGTTGTGGATAAAAAGTAAACGCGCTGTGGAGAATTGCCCAAATCGTTCAGGCGCCGTGAAAAAAAGAAAGACGTAGTCGTCAACGTCTGGTCCCGTCAATGGCGAAGGGCGTTTTCTCTCAACTTTGGCATGCTCGCTGAGGAAAAGGCAGGTAAAGGTTGTGGATAAAAGTCCGAAGAACCTCGCTACAATTGCCAAAATCTTTCCGCTGCCATTCAAAAATGGACTACTCCTCCACACCTCCTCCCGTCCATGCCAAACGGCGTTTTCTCTCAACTTTGGCATGCTCGGAGAGAAAAAAAGGCAGGTAAAGGTTGTGGATAAAAAAAAAAAAATTGCCAAAATACTTTCTGGGCCCTCAAAAAAAGGCCTACTCCTCAACGCCTGCTCCCGTCCATGCCGAACCGCGTTTTCTATCAACTTTGGCATGCTCGGAGAGAGAAAAAAGGAAAAAAAGAAAAAAAAGGTCCAGTAAAGGTTGTGGATAAAAGTAACCGGCTTTGGAGAATTGCCTGAATCCTTCCGGCGCTGTGAAAAAAAAAGACCAAAAAAAAGACCTGGTCGTCAACGCCTGCTCCTGTCCATGCCAAACGGCGTTTTCCTCTCAACTTTGGCATGCTCGCTGAGGAAAAGGCAGGTAAAGGTTGTGGATAAAAAGTAAACGCGCTGTGGAGAATTGCCCAAATCGTTCAGGCGCCGTGAAAAAAAGAAAGACGTAGTCGTCAACGTCTGGTCCCGTCAATGGCGAAGGGCGTTTTCTCTCAACTTTGGCATGCTCGCTGAGGAAAAGGCAGGTAAAGGTTGTGGATAAAAGTCCGAAGAACCTCGCTACAATTGCCAAAATCTTTCCGCTGCCATTCAAAAATGGACTACTCCTCCACACCTCCTCCCGTCCATGCCAAACGGCGTTTTCTCTCAACTTTGGCATGCTCGGAGAGAAAAAAAGGCAGGTAAAGGTTGTGGATAAAAAAGTAAAAAATTGCCAAAATACTTTCTGGGCCCTCAAAAAAAGGCCTACTCCTCAACGCCTGCTCCCGTCCATGCCGAACCGCGTTTTCTATCAACTTTGGCATGCTCGGAGAGAGAAAAAAGGAAAAAAAGAAAAAAAAGGTCCAGTAAAGGTTGTGGATAAAAGTAACCGGCTTTGGAGAATTGCCTGAATCCTTCCGGCGCTGTGAAAAAAAAAGACCAAAAAAAAGACCTGGTCGTCAACGCCTGCTCCTGTCCATGCCAAACGGCGTTTTCCTCTCAACTTTGGCATGCTCGCTGAGGAAAAGGCAGGTAAAGGTTGTGGATAAAAAGTAAACGCGCTGTGGAGAATTGCCCAAATCGTTCAGGCGCCGTGAAAAAAAGAAAGACGTAGTCGTCAACGTCTGGTCCCGTCAATGGCGAAGGGCGTTTTCTCTCAACTTTGGCATGCTCGCTGAGGAAAAGGCAGGTAAAGGTTGTGGATAAAAGTCCGAAGAACCTCGCTACAATTGCCAAAATCTTTCCGCTGCCATTCAAAAATGGACTACTCCTCCACACCTCCTCCCGTCCATGCCAAACGGCGTTTTCTCTCAACTTTGGCATGCTCGGAGAGAAAAAAAGGCAGGTAAAGGTTGTGGATAAAACTCCAAAACCTCGCTACAATTGCCAAAATACTTTCTGGGCCCTCAAAAAAAGGCCTACTCCTCAACGCCTGGTCCCCAGGCACGTGCTGGGGGGCCTCAACTCAGGCTCTGCCCAATGTGGATCAAGGTCCACCTTCGCAGCGCCTTATGCGACACCCTGGTTGTGGGGGACGCGGCGTGGCGTGGCGGATCGCTCCGGTCGGCGCACAGCCGGCAACGGTCGACCCGTCCGCCTGGCTTTACTGCCCCCGCGCTTCTGTCTTTTGCACTGGCAAGCTAGCGACCGCTCGGCGTGCGAGGCCCGAGTCGGGGGACGGGAGTCTCGGGAGCCCACCAGCTCCCCGCAGGCTACCCGCCCGGCTGCCGAGCTTCCCGCCTGCGCGTCCAAGTGTGAACGCGCACGGCCGCCTCGCCGGGCTTCCTTTGCCGGGGCTCGGCTTGTCGGCCGGCGTCTCACGGTCCGTAGAAGGTTCGGTGCGTTCGCTGACGACGGGTCGAGAGAAGCGTTTTCTCTCCTCCCTCACTGACGGTCGTTGGTGCTCCCCAGCCCCTTCGGCGTCCCAAAGCGTAACGCCTGCTTCATCTCGTCAAGGGCGCGCCCGTCTCTAACCGGGCGTCGTCCGGCACGTGGAAACGGGCGGGAGACGGTGTCGAGGAGGAAGAAAGGGTGGGGTCCGGTCCGGTCCGGTCTGGTCTCCTCCTCCTCCTTCTTCTTCTTGGCGCGCCTCCCGCCGAGACCGATGGATTCGTTGCACTCTCAGGCCCTGAATCTGTTGTCCGGTGGTTTCAGTTGATAGTGCTGCCGCGGACCGCCCACGGAAAGAGCTCAGCCCTCGTTTCTGTGAGCAGCGGTCCCAACTGGCGCTGCAACCGTCTCCCGGGGGCACGCAGAATACGGGTTGCATTCTGGTTGATCCTGCCAGTAGTCATATGCTTGTCTCAAAGATTAAGCCATGCATGTCTAAGTTCACACCCTCGTACGGTGAAACCGCGAATGGCTCATTAAATCAGTCGAGGTTCCTTAGATGATCCAAATTTACTTGGATAACTGTGGTAATTCTAGAGCTAATACATGCCGACCAGCTCCGACCCCTCGGGGAAAGAGCGCTTTTATTAGTTCAAAGCCAGTCGGGTTCTGCCCGTCCTTTGGTGACTCTGGATAACTTTGTGCCGATCGCATGGCCTCGAGCCGGCGACGCATCTTTCAAATGTCTGCCCTATCAAATGACGATGGTACGTGATCTGCCTACCATGTTAGCAACGGGTAGCGGGGAATCAGGGTTCGATTCCGGAGAGGGAGCATGAGAAACGGCTACCACATCCAAGGAAGGC
>NC_134907.1:0-5000 GCF_041734735.1 Babylonia areolata
GGGTTTTATGGGGCGGCGCCTGGGGGGGTAAAGGGTGGGATTTTTTTCAAAATCTCCCAGGTAAAACAAGGGCAGACCTGCTAGTGCCTGAAACCCCTTCGTGTGTATATGGAAGCAGAAGATCAAATACGCACGTTAAACATCCTGTAATCCATGTCAGCGTTCGATGGGTTATGGAAACAAGAACATACCCAGCATGCACACCCCCGAAAGCGGAGTATGGCTGCCTACATGGCGGGGTTAAAACGGTCATACACGTAAAAGCCCACTCGTGTGCATACGAGTGAACGCAGAAGAAGAGGTGGTTGCTTGGTGGAAACAATTCATGGTTGAGCAATTGCAAAGGTTCGGTGTGCGCTCTCAGTGCAAAGTGCCTGTATGTCTGTGCGTTTCCTGAGTGAGTCTCTGTGGGGGACAAACTAGTTGGGGGAAATGGTCGGTTAAGTGTCACCCGTTTCTGATATTGATCTTAATGTTTCGGAACAGAACAATTTTTAGGTCGGTAGTACAGGCTTTTTTTTTCCCCTATGTGTGTATATATATGTGTGTGTGTGTGTGTGTGTGTGTGTGTGTCTGTGTGTGTGTGTGTGTGTCTGTGTGTCTGTGTGTGTCTGTGTGTGCCTCTGTGTATGTGTGTGAAACAGAGAGAGAGAGAGAGAGGGGGTTGGGGTGGTGGGAGAGACAGAGAGAAAAACAGACCGACAGAGGAAACCATAGAGAGACAGACAGACAGACAGACAGACAGACAGATACATCTGCGCTATCGCATCCCATCGATGACGCAAAAGAGAAGTGGGTATTTCTGGTCGGAGAGGACACACACACACACACACACACACACACACACACACCGACAGACACACTGTCACACACACTCTCAAACACACTCAAACACACACACACCAACACACACACACACACACACACACACACACACCCACCGCCCCCCCCCCCCTCCCCCCCCCCCCTCACCCCCCACCCACCCCCCACACACACACATTACAAAAAAGGGGCAGATCAAAACCTAACAAAAAGAATTTCATTCAATATCCATTTTTTAAGGTACAGAAAAAAAAACCCTAATCAATTCAAAGAAGCACATGGTGTATATCGCTTCACCTTAACCTAAATGAGATTAATAAATAAGATAGATAAGTAAATAAAACTCAGCTAAAACTACATCATACACATCTTACCCAAATGTCGATTCCAGAACAGAACGTCCACATCAAAGAAGCACTGAAGTTACCTTGACACCATTCACGTCAGGAGAAAAAAAAAATTAAACAACGAAAATGGAAATATTTCATAACAAGGTCCAAGCATCAAGAAGGTGCAAACTCACTTCAACACGAGACCAAAACAGAATTTGCAATAACAGAATTTGGAAAGGGGAGGGGAAAAAAAAAAGGAAAACACAAACTGTTCGCCACCTTCCCTTCCGTGTGACTGACAGTTGTAACAAGTTGGGAAGGGAGTTGGTTAGGGGTGTGGGGGTTAAGTTATGTTCAGCTTGATGTTTAAACACTCGGAAACAACGCGAGCCAACGTCAGAATGACAACAGCTCAACAGTGGCGTGAAACGGGATCTGGCCAGTTAAAACAAAGAGCTGAAATGCCAACGACTGGTGAAATTTGTTGTCCATGGTTTCAGTTTCAGTGTCCATGGATGTTTTTGTCTTTGACAGTGGCGATAAAATATGTGGTTGTGATTAATTAATGAATAAACAAACAAATAGATAGATAGATAGATAGATAGATAGATAGATAGATTTCCGACATTTTCTTATATTAAGCACGACGAACTGGATAGGTATTATAAATTATTTGTTTGCATCATCTTGTCAAACAAATAGATAGATAGAGAGATAGGTTGATTGATTGATAGATAGATAGATAGATTTTCGACATTTTCTTATATTAAGCACAACGAACTGAATAGGTATTATAAATTATTTGTTTGTATCATCTTGTCAAACAAACAAATAGATAGATAGATAGATAGATTTCCGACATTTTCTTATATTAAGCACGACGAATTGGATAGTTATTATGAAATATTTGTTTGTACCATCTTGTGTTTTATAAACCTTAGTACGGTTTCATGACAATAAAGTATTCTGCTTTGTTCTGTTTTGTTGGATTCTGTTCTGTTCTAATCCCTTGGTGCTGAGTTCTTATGTGGTTGTAAACTTGATACATTTCCAGTTCGAGATTATTGATTGGCTGGATTTAGGGCCTTTGTGAAAAGAAATTCTTCTCTCTTCGTCCACAAGTTGTAAGCCATAGCTTTGGCTTAGCTAATCAGCGTGTGCCCGCGTTTAGAATGGAAGGACCATTTGCATTCGGATTATGTATCCCTTATCTGAATACTGAATGTTTTGCATGTTGCTAATGTATAGTTGTTGGTTGAAAGTTACCCGCAAATGCTTGGTGTTGCTATGTCGGGTGTCGGAATATATTAAAAAAAAATCGTTAAACATTTTACATGGAAGCAAAACTACATTAACAAACGTAAAGTGGCAATGTGCAAAATAAAGAAACTGGTCTTAATCGTTAAACATTTTACATGGAAGCAAAACTACATTAACAAACGTAAAGTGGCAATGTGCAAAATAAAGAAACTGGTCTTTACAGAAGCAAAGCACCAAGATACATACATGACAGAAAAGTACATTCAAAACGCAAACACAGGATACTGACTCATCACACAAAAGCGATTCCGATTTGCTCGAAACTAACAACACGTTTTACTTGTCAGTCAATCTTTGGTGTGGAGGGGGCGGGAGAGGGTGTGTGTATGTGGGGGGGTGGGGGGTGAGGGGGGGGTAATCTTCAGTTAACCATCCCTTTTCACTCCGGATGTTGGAGTTTAGACTTTTTCCCCCCCATTAATCCATTCATTTCTTTCTCTTTTATTCTTTCTTTCTTTCTTTCTGTTCAGCGTTATCGTGAAGCTGTGCGTGTGGGGTCAGGATTTAGTGTTGACGTTTTGTTCAACAATAGGGCGGCGTGGGAAAGGCTTGAAGGGACAGGGTGGTGGTGGTGGTGGTGGTGGTGGTGGTGGGAGAGGGGTGGTTTAGTGGGGGTGGGGGTGGTGGGGGGGGGCCGGATAGGTCCTTAGACAGAAGGTGGGGTGGTTGGTGTGCAGTGTGGCGTAATAAGGAAATAGCTGGTGTCGCTCGGGGTGAAGTAAGCCAGTGGAAGTTTTCAGTTCCTGGGTGTGTGGTGGGGGCAGTGGTTCCAACAAAAGCGCTTTTTTTTATCGTCGATATCGTCGTCGTCTTTGTTATTGTTGTTGTCGTCGTCGTCGTCGTTGTTGTTGTTGTTGTTGTGTTCGTAGTCGTTGTCGACGTTATGTTGTTGTTGTTGTTGTTTTGTTACTGTTGCTGTTGACGATGTTATTGTTGTTTCCGTCGTCAGCGTTGTTATCGTTGTCGTTCTTGTCGTTGTGTTTTGTTGTTATTATTATTGTTGTTATTTGCCGTTGAGCTGCGTACATACTACCATCACCATCATCTTCTTGTCCTTCTTTTGCAACAACAATAACAACTACTGCTACTACTACTACTACTACAAATACTGGGACGACTTCTACTTCACCTTCATCATCTTCCTCCTCCTCCTCCTATTCTTCTTCTTCTTCTTCTTCTTCTTGTTCTTTTCAGTTTGTTTTTCAGTCAACCCCTCCCTTCTATGTATGCCAGGGGCAAAGATAGACACAGAAGACATAAGAGACAGCGAGTGTGACTGTACAAGACTTTACTGGACAATCAAAAATGAAATATTCTCTGCAGTTATTATTGAACATTTATTTTGACGAATGGCCCCGGTTTCGCTCTGTAATCTCTCTCTCTCTCTCTCTCTCTCTCTCTCTCTCTCTCTCTCCCTCCCTCCCCCCACATTACATTACTCCTTAGGTGATGTTCACTTTCCAGTGTGTTATTATTGTTGTTACTATGTTAGCATTAGTATTATCATTAATATTATTATTGTTGTTGTTGTCAGTGGTAGTTGCGGTAATAGTGGTTTTGTTTTGTTTTGTTTTTGTTGTGTTTTTTTGGTGTTTTTGTAGTTGTCGTTTTTCTTGTTTAGTTTAGTTTTGTCTTGCACTTCAACCTTCTTTTCATTATCAAATAATATATGTATTTTCGCCATTGCGTTTGTGTATTGCTTGTTACATATGAACGAGCACGATATAAGCTCAGGCTTGTTGTTGCCCAAGTCTTCATAATTGAACGCTGTATTTCACATTGTTTCTTGATATTAAAAATATTTAAACCAAACGGAGACAGCGAGAGCGAAAGATGGAACAGACAGAGACACAGAGAGACACTACATTGACGCAAAAAGAGAGGAGAAAGAGAGAAAAAAAAGATATAGGAAGAGAAAAGAGAATAAAAAAAAAAAAAGAGATCGGAAATGAAAGAGACAGAAGGACAAACAGGCCGGCAAACATTGTACGATCCAACCTTGACCACTGGCTACCACATGAAGGGCACACCGATCATAAAACCCAAGCACTCTAATCCACCACACACCCGACCAATGAGAACCACCATCCCTCCGCTCCCCCCCCCCTCCCCTCCGCCCGTCCCCCCCCCCCCCCCTTCGCACACCCCCTCCTCCCACCGCCGCACCGGCTTCCCCCCACCTCTTCCTCCTTCCCCAACAGGTCCCGGTAATCCCCTATCCCATCCATTGAACCTTCACCCCCACCCCACCCCCTCCTTCCCCCACCTCTTTCTCAGTCGCCCTAGGTACTGGTAATCCCCTATCCCACCCCATTGACCCTTTACCCCCCCACCCCCCACCCCCCCGCCCCCCGCCCAAACCTAACCCCCCGTCCCCCCACCTCTTCCTCCTTCCCCCCTAGGGTTCTGGTAATCCCCTATCCCATCCCACTGAACCTTCACCCCCCCTCCCCTTGTCCCCCCACCCTCTGAACCTTTATTCCCCTCCCCCCTCCCTCACCTACCCCACCTCTTCCTCCCTCCCCC
>NC_134907.1:20000-70128 GCF_041734735.1 Babylonia areolata
AAAAAAAGAAAAAAAAGGTCCAGTAAAGGTTGTGGATAAAAGTAACCGGCTTTGGAGAATTGCCTGAATCCTTCCGGCGCTGTGAAAAAAAAAGACCAAAAAAAAGACCTGGTCGTCAACGCCTGCTCCTGTCCATGCCAAACGGCGTTTTCCTCTCAACTTTGGCATGCTCGCTGAGGAAAAGGCAGGTAAAGGTTGTGGATAAAAGTCCGAAGAACCTCGCTACAATTGCCAAAATCTTTCCGCTGCCATTCAAAAATGGACTACTCCTCCACACCTCCTCCCGTCCATGCCAAACGGCGTTTTCTCTCAACTTTGGCATGCTCGGAGAGAAAAAAAGGCAGGTAAAGGTTGTGGATAAAACTCCAAAACCTCGCTACAATTGCCAAAATACTTTCTGGGCCCTCAAAAAAAGGCCTACTCCTCAACGCCTGGTCCCCAGGCACGTGCTGGGGGGCCTCAACTCAGGCTCTGCCCAATGTGGATCAAGGTCCACCTTCGCAGCGCCTTATGCGACACCCTGGTTGTGGGGGACGCGGCGTGGCGTGGCGGATCGCTCCAGTCGGCGCACAGCCGGCAACGGTCGACCCGTCCGCCTGGCTTTACTGCCCCCGCGCTTCTGTCTTTTGCACTGGCAAGCTAGCGACCGCTCGGCGTGCGAGGCCTGAGTCGGGGGACGGGAGTCTCGGGAGCCCACCAGCTCCCCGCAGGCTACCCGCCCGGCTGCCGAGCTTCCCGCCTGCGCGTTCAAGTGTGAACGCGCACGGCCGCCTCGCCGGGCTTCCTTTGCCGGGGCTCGGCTTGTCGGCCGGCGTCTCACGGTCCGTAGAAGGTTCGGTGCGTTCGCTGACGACGGGTCGAGAGAAGCGTTTTCTCTCCTCCCTCACTGACGGTCGTTGGTGCTCCCCAGCCCCTTCGGCGTCCCAAAGCGTAACGCCTGCTTCATCTCGTCAAGGGCGCGCCCGTCTAACCGGGCGTCGTCCGGCACGTGGAAACATTTTACAAAATTCAATTAATTGATTACCAGAATTATTCATTTGACTGTCCTGAGATTTCCTTGTAAACTGGTTGTGAATGGGAACAGCAGTTGGCTCGAAGTCACTACTATCGCCATTAAAAGAATAATTATTTCAAGCAGATCTTGCCTTGAGATCCCCACTTAACATAACGTGGAAGTCGTCATACGATGCGTGCAGATCTGCCAAACATTGTTCCAAAAGTTCAAGGCCATATACATCCTGCTGGGTTTTCCAGAATGAAGAATCACAACGGGGGAATATAGGAGCAAATGTACATTAAATCTTTGTCTGTACAAAACAGGGATTTGTTAATCTTTAGAACCACAGTATTCTCTTGTTCTGTATCAACACGTTCTACAAAATTAGCAAACGATTTTCTTACCATTACAATCACACCACCGGAGTATTTCCTTGGTGGGACAGTTTCTTTAATTTTGATGTAAACAGAACGAAGTCATTAAATAATGGTGATTCAAAATCAAATGCAACAAATGTTTCAGTAATACATACAAAATCATAAGAAGTAAGAACGTTAATGAAATCTATGTTTTCTAACTTCTGTAAAAGACCATTTACATTGTAATTTAGGAATGAAACTTCCGACTTATTTACATTTTGTGCGTGAGGTTCTGTACTTTTTGGACCACGACCCTTTATTCCAAAGGATTTGTTTCCCAGATCTGTGGCCCGGCCGATGTCCTATTTCTTGGTGCAAGACGCATCACCTTCTTTGGCTTTGGGCATGGAGGACTGGAATTTGCTTTTATCCTTTGCCTGGTTGGCAGACTCTGCTCTTCTAAAGGAGTCAACGATACTGCACTGACTGCTTGACCTCTCTGTGTTCGACACAGTGTTCTGGTGACCAATTCGCGAACCAGATGCGGCTCGTCTTGGTCGCAGACTATGCGCTGATGACCGGGCCTGTTGGACCGAGTTCATCCCTTCGTCACTTTTGTCACGAGTATGTCTCCTGCCCTGTTTGTCTGTTCGTTTGTCAACCCTCTTTTCTGGTCTCAGTGACTTGTCTGTGTCAGTCGTGGTTGTCTCGTCATGTGTGTCATTGTTCATGTTCATTTCAGTTTGTTCTGTTATTTCTGTAGCACCATAAGCGTCGCTATCGTCCTGATTTTGACCATTTGTTGTTTCGTGTTCAACAACAACAACACTGTTAACAGCAACCGCTTCGCGGTCTTGCATGCTGCCACTGTCACCCATCAGATCATCGTCGTTTGTCTCCATCTGGTCTCTGTCTTTGTTCTGATTGTCAGTCTCATGTTTGTCATCTGTATAAGGTATGGGGTTATCAGAGTGAACGTTGTCATCGTCAGATAAATGATTTGTCTTGTTCTGATGTTTGTCAGTGTGGTCAGCATTGTTAGAGACTTCCTTCGCAGCAGGGGTCATAGATTGTCTCATTGTTCTTTGCGGTGGGTCAGAACGTCGGTTGTTTTCTCTTTTTGTTCTTGTATTGTGTGGATTTGACCTGGCAGTAGTATCTTTCATCATAATGATTTTTCTGTGTGTGTGATCACGAGGTTCATACTGTCTTGTCACATCACTGTATGAACGATAGCCCGGGACAAAAGGCACGGAGTCGTTTCTGTCACCAACTTGGCTGTTGGAGTTTTCCACGTCACCTCACCTGTCACCTGGCATCCTGCTGATGTATGAATTGTTCCTCTCTTGCCTCTGACCTCGCTGGTGCTGGCGGTATGTGCTGGGCCTTTCACGAGAGTATTGAACGTCACTGTCTGGTGGGTAGTCACGACGTTGTCTCCCGGACTGTTCTGTGTGCTGGGCCCCGAAGTGCCCTCGGGACTGCAGTCACTGGATTGCCAGACATCTCTGCTCCTGATGGATGCTGATCGTGTGTTGGCCTGTACTGGTGGCCAGTCCTCTCTGTGCCGTGGGGATGGGGAGATCGTGTGTTGACCTGTACTGGTGGCCAGTCCTCTCTGTGCCGTGGGGATGGGGAGAACTGTCCTCCAGTGTGGTCTTTCCTGAACGAAACAGGTTGCTGGCTGTCTCTGACGTATAGCTCCCCGTTGTGAATGTATGCTGTCTTGCCAAGACTGCGGTGAAACTCCAGCATCTCCCTCTGTCGTGTGGTGAGGTCAGAGGCCACCCAGATGCCACTCGTCCTCATATTGTCTCTGAGGTCCTTGTCACCAGAACCGCCATCTTGTCCGACCAGCGACAGAACTGAACAAGTATTGGCGCGGGTCATTTCCACGAGGGTGTGGCCTTCCAATGCGAAACGCTCTGGCGATGTCTTCCTGCCGCCAGCTGGGTGATGCTGCGTGGTCGTTCAGCACATCTGTGATGATCTGGGTCGTCGTGTACTCGTCCTCCCTTTCATATTCAGCAACGTTCACCAATCTGACGTTAAAAGCTTTAGCGTCTTGTTCACTCAGTTCTCGCTTCTTCTCCAGCAGTTCTAACCTCTCCATTACAGACGTGTTGTCTTCTTTCAGTTCTTGGATGTCCACCGTGTTCACACCAGCACGCTCCTTCAGTTTACTGATTTCAGTGAAGAAACGAGCGATGTTATCCTCCAGAGCGTCAAACTTTCCATCAATGTTGCATTTTATACCCATTGTATGAGCTTGCTTACCCTGCTGCATTTGAGCAAAGCACCAGTCAATCAATGAAGAATATTGTTTTGAGGAGTTGAGAAAGATTTTTGTGACATATTTCAAGTGCCTGTGCTAACACGAAAAACAAACGTTTTCTTCCGGGTGCACTTGCACTCAAAACGAACTGAAGCAAAATCAGCTAATATTTGCACGTGCCCGCGTATTCACGTCGAAGTATTCCCAGCGTTGCAAGTTTGAATGTGAAATATGCACGTGCAACCAATGACGAAACATTGATGCAACAAGAGATGTGTTAACACCAGGGCGGAAGTAAAAATCCTTCATCAACACATGTAATTTTCCTTGCTTTACTTTCAGCTCTGTCACTAACCTGATCAACGATCCAGTGATATATCGTCAGATGCACACACAGTTTGTAAACACTTCTGCAAACTATGATAACAATCATGCAACTGTAGCCTGCAGAATTTCAAAACAAACACAGACAACTGAATTGCACGTCCGCCACTTGTCACCGCCCTCTTGCCGACCGTGAGAGAGAGAGAGAGAGAGAAGAAGAAGAAGAGAGAAGTAAATATGAACAAACATTATCGTTATTCAGAGAGGAGACAACAATGGACACACACACACACACACACACACACACACAGAGGTAAATATGAACAAACGTCATCGCTATTCAGAGAGGGAACAAAGGAATGACTGACAACATTTATCGAACGATGACGAACGCGACGCTTGTTGACGTAACCAAGGAAATGCCTTTCATTTGACCTTTGTGTCATGCACTTCTGCCAGTTCACAAATAGCACTGACACTGACACCCCGCTACCAGTGCAAGAAATGCTGTTCTGTGCTGTCATGCACTGTACTTTGCTGTGCTGTGCTGTATTATGCTGTTCTGTGCTGTCGTGCACTGTACTTTGCTGTGCTGTATTATGCTGTTCTGTGCTGTCGTGCACTGTACTTTGCTGTGCTGTATTATGCTGTTCTGTGCTGTCGTGCACTGTGCTGTGCTGTGCTGTATTATGCTGTTCTGTGCTGTCGTGCACTGTACTTTGCTTTGCTGTGATGTATTATGCTGTTCTGTGCTGTCGTGCACTGTACTTTGCTGTGCTGTGAAGGAAGCGGGGGAAGGTGACAGAATGGTTCAGACAGTGTCTAGGTTCGAATCCCGTTCTCGCCTTTTCTCTCCAGTTTGGCTGTAAAATTAGAATTTAGCGTCCAGTCAACCGGAGGAGACGATGAACCGAGATCTGTGTGCAGCACGCACCTGTCTCACTGAAAAAAGAACCCATGGCAACAAAAGTGTTGTCCTCTGGGCAATGTGGAAGAAATCAACTCTGATGGGAACACAAAGGTATATGTCTGACAAAGCACATATGCCTCTGTGTGTGTGTGTGTGTGTGTGTGTGTGTGTGTTTGTGTGTGTGCATATTTCAGTATCACACTATTCTTGTACATATTTTCTTTTAGTGCTCCCCTCTCCCCCTCTCTCTCTCTCTCTTTCTCTCCCTTTATTATTTAAAAAAAAATTATTCCTTCATTGACAGCTTGATGTAAAAAAAAAAGAAAAACCATCATTGCTTGTTCAATTTACCATCATGAAATAAAAACTCCGGTTCACCCTATCTGAGTAATTTCAAGAAAACTTTTGAACGGATGTCTCACAAAGGAATTGAGAAAATGAAAAACGATATTCAACCTTTCGTCTCCAGAGAAGTCACATCCCTGGTGTTAAAGCACGGGGTTCGATCTTCTAGCAGATTTAGTAGTTTAATAAATCCAAGTTTTTTTAGTTTGATCGTTAGCTTCTTGTCCTGGTAACGTTATGCTATTGTAACCATCAACCAGAAGATTTCAGTCTAAGGGTGTTAACTCTACAATCACAACATCTCCTTTTCTTTTGATTAGCTGAGAGGTTACCCATTTGTTTGTGGGAGTTATAAAAAGGTAAGTGTCTCTTGAAAGAATCAGAACAGTTAACTCAGCCCTAAACTTTAACATTGAAATTGAAACATCAAAGTAAAAAGTCTGCACTTCATTTGCACAGTTATTAGTGTTTTTCACAGTTTGTGTTTGCCTTTCAGTGAGCCCGTTTGATGTGGAAATCTTGGGGATGACGTAGTGTGTTGTATGCCACATGTTTTGATGAAGTCCTGGTAGGCTTTTCCTGTAAATTGTGGTCCATTGTTGCTGACAACCGTATCGGGTTTTTCCGAAGAGTGCTAGTGTTTTCTTTGTTTCTTCTGTCACAACCTCGCTGCTTGATTTTGTCAGTGGTGTCACGATCGGGAACTTTGAGAAATAATCTGCGATGATCAGGTACGTTGTACTATCCACTTCAGACAGGTCAGCTCCTATCTTTTATAACATGCAGAGGGAATTTCGTGAACTGTCAAGGATTCCTTGTGATTTGCTGGTCGTGTTTCTTGGCAGATGTGACACGTTTGTATCTTTGTGCCATGGTTTCTATGTCCTTGTCTATACTGGGCCAGGAAACAGATTCCCTTGCCAGTAGGCGTGTTTCCTCAAACCCTTGGCTCTGAGGAGTTGTTCAAGGATGTCTCTCTGGAGTGTTGGTGGGATGAGCATTTGGGTTCCCTTGAAAATGACCCCATTTTCTATTGCCAGTAAAATGGAGAAAGTTTATGTATATAAAAAAAAATGGGTTGTAGAATAAGACTCGCTTTTGATAAAAGGTGTTCAACGTTTCAGACCATAGGTCTGTCTTCAGGGAGTGAGTCTTATTCTACAACCTTATGTTCAGTATCCAGGAGGCAGAGAAGAAAAGATCTACCTCGTTACCGGCCTGTACTCCACCAGTTACAGAGCAGAAGCAGAAGCCTTGAAAACAGCAGCAGCCCACATCGAGGTCAGCCCCTACGCCAGCCACAACGTTGTCTTCCTGAACGACACCCTGTCCATTTTGCAGGCCCTTTGGTCCAACAGAGATCCAGAACTCAATGATCTGTCCTCCTCTCTCGCCTCCCTCTGCACAAGTCACACAGTCACCCTGCAGTGGATTCCCTCCCACTGCAACGTGCTTGGCAACGAGACTGCTGGCTCCCTGACAAAGGAAGGCACTATGAAAGAACAGATGGACAGGTCTACCAACTACTCTGTATCCAGGACCATCATTCAAGCCAGGCTGCAGAACAAGTGGAAGCAGCAGCATCCACGCCACAACAGAGCAGACCCGTACTACCTGCTGACTCGTCGAGAGCAGGTAGCCATTTTCAGGCTCAGGACAACTGCCTGAAACACCACCTATACACGAAACTCCGTATCGGCGACACAGAGCAGTGCCCCTGCAGAACAGACAGCCAGACAACAGTCATCTGCTGCAGTCCTGCCCGCTCCCCCAAGCGCTCTGAGAGAAAACCTTGCCTGACCCATTCTCAGCGGCCCGGAAACTCTATGGAGGACTTTTAGGGTACACAGACTCTGTCAGTCTCTTCTCGTAGTTGTTCTTGTCTTTCTCTTGTGAAGCTGATGAGCGCTATCTTGTCTGTCTCTATTTCTTCTGGTGTCAGCTCAGTGCCATCCACTCTCATGTCCAGTGGTACGCTGTCTTGGTCACGTGGGTCGGGAAGTCGGGATAGTGTCAGTGTATTTCCAGGCTGGTACATAATTTCGAAATTGTGTCCTTGTATTTTGTACAACACTCGTAGACATGGCGGGACTATCTGCCAAGGCTGACTGTCCACTAAGCAGAGGTAAACATGGCGAATCCCTTTGTTGTGTTGTTTTTGTTGAGGGAAAGTAGGCGTTTTGCGGAGAGACCGTGTCTTGAACACGGTACCTGATGGTTAGATCTGATCCTTTGTTCGGCTGGCTGTGAAAAATGACGTACTGAAGCTGGCAGACGTCATTATATTCCACATGAATGACGTATGTAGCTGCTAAGCGAGTGTACATGAAGACGAAAAATGATGGAATGCCCGAAATTTGCAGATCGCCGAAATGAAATACGCTCATTACAGAGAAATTTTGAATCCAAACTCCGTTATTTTATTTTTGCAATTATCAGAAAAGCGGGGGTGACTGTGTTTTGAATTTGGGGGTGGGGTGGGGTGGGATTTATCAGAATGCGAAAGTGGCCCCCAGATTCAACAAGTTGCTGACTCCCAGCAATGCTTTGGCGCAGAAGTTTGTTGTTGTTTTTTTTAAAAACTTTTCAACAACGTACCACGCACATATGCATGGAGCTACGGGCTACTCAGAAAACTCGACACGCAGATGTGCGTGATCGCGTCGTTTGCTGTTTCGACACGTTGCACACATCTGTGAACCGAGTTTGGCTCGAAACAAAAACTCACCATCAACGGTATAAGGGGAAAAAAACTAATATATTTCTACTAAACAATCACTCATCTATCTTTAGAGTAACTTCCCTTGTTCAAAACTGGTTTATTATCCGGTATAATTCACAAAGTTGAAACAACGCTCTCGACGTCGGTTATTTTGCTGCGAAGATGGCGGCGAAGCGAACAGGGTGGGTGGTCACGTGACCTGAAGCAGTGCTTCAAGAAAATATTCTGAGTGGTTCTGATGACAAGTGAAGCGATTCAGAAAGTAAAGTGAACACAGAGAAAATAAAGACGATTTACGTGAAGCTTTGGTCGTCACGGATGAAAGTGAAAATAGCGAAGAAAGTGAGGATAATGACTGGACTCGTGTTGAATTCTGTGTTGAATGTGACAGTGTGTGCTTTTCGTCATCATCGTTTGTTTTGTGTATGTGTGTGAAGCTGAATTTTACATCAGTGTTCAAGATTAATTCTCTGAATGTTTGAGGTGAGTGAAAGGTTAAATTTTTACATTATTTTGTGACATTTTGACACACTCCTGTTCGAGGTTTGTGCAGAATGCAAGTCTTGCTTGTTGGGTGTCGTTGTTTCCTTGCACGGCTACTGTAACAGAAGGGATGAAAAAAACAGTCACACAGACACTGCAGTGTGACAGCAGAAAAAGTATTCTTTACAGTGGTACCATACACTTGTTTTGAACCTGTAAACAAAGGTGAAATATCACAATTTGAAAAGCATTGGAAGTAACCCGTTTCCGGGTTTTCTGCACACGGCCACAGAACACCTTGTCTGAGGTGAAAATCCACCCAGGTCAGGTCAGCTGTGATAGAATAAATCTTTTTTTTCTTCTTTTTTTCAAATCGTCACAATGATAATGTGAAGGAAGAAACTGTGGTGTAGTGAGAAGTAGAAGAGCATGCGCAGAAGGGAGTTCCCAGGATTCCTAATTATAGACGGAGTTCCCAGGATTTCTAATTATAGACGGTGGGTTACCCAGACAGCATGCAAACATTAAAAAAAAAAGTTTGTAAAATGTCAACGTAGACGTTTAAAAAACGTTTACGGTGGATATTTTTAAAATATATTTTTGCTCATTTCGGTAAGTGTGTTTGAAACGTTTTCGAAAAAACGTTTCTAAAACGTTTCCGTTGATGACTTTAAGACGTCTGAAACGTTTTTAAAACGTTTTATGAACGAAAAATAAAACGTTTCAAAAACGTCTGCATGCATTCTGGGCACACACTAACACACTCAAGAAAGTAGGCCCACCCTCACATGCAGACACACACACACACGCTCTCTATCACACACTCACACAAACGCACACACACACACACACACAAACGCACACACACACACACTACCTCACTACAGTTCCCCTCCCCCACCCCCTTACACACAACCCCTTTTTCCCATTCCAGTGGGGACACGTTCAACTGTTACATATAAAACTGAGTGCACTTAGTTTGTCTTGTCTTCAAGGTACACTGTTCCCTGCCATGTCAAGGGTAACTTGCCTTCACCTAAAATTATTTTTGTCTTGAATACTAAAACAGCAGCAGAATTCCTCTCCTGTGGAAAGCCCTTTGGCAGCATTTCCATCTTCACTGACTCCATGTCCACACTCCAGGCCCTTGACTCCCCTGATCCTGGTCCACTGATCCAGTTCCTTAAGGCCTCCCTCGCAACCCTTACCCAAACAGCCCCAACGACCCTCCAGTGGGTGCCTGCCCATGTAGGCCTCCCAGGCAACGAGCGTGCAGACCACCTTGCTAAGGAAGGAAGCCCGCTCACACAACCAACCGTTCCTGCCACGTATGAGGAAGCAAAAACTCTCCTCTGCAGCAGATTCCGAAGAGGCTGGGTCACCCTGAACGGAGGCTACCAGGCGCACCATGATCCCATCAGGACACTGGAGAGGAGACACCAGACTACCATCTACCGCCTTCTCACAGGACACTGCAGCCTCCGAGCACACCTGAAGAGGATTGGAGTGGCAGCCACATCCCTATGTGATTGTGGCCAGACTGACCAGACCCCATCCTATATTCTCCAAGACTGCCCCCTGTATGAGAAGATGCGGCAGCAGTCCTGGCTTGGGGGGGTGGGGGGGGTGCAGACCTCAACACCAAGCTCTGGGGGACGGTAGCCGATCTTCGCCGGACGTCCGAGTTTGTGGACTTCGACCCTGACTGCGTAGCTGTGGAACGCCAAAGAAAGAAAGAAAGAAAGTCTTAAATACGGCCTCTAGGGACCAAAAGAAAGGGTCGACTTATCTAAGTTTTTGTTTCATTCTTGGTATGAACAGTTCGATCTCCTGTGAAGCAAGTCAGCTTATCCAAGGTCTGGAAAGTCAACATTTTCAGACAGTAAAACAAACGATTGGATTTCTGTTGTGTTTTTCCTTGTTATGTATGGTCGTGATTTTTCTTTTATCATTACGTTGAGTCAGTGCATTTGGTTTGAAAATATGAAAATCCTCAGTTTTCAATTTGGTGAAAGAGGTTTTGTCTCTCTTCTGCCAGACAAGCTTTGCAGTCTCGTTGATGTTCTCGCTGTGCAGATGTAAAGTTAATGGCCCAAGGGAAGCAACGAACCGTTCCCATGCAGTGCCGCCCATCATAGTGTACCAGTGATGTCCCTTTCTCCTTCCTTCCAATATGGCTGAATGGACAACACGTGGCATCACAGCCTGATCTCGTGTCTTCATTTGTCACCTGTATTCCTGGTCCTGTCAAGTTCTTCACGGTGTCAGAAGTGCCAAGAGACAATGGCCGATGTCTGTAATGTCACAGACTCCTGGTCTCACTCTGAAAGTGGAACATGGTCCTGGTTGTGAGGACGTGGAAGAGATGTTGTCCTGGTTGTGAGGAAGTGGAAGAGATGTTGCTGTCTTACATGTAAGGAAGTGGAAGTATTGTTGTCCTGGTTGTGAGGAAGTGGAAGTATTAATGTCCTGGTTGTGAGGAAGTGGAAGTATTGCTGTCCTGGCTGTGAGGAAGTGGAAGAGATGTTGCTGTCCTGGTTGTGAGGAAGTGGAAGTATTGTTGTCCTGGTTGTGAGGAAGTGGAAGTATTGTTGTCCTGGTTGTGAGGAAGTGGAAGTATTGTTGCTGTCCTGGTTGTGAGGAAGTGGAAGTACTGTTGTCCTGGTTGTGAGGAAGTGGAAGCAGTGCCGTGGATGCCTTGGATGGCTGTGAGGAGCTGGACAGTGGTCAAGGTATGTTTGGAGGAAGGTTGCAGAATGGTGGACAGTGGTCAAGGTATGTTTGGAGGAAGGTTGCAGAATGGTGGACAGTGGTCAAGGTATGTTTGGAGGAAGGTGGAGAATGGTGGACAGTGGTCAAGGTATGTTTGGAGGAAGGTTGCAGAATGGTGGACAGTGGTCAAGGTATGTTTGGAGGAAGGTGCAGAATGGTGGACAGTGGTCAAGGTATGTTTGGAGGAAGGTTGCAGAATGGTGGACAGTGGTCAAGGTATGTTTGGAGGAAGGTGCAGAATGGTGGACAGTGGTCAAGGTATGTTTGGAGGAAGGTTGCAGAATGGTGGACAGTGGTCAAGGTATGTTTGGAGGAAGGTGCAGAATGGTGGACAGTGGTCAAGGTATGTTTGGAGGAAGGTTGCAGAATGGTGTAGACGCTCATCTACCAACACAGAGTCCACGAGGGTCTGGGTTCGATTCCCGCTCTCGTCCTTTCTCCCAAGTTTGATGGAAAATCAAACTGAGCGTCTGGTCATTCGGATGGAACGATAAACCGAGGTCCCGTGTGCAGCACGCACTTGGCGCTCTGAAAAGGAGAAGCATGGCAACAAAGTGTTCTCCTCTGGCACAATCATGTTGAAGAAATCCCCTCTGATACAAAGAGTTCTCCTCTGACACAATCATGTACAAGAAATCCCCTCTAATACAAAGTGTTCTCCTCTGATACAAAGTGTTCTTCTCTGACACAATCATGTCGAAGAAATCCCCTCTGATACAAAGTGTTCTCCTCTGGCACAATCATGTAGAAGAAATCCCTCTGATACAAAGTGTTCTCCTCTGGCACAATCATGGAGAAGAAATCCCCTCTGATACAAAGTGTTCTTCTCTGACACAATCATGTCTCCTCTGGCGCAATCATGTAGAAGAAATCCCTCTGATACAAAGAATTCTCCTCTGACACAATCATGTCGAAGAAATCCCCTCTGATACAAAGTGTTCTCCTCTGGCACAATCATGTAGAAGAAATCCCCTCTGATACAAAGTGTTCTCCTCTGGCACAATCATGTCTCCTCTGACACAATCATGTCGTAGAAATCCCCTCTGATACAAAGTGTTCTCCTCTGGCACAATCATGTCGAAGAAATCCCCTCTGATACAAAGTGTTCTCCTCTGGCACAATCATGTCTCCTCTGGCACAATCATGTCTCCTCTGACACAATCATGTCGTAGAAATCCCCTCTGATACAAAGTGTTCTCCTCTGGCACAATCATGTCTCCTCTGACACAATCATGTCGTAGAAATCCCCTCTGATACAAAGTGTTCTCCTCTGGCACAATCATGTCTCCTCTGACACAATCATGTCAAAGAAATCCCCTCTGATACAAAGAGTTCTCCTCTGGCACAATCATGGAGAAGAAATCCCCTCGGATACAAAGAGTTCTCCTCTGGCACAATCATGGGGAAGAAATCCCCTCGGATACAAAGAGTTCTCCTCTGGCACAATCATGTCTCCTCTGGCACAATCATGTCTCCTCTGACACAATCATGTCTCCTCTGACACAATCATGTCTCCTCTGGCACAATCATGTCTCCTCTGACACAATCATGTCTCCTCTGACACAATCATGTAGAAGAAATCCCTCTGATACAAAGAGTTCTCTGACACAATCATGGAGAAGAAATCCCCTCTGATACAAAATCTATGTGCATGCACTCAGGCCTGACAGAGTGCGTTGGGTCATGCTGCTGGTCCGGCATCTGCTCGGTGATGTGGTTTAGCGTGTATGGATTTGTCCGAACGCAGTAACGCCTCCTTGAGAAACTGAAACTGGAGATAAATTGGCTGAAAGGCTGTTGCGGACACCTTGTAATGGTGCTGTTCAAATGGTGATAACAGCTTCTGTATCTTTTTATATTTATTTTTATTGCGAGCGAGTCTGAGAGTAGTGTGTGGATGAAGAATTTTGTTTGTTTGATTTTGAGTGAGTTGAAATGATAGATTATTCATTCAATTGTTGCATGCTACGCCACATCTGCTAGGCAGATTCCTGACCAGCAGCATAACCCAACGTGCTAACCCAAGGTGCTAACCCAGCGTGCTAACCCAAGGTGCTAACCCAGCGTGCTAACCCAAGGTGCTAACCCAGAGTGCTAAACCAGAGTACTAACCCAAGGTGCTAACCCAGAGTGCTAACCCAGAGTGCTAACCCAGAGTGCTAACCCAGCGTGCTAACCCAGAGTGCTAACCCAGAGTGCTAACCCAGAGTGCTAACACAGAGTGCTAACCCAAGGTGCTAACCCAGAGTGTTAACCCAGAGTGCTAACCCAAGGTGCTAACCCAAAGTGCTAACCCAAGGTGCTAACCCAGAGTGCTAACCCAACGTGCTAACCCAACGTGCTAACCCAGCGTGCTAACCCAAGGTGCTAACCCAACGTGCTAACCCAGAGTGCTAACCCAACGTGCTAACCCAACGTGCTAACCCAAGGTGCTAACCCAACGTGCTAACCCAACGTGCTAACCCAGCGTGCTAACCCAACGTGCTAACCCAAGGTGCTAACCCAGAGTGCTAACCCAAGGTGCTAACCCAAGGTGCTAACCCAGAGTGCTAACCCAAGGTGCTAACCCAACGTGCTAACCAACGCACTAGTAAGGATTTGAGTGCACACAGATATAACTGTGCACCCTTCAGAGTGAATATTTTCTACAGAAATTTGCCAGAGGACGTCAGTTAGGTTGCCATGGGTTCTTGTTCAGTGTGCCAAGTGCGTGCTGCACACGGGAGCTCGGTTTATTGTCTCATCCGAATGATTAGATGCTCAGTTTGATTTTCCAGTTGAGGGACAGGGCGAGAGCGGGAATGGAACCCAGACCCTCACAGACACTGTACTGGCAGATAAACGTCTTCACCTTCCTGCCGCCTTCCTCACAGACACTGTACTGCCAGATAAACGTCTTCACCATCCTGCCGCCTTCCTCACAGACACTGTTCTGGCAGATAAACGTCTTCACCATCCTGCCGCCTTCCTGACAGACACTGTACTGCCAGATAAACGTCTTCACCATCCTGGCGCCTTCCTCACAGACACTGTACTGCCAGATAAACGTCTTCACCTTCCTGGCGCCTTCCTCACAGACACTGTACTGCCAGATAAACGTCTTCACCTTCCTGGCGCCTTCCTCACAGACACTGTACTGCCAGATAAACGTCTTCACCTTCCTGGCGCCTTCCTCACAGACACTGTACTGCCAGATAAACGTCTTCACCATCCTGCCGCCTTCCTCACAGACACTGTTCTGGCAGATAAACGTCTTCACCATCCTGCCGCCTTCCTGACAGACACTGTACTGCCAGATAAACGTCTTCACCATCCTGCCACCTTCCTCCTGTTCCTGGGAACGGTCAGCCTGTGTACTGTGTTGACCAGATGGGTCACTGTGTGCTCGTCTAGAGACAGACAGCTCTCAGATAGATTGTCCTGGCGCCCCCTTCTCACAGCCAGCACCTGAAGGAAAAGGGAGGACAACCTTCTGGGATAGCTTGAATTACCTCCCCCATCGACTGCACCGTGGGTGTTTCTAGGTGGCCATGGACTCTCATATTCTGGACTTTCACTGCCACAGTTGACGGGCGCAACAGCCGAGTGGTTAAAGCCTTGGGCTTTCAAGCTGAGGGACCAGGGTTCGAATCTCGGTAACGGCACCTGGTGGGTAAAAGGTGGAGATTTTTCCAATCTCCCAGATCAACATATGTTCAGACCTGTTTGTGCCTGAACCTCCTTCGTGTGTATACGCAAGCAGAAGATCAAATACGCACGTTAAAGATCGTGTAATCCATGTCAGCGTCTGGTGGGTTATGGAAACAAGAACATTCCCAGCATGCAAACCCCCGAAAACGGAGTATGGCTGCCTACACGGCGGGTAAAAACGGTCATACACGTAAAAGCCCACTCGTGCACATACGAGTGAACGTGGGGTGTTACAGAGTGACCAACGCTTCTGACCCTTTGCTGAATGACCAGAGTGACCAACGTTTCTGCACACTGAGGGTTGAAAAAAAGGTGAGGGAGGTAAGGTCAGTATCAGTCGTCTAAATTGACCCCTGGGTCATTCCAGAGAAGTCTGTACAGGTTCTCACGATAATCTTCGTCTTCTTCTGTGTTCATGGGCTGCAACTCCCACGTTCACGAGTGGGCTTTTACGTGTGTGCCCGTTTTTACCCCGCCATGTAGACAGCCATACTCCGCTCTCGGGGGGGTGCATACTGGGTATGTTCTTGTTTCCATAACCCACCGAACGCTGACATGGATTACAGGTTCTTTAACGTGCGTTTTTTATCTTCTGCATGTAAATACACACGAAGGGGGTTCAGGCATTGGCAGGTCTGCACATATGTTGACCTGGGAGATCGGGAAAATCTACACCATTTACCCACCAGCCGCCGCCACCGTGATTCGAACCCGGGACCCTCAGATTGAAAGTGAAACGCTTTAACCACTCGGCTGTTGCGCCGATCTGATGGTGGTCTGAAGCAGCTGGGGTCAAGCTGGGTTATTGGGAAAGAAAACCATGCAGTCTGAACAGCATTGATCAAAGACAAGAAGTAAAAAGATTTGTTAAAATCTAGAGGAGAAAGTGCGTGTAGGGAGAGGGACGATTCTAACTGGCTCAACAACCGATAAAAATGGGACAGGACCGAGCTGTGTCATGCTGAAGTGATTTCCAGCTCATTCAGGGCTGATGATGAATGTCCCCTCGTCCGTTTATTTGAAGTTCATGTCAACTCATTCTGGGTCAATTCTATGTAGGCCAGATTTACCCCTGAGGTCATTTGATCCCAGTCAGGTCAAAGGTCCCATCGCCTTTAGCCATCGGGGCAGTGTATTCATCTCCTCGGTGTCCAGGGCTCAGCACAGGAAGGCAGTGTATTAATATCCTTGGTGTCCAGGGCTCGGCACAGGAAGGCAGTGTATTCATATCCTTGGTGTCCAGGGCTCAGCACAGGAAGGCAGTGTATTCATATAGTTGGTGTCCAGGGCTCGGCACAGGAAGGCAGTGTATTCATATAGTTGGTGTCCAGGGCTCGGCACAGGAAGGCAGTGTATTCATATAGTTGGTGTCCAGGGCTCAGCACAGGAAGGCAGTGTATTCATATAGTTGGTGTCCAGGGCTCGGCACAGGAAGGCAGTGTATTCATATAGTTGGTGTCCAGGGCTCGGCACAGGAAGGCAGTGTATTCATATAGTTGGTGTCCAGAGCTCAGCACAGGAAGGCAGTGTATTCATATCCTCGGTGTCCAGGGCTCAGCACAGGAAGGCAGTGTATTCATATCCACGGTGTCCAGGGCTCAGCACAGGAAGGCAGTGTATTAATATCCTTGGTGTCCAGGGCTCGGCACAGGAAGGCAGTGTATTAATATCCTTGGTGTCCAGGGCTCGGCACAGGAAGGCAGTGTATTAATATTCTTGGTGTCCAGGGCTCGGCACAGGAAGGCAGTGTATTCATATCCTTGGTGTCCAGGGCTCAGCACAGGAAGGCAGTGTATTCATATAGTTGGTGTCCAGAGCTCAGCACAGGAAGGCAGTGTATTAATATCCTTGGTGTCCAGGGCTCAGCACAGGAAGGCAGTGTATTCATATCCTCAGTGTCCAGGGCTCGGCACAGGAAGGCAGTGTATTCATATCCTCAGTGTCCAGGGCTCGGCACAGGAAGGCAGTGTATTCATATCCTCAGTGTCCAGGGCTCGGCACAGGAAGGCAGTGTATTCATATCCTCAGTGTCCAGGGCTCGGCACAGGAAGGCAGTGTATTCATATCCTCAGTGTCCAGGGCTCGGCACAGGAAGGCAGTGTATTCATATCCTCAGTGTCCAGGGCTCGGCATTGGAAGTCGGAACCCAATCCTCTTCCGCTGTTTTGATCTTCCCCAACGAAGTCAGGTACCCGTTCACACCTGGGTGGAGTGAGGAAAATCGGAGTAAAGTGCATTTCCCAAGGACACTACTCTAAGTGAAAACGAGGGATCGAACCCTGACCACTGGATCAGAAGTCCAACGCCCGTTCGATTCTGCCACGGGGCCTGATCTGGGATGACCGCCGTATCCAGGGGGCAGTACGATAGTCTGTCGTGTCGGACGAAGATGATCAAAACAGCAGAGGAGGCAGCTGCTGTCCCGAATGTCTGGGTGGAATTTGATTATAGTGGAGAGTGTCTTGCTCAAGTTACACCCCACTCCTTCGGCCTAGTATGTTTTAGGACAGTCGGCGTTGGGGATGGTTCCCAAAGACCAGCTAGCCCCCAAGGCTGCAGCACTAAGAGCCAGCGCAATTTTGCCTTTTAGTTTGAGATTCATAGTCCTTCACAAAAGACAAAGCTGTAAATGACTTCCCATTGTAATGGAGAAACCATTGATCACAGCCCTGACTTTGCTGTCGGCCCAAATATAAGCTTATGTCAATCTGTGATATAAGGGGGATGAGACGGGATAAAATCAGATGGGAATGATGATGATAGACATTTATATACCTCCTATACTCGGTCAGATGCTAAGTTCTAAGTGCTGTATATACACGGACTCCATCATTTGCACAAAAGGCTGCCCAAGTGGGTAGAGCCGACTGTCACGCTGCCGTTGGGCGCTCATCATTCGTTTCCTGTGTCATTCAGTCAGATTTCAGTCACGTACACCACACTCATACAGACATGTTACATTTTATGTGCATGATCATTTTGTTTATCCTCCCCGACTTGTAGGCAGTCATTCTCCGTTTTCGGGGATGGGGGTGCATGCTGGGTATGTTCTTGTTTCTGTATCCCACTGAACGCTGATATGGATCACATTATCTTTAACGTGCGTATTTGATCTTCTGCATGCGTATATACACGAATGGGGTCGGCACTAGCAGGTCTGCACATATGTTGACCTCGGAGATTTGAAAAATCTCCATCCTTTACCCACCAGGCGCCGTGATGGGGATTGGAACCCGGGACCATCTGATCGACAGTCCAACGCTTTAACCACTCGGCTGTTGCACCCGTTGGTCAGTTCTGACTGGTCTGAGATTAACTCCGGGTCCATTCCAGGCTAGTCTTGAAATACCTCGGGGCTAATCTGGACTGGCCATATTTTCTTCCTCTTCTCCCTTCAATACACCTTGAGTGCCTTTGCACGTGTCACGTACGGGCGTAGTGACGTCACTGATGACGTCATCAGAAGAAAGGGAAACAACTGTGGAAGGCTGAAAACTCCGTCAATCTAGAGTGGTTATATCTCCAGACCATTTTCTGTGTGTTAAGTTTTAGGCTTATTGTTTTTTTTTTTTTTTTTTTTTGTTTTTTTTGGGGGGGGGATATTGTTTCATGACATGAGACACCACTTTCTACTGTCCCCCCTCCCCCCCAGGCACTGAAGGGGTTTTGCGAGGAGTCACTGGGTGTGCCACGCTGAACACACTGTTCACCGGATTCCTCCACTGGGTCTCTGCAGATGGTTTTCCCGTCAGGTCGGCAACATTGTCGGTCGACTGTTTTATCTCTTTCTCCTTCCCTTCGTCACTGCTTCGCACGGTTGTTTTAGCAAAGCCAAGTGATCTTGTTGCATGGTTTACTTCTTCTTCCAGTGTGTGCGCCTATGTTTACGCCTCTTGTGTAGCGCCTCATTTTCAGGGCTAGGATTGGCCTGGTATTTACCCCCGGGGTAAAAACTGACGGGGGCACAAATAGGCTGCTACACCTGGAGTCACGCACACATGGACAAGGAATACCAGGACCATGCACAGAGGCGGGAAGACCGCAAAGGCCGCAGCAGAAATATGGTAATCACACACACACACACACACACACACACACACACACACACACACACACATTTTTTGTGGGTGTGTTTTCACTCAAGTGAGGAAGACACAGGTGAACACTGAAAAGCAAAATGTCGTGACGCGACTCTTCTGATTATTTCACTGTTATAGTGTGCATGATGGATGACGATGGATGTGCATGGAGTGATGGCCTGGATGTAACGCGTCCGCCTATGAAGCGAAAGAATCTGAGCGCACTGGTTCGAATCCCGGCACAGTCGCCAGTATTCCCCCCCTCCCCCTTCCCCCTCCACTAGACCTTGAGTGGTGGTCTGGACGCTAGTCATTCGGATGAGACGATAAACCGAGGTGCCGTGTGCAGCATACACTCAGCTCATGTAAAAGAACCCCGGCAAGAAAAGGGTTGTCCCTGGCAAAATTTTGCATAAAAATCCGTTTCGATAAGAAAGCATAAAAAAAAACTGCAGGCAAGAGGGTTGGGGGGAGGGGGAGGGGGAAGGGTGGTACTCTCAGTGTAGCGACGCGCTTTCCCTGGGGAGAGCAGTCCGAATTTGACACAGAGAAATCTGTTGTGACAAAAAGAATGATCGTGGAGATATGAGCCATCATGAATTCTATTCCATGAGATGGCGCCACCTCAGAATCACGGTTCGAGGGCGCGTTCTAGCTATCTGGGCTAATCAGTTCGTGTCCAACACGTCCGGGCGTCGGTCGCTTACATCACGGCTCGCGTCACTCGGTTCATGCAAGTGTTTGTTCGCGCAACTGTTTCAGTTTTTAATCCTTTAATGGGATACCTCTTGTATTGTACAGTTCAAAGTATATCGCAGTTTATCATCTGTGTACATGTCTGTTTCCTGTTTTGTTTCCTTCATTGACATAGTCTCAAGGTTTAACTAAACCACTTTAAATTGCCGTGTTTGCAACAGACATTCCGTGACAGCTCTGCCATTACCGACACCAGATTGACGCCCTTCTAAACGAGACCTACTTGGAAGTTGAAGTTTGATCGGAGTTAAGTCCTGAGGGAGGGCACACGGAAAGAAACTTCTACTTAAGTCTGGTTTAATGAGGCAATCATTCTGCACACTTGATAACAAAGAACGATTTATGAAAATATTGCTTTTGCCTACTTTTTCAATACAATCCCTTACTACTGTTGGCACTTGACGTAGTAGTAGTAGTTGCAGTAGCAGCAGCAGTAATAGTAGTCGTATTCTTCGTAGCCGCAGCAGCAGCAATAGAAGTAGCAGCAGCAGCGTCAGAAGTCATAGCACTGAGCTGCATCACGTAGCAGATGTGGTGTCACGATATGGAATTGTCTGTAGCATTGACTTCTTGAGAAACAGAAACCAAAATGAAGGCGGTCCTCCAAAAGCGCCAAAGATGTCAGCACTTATTGGTGGAAAGGACGACATTGACGACCACTTGGATAGAACAGATGGGCAGTGAACTTGTGTGACTTGTGTCGGGAACAGCACGGACGTCGTCAGCCCTCTTCCACCTGAACCGTCCCGCACATTACACACCAGTCACACTTACTTACACACCAACGGTTTGTTTTGTTGTTGTTTTCCCGTTCTGTGTCAATGTCAGATTCAGAACAACCAATCTGTCTCTCTCTCTCTCTGTATATATATGTATGTATGTATATGTATATAATATGTCTGTGTGTGTGTGTGTGTGTTTCTAGAATATTCCAGAAAGGAATTTATAACTATTTATAACTTTATATATTTTCATGCCATAAGACTGGTTGTGCTGTGTCATGTATAGCATACGATTTCAATGCCTTGGAAAGGACAGGTTTGTGTATCTGAAAGTCACGTCACCATGGTTTGTGAGCCATTTTAAAGAAAGGTTGTTGAGATACCTGATTTTTTTTCTTGGTGCAATCTTGTGCATGTTCTCTAGCACGGCGACCCGATGACTTCAGACTTAAAGGGGAATAATACAACAAGAAGAACAAGAAGAACTATTCAAACCGTGAATATTCTGCAGGAATGAAGACTTCGAATTAGCAACAGTCGACCGTGTCTCTGTCTGGATGTGATTCAATGAGATCAGAAACAGCTCTTGTCTTCGTTCAAGTCAGTGTTGTACGTCCTCTGAAGTGTCCTCAAAGGACAGGAGTCTTTGTTGTTTTCTTTGTCATATCAGCAATGAAGTGTCCTCAAAGGACAGGAGTCTTTGTTGTTTTCTTTGTCATATCAACAATGGCAATCACAGCTGAACCAGTGCCGATGTGTGGTTGTGAAATAAGGAGATATGAAAAATTACACAGAAAATAAATTTAGAATGAACTCGTGTGTGAGGTAAAACAGGGAACTTCCTGAAGCCATAAAAACCAACTAATGGTGACATTCTGGGCCAATCTATTCAGTTCAGTTTGAGATCAATTCTTATGTCAAATGTATAAAGTTACACACATTCCATTTGATGTCAACTATCAGCTGGAAGTGGTATGCTGGCATCATATCAATATTATCAGAAGCTGGTTATGAATGTGTTTGGTAATCACAGAGCTTTTAAGGCTCTGCTTCATTGTGTCATGATATTGAAATCAATTTGAAAGATGCATTCATTCGATCATGGTGATTGAAAGGTGCACTGTACTTTCTTTACAATTATCACCTTGCTGTTACTTAGTTTGAAATCAAATGAGTGTGGGATTCCATCCACTTTAAAAGTTGTGATTCTTTAGATTTCCTTTGCTTCTCTGCCAGAGAGTTGAAGGTGTACATGAACGGATTGATGGCAGAATTTAAAGGCAGTACGAATATTGCTAAGGCCACATTCATTTCGCCTGGGACAGGCACATCAGCGATGGCTAACATCCCACACAGAGCAATGGGAAACCAGCACATGAAATCTGTCAGTGCAATGGAAATCAACCGCTGAGCTATGGTAATGTCTTGTGACACTTTGTTAGAGTTGGATTTTAGTGCATTGCTCTGTATAGACCAAAAGATGAATGCCTGACCGACGGAGATGAATAAAAACAGAACAAAATTGAGAACGATCATTACGCTGAAAGAACACACCTTTCCTTTGAACTGTTGCCTCGTCACTGACAGTGGGATACAGATACCTGTCTGGCTGTAAAACTCCCAGTGTGACGTCACTGACAGTGGGATACAGATACCTGTCTGGCTGTAAAACTCCCAGTGTGACGTCACTGACAGTGGGATACAGATACCTGTCTGGCTGTAAAACTCCCAGTGTGACGTCACTGACAGTGGGATACAGATACCTGTCTGGCTGTAAAACTCCCAGTGTGACGTCACTGACAGTGGGATACAGATACCTGTCTGGCTGTAAAACTCCCAGTGTGACGTCAC
The DNA here is from genome assembly GCF_041734735.1 of Babylonia areolata. Taxonomy (NCBI): domain Eukaryota; kingdom Metazoa; phylum Mollusca; class Gastropoda; order Neogastropoda; family Buccinidae; genus Babylonia; species Babylonia areolata. The sequence continues at coordinate 42,286 of NC_134907.1, forward strand.
TGACAGTGGGATACAGATACCTGTCTGGCTGTAAAACTCCCAGTGTGACGTCACTGACAGTGGGATACAGATACCTGTCTGGCTGTAAAACTCCCAGTGTGACGTCACTGACAGTGGGATACAGATACCTGTCTGGCTGTAAAACTCCCAGTGTGACGTCACTGGCAGTGGGATACAGATACCTGTCTGGCTGTAAAACTCCCAGTGTGACGTCACTGACAGTGGGATACAGATACCTGTCTGGCTGTAAAACTCCCAGTGTGACGTCACTGGCAGTGGGATACAGATACCTGTCTGGCTGTAAAACTCCCAGTGTGACGTCACTGGAAGTAAAGGTAACAAGGCGAGACACCAGCCAACCAGCCAGATCAACACACAAACCACCATTGCAGATGTTCTCTCAAACCTCAGTGCGGTGAACGGAAAACAGAGGACGATAAAACGATCCACAGTGATCAGTTCAGATGATCAGAGCTGACACCTCACTGGACAACAGAGACAGGAAACCAGCCACTTTACAGGCCACACTGCTTTTCCACTTGTCATCACAATGGAGATATCTGCCACGATATTGTTCATCAGCCTTTCCAATAACAAGAAGATAAACACCCATCAGAAAGTCAGCCATGGTAAGGCTGGTGACGAACACACTGAAGCCACTGGAAGAGGTCGTGCTCCTTGCAAACAGACGTGCACAGAAACAAAAAAACGTTGCCAGACACTGCCAGACAGGTTGTCACGTGTGCTAAAGCGGACGTGCACCCTCCCCAAGATACCCCACTACAGACGCCACAACACAACAAGCCCACACAGAAACGAAATTATGTAATACATTTAATGATTGTAAATGTCTATAGATGTATGTAAATAAAAAAAAAGAAAAAAAAAGAAAAAAAATATCAAGAGCATACAAAAACAAACCAACAACAACAACCACCCCCCTAAAAAAAACACGGCAGCAGAACTACAGCTTTAGTCTTGTCACGTTTTTACCACAGGGGCACTGGTAAATGAGATGTCAAACCACAAGCACAGCATGGGCTTTTGTTTTCCACGATAAAAAAAAAAATAAATAAATAAAAAATAAACACATGAAAATAGGAGTGCTGCTGACGCTAGCGGACGGAAGACAGGCCCCCAGTATGGAGAACGTCAGCGGAGCCCTCAGCGGAGCCGTCGCCGGCTCCGAGAGGCGGATGGTCTAGAGCGACGTGACGTTTCCCCACGATTCGAACGGAGGCACAACACCTCAAGACGCGCGCCAGGCAACTGGAGAAACGCTGACAGGACAAGAACAAAAGTCACCCACTGGCCACCGCACAGTGTTCCGTAAACGAACAACGGGTGCTAACATCGAAACACAGATGAAGAACAGTTCCACTGGCGGACACAAAGTCGTTTACAGAGGAAAAGAACAACGAACATCAGCCGCTAAGCGCTGGTTCTACCACCGTCCTTCTCCAAGGACTGACTCCATTCAAGTGAAGCTAGGGACAAACCGGCGAGGAGCATTTGAAGCACTAGAACTCCGCTCACTCTGTTCACTCAGCTTCCTATATATTTTTTTCCGTTCAATTGCACGAGACACTTACAAACCATAGAAAACATAGCACGATCTCACTACGCTCGAACGCAAGGGGAACACACATGATGGAAAACATCGTGCACGTGCATACGAAACACACCCGCCTCTAAAAATAATACAGCGACCCACCAGCCTCCGCCAGCTTCGCTTGTCATTTTAGAAGAAAGAGGGGATGAGATGGACTCGAACCCCCTCCATAAACGTAAAAGAAAAGAAAAAATAGCGGAACCATTATGTCGTCCGTGACACAGGTGACCAGCCACAGAAACCCACGGTATGTCCATGACTTCAACAAATCTTCACACGATGAAATTTCATCTTTTGGGGCATTACAATTAGAAGAATCAAAATTGTCAGGAAGTATTTCCTTACAGCACAGCCTATAGTTCTGTGTTGAGATGAAAAGCAGATGGGAAAGATGTTTGAAAATGTCAGGTGGAAATGTTTTCACAGGACTACCGTCCATGTACAGCTCAGTCAGCTGTGGCGTGTATTGAAAACCAACAGGAGTGATCGTGTGAACATCAGTAAGCGTTAGATTCAATTTCTGTAAGAACAGATAGTGTGCAAACACTTTGGAATGAAGCACTGTAAACGTTGTGCATGACAGATCTATCATTATGAGTGAACTTTGTTGAATTACAGAGTAAGGATCAGCATGGAGTGATGTGATAGGATTGCTAGATAGGGACACAAACTGGATGTTTATTGATTCAAGAAAAGAGGCCATGTTGACATGATGGAGTTTGTTGTTTCTGACGTCAAGAATTTTCAAATTCAACAATTTCATTTCAGACAACAGAGTCAGAGAACACTTGGCAAGAACCCAATGAACGACATAGGTATTGCTGCTGACATCAGAAAGTGTCACACCCGAACCTGTGGCATCCAAAGAGCAGATCTGAGGGAAGAGTTGTGCACGGAAAGGCTGAGGACATACAAGAGCGTGGCCCGAACAAAGGCAGCCCACAGGACATCTAGTGTTGCACCATAATTCATCGTCATGCATTGGGCAGTGAGGCCAGCCATCACACACGTGATCACTGTGTACACATACCATAGATAACCTGCATCGCAGAAACCCAGGACACGTCATCTCCTCACACCGCTCTTCGTCCTGATGCTCCATACAGTCATACATCCCATTGCACCGCGTGTAAACAGGCAGACAGTCACTGAACTGACCAGGACAACGATAGTGAGTGTCTGGACATGACTCGTTGAAGTTCATTTTAACTGAAATAAACTGACTGATGCCATTCAAAGTAACAAGAGCAGGAAACCATAGACGTGTGTCAGAAATGTATTGTCCACTGAATGCCACACAATCCCTTTCATCAGAATCGTCAAGACAGTGAGACAACTGATCACACACGTTGTCATAAGAGAGACACTGGCTGTTTTCACACGTGAAAACTGTATTCATACAGAGAGGATGTTTACAGAAAGATTCATCACTGGAGTCCTGACAGTCGGTTTTAAAATCACACACCAGGGTATATGACAACGTGGTCGTGTTATCAGTGCATGTAAATGTTGGACATAAGACAACATGCTCTGCATGCTGAGCCTGTCATGTGATCAACACGTTCTGCATGCTGAGACTGTCATGTGTGCTGAGCCTGTCATGTGATCAACACGTTCTGCATGCTGAGCCTGTCATGTGATCAACACGTTCTGCATGCTGAGCCTGTCATGTGTGATGTGTGATCAACACGTTCTGCATGCTGAGCCTGTCATGTGATCAACACGTTCTGCATGCTGAGCCTGTCATGTGATCAACACGTTCTGCATGCTGAGCCTGTCATGTGATCAACACGTTCTGCATGCTGAGCCTGTCATGTGTGATGTGTGATCAACATGCTCTGCATGCTGAGCCTGTCATGTGTGATGTGTGATCAGAAAAGTGACACGTTCGGGTGTTTACTTGACCACACACGTTCCGCTGGTTGGATTCACACAACAGAAACTTTAACAATGAGCTGCGTGTCACTGAATGGAAAATGTGGGCAAAAGAAGACCCCAGGTCATCCGCTTTCCAGATCATAACTCTTTCAGTTGCGTGCTCTGAAGAACCAAAGTCATCGTCGTTTTGAGCAGTAAACCGAAACAGAGTTACTGGAACATTCTGTTGTGAATGTTTTTGTAAACTGATCATCAGTACATGGTTGGATGGCACGGCCACAGTCCTGCTGCAGGGAGCATGACAACAGTCACTTCTGTTTCCTCCCAGTGACATGTACCCAGATGACATGAAGTCGTTATGTTCCCAGATGACATGAAGTCGTTATGTTCCCAGATGACATGTACCCAGATGACCATGAAGTCGTTATGTACCCAGATGACATGAAGTCGTTATGTACCCAGATGACATGAAGTCGTTATGTACCCAGATGACCATGAAGTCGTTCTAAGTTCCAAGCCGTCGCGTGCTTTAAAGTTGTATCATGTTTTTGTTATGCACATTCACTTAATTCATTTTGGTCTATCAGTTAAATGGCAAACAACTTACCCAGCTACAAAAAGGAAGAAAAACCTGCACACGTAAAAAGGAAACTGGCCGATGTCTTGCCGCTATATCATGTATGAAAGAAAAGAGAAATAAAGCACAAGAGTCAAAGAGAGAGAGAGAGAGAGAGAGAGAGAGAGAGAGCAATAAAAAGATGAAATAAAATTTCCATCTATTCTAAATACATAATGCCTTAAATCGTTAGTAATTACCTTTTCACTTCCGGAACTGTTTGTGATTTTTTTTTGCAAAATAATCACCAACCTCGAAAACAAAATCACAAAAATTAAGATTGTGCTGAAAAGTATATAAAAGTATGTTTTCTTGAAGGAAAATGAATGGAAAATATAATCATTGTAACTATAATGTCACAGGATGAGGTAACTCCCAAACAGGGGAAGATAACTCGGATTTTTGGAGAAAAAAAAAGAATATTTTGGAAAAAAAATGGATGAAAATTCAAGTTTGTTTATTTTCTGGGTGAAATAAGTGCTAAAATATTAGCAAATGGATTAGACACAACAACCAAGTGCGCTTATGTTATTTCATGCGCTATCATGTTGTTTTTAACATAAGCACTATACATAACCACTCACACACACTCATACACACACCCTCCCAAACAAACACCCGCAAACACTATCACACAATATTACAACACAAAAACTCACTGAAAATAATATTTCGGCCTGAGGTTTTCATCTGGAGGGTATTATTATATATGAAAACCCAAAAATGAAGGTTTCGATCTGAAGTATGTTTTTTCTATACCCACTTCTGACACGACCGTCCCTTCCTGTTGATGTACCATGTAGCATGTAATCATCATCAGGATAACCAGAATCACTTCAGTTGATCAACAACAATATTACTTTCGTTTTCTATTACGTTTCCCTAGTTGCTATTGTCAACGCTGTACGGAAAATCTAACAGAATTCCAGCCACCTCCTTTGTACTGTACATTCTGGCAGCAATGTTGACACTCTCAACTTCTTTTCGATTCATAAAACGCAAAAATAACCGCATCAAAATCTAGCTAAAACTTGCTGAGAAATCGCTTCGAACACTCATCAAGGCAGTGGCCATTTGCAAGGCAGGTAAGCGATGTAAATGAGTGGCTGGACACCTGATTATACAGTTACCCCTAAACCGCGACTATATCCGCGGTCGGAAGTGAAGGGCTTGATAAATCACTGAACAATGTCATAAAGGCGATATAAATAAATATATATATATATATCAGAGTATCAGAGAGACAGAGAGAGAGATTCAAGATTCAAAAACTTTATTACTCAAGGATAAAGATTTTAGGCATCGCCCAGTCTTCCAATCTGTCCTTGTGACAACAATAACAATAACAACATTAACGATAACGACAAAAAAAAAAAAAAAAAAAAAAAATTGTTAAACACTGCTACATCCACTTCTACTAGAACGAAGAATGATCACCACCATCATCATTAACATCGTAAAAAGTAATAAAACGAACGCATTCATACATTCATATCCATACACATGCACACACTCTCTCCACCCAACACCACACACACACACACACACGCACACACACACACACACACACACACACACACATATATATATATATATATATATATATATATATATATATATATATATATACTTATGCACATACAGAGACATGACCGAGGTGAGAAAACTATAGCGGACATAAAGAAAATAGAGAAGCACAACTTTACCATTGCACATAAAGCAAATGGTAATTTGCTGATGCAGTTGTTACAGGTAATAACAATCCAATATACAGGCGAACAAGTAAGGAAACAAAGCACAAAGGTAAAAATAAAATAATTCACTGCGTTTAGGTTTTTAGATACAAAAAATTCACGGAAAAAAGGGTTTTTTTGTTTTTTTTTTTTAGCGGGGGTTTTTTTAAAAAAAAAAAAAAAAAAAAAAAAGAAAAAAAAAAAAAAGCAATGGGGTTTGGGGGGCCTTTTGGTTTTGGGGGCAGAATTTTTGTTTGTTTTTTTTGAAGGAAAGTTTTTGGAAACGCCGTCTTAATTTAAAAAAGGAAGAGGTTTCCCAAGAAAGGTCCAAAAAAATGCAAAGCTAAAAGGGTTTGTTCAAATTTGTTGGGGCCCGGGCAGAATATAAAAAAACTGAAACGTTTTGGGTCTGTTTCCCCAAGGAAAAAAGGTCACTGGGTATTGGGGGGGACTTTTATGTGAACTTTTGGGACCATTTTTTTGTTTTCGAAGGGCTTTTTTTAGTTGGGTTTTTTTCCCTTTTGGTTTAAAATTTTTTTTGTTTTTTAGGGGGTGGTTTTGGTAAAAAAGTTTTAAACTTTTCCCTCTTTTGCAATGAGTTTAACTTTTTTAGGCTGGTTGTGACTGAGAGAGAGAGAGAGGAGTGGGGGGGGGGGTGTAGGGGAGGGGGAGAGAGAGAGAGCAATAAAAAAAGATCTAAAGCCCTTTCCCAACCCATTTTCAAAAAAAAACATTGGGCTTTAAAATTTGTTTTTTAAATTCCCAAAATCCAAAAAAAACAAAAAGTTTTTTTAAAATTTTGAATGGTACAGGGCATCCCAAAACAAGAAAAGAGAAGAGAGAACGAGAGCGAGAGCGGGGGAGCGAGGGGCGGGGAGAGCGAAAAAAAAAAGCCCGGAAAAGCGGGGGAAAATGAAGGAATTTTTTTAGAAGGGGGAGAAAAGCATGGGGGCGGAAAAATTTGGGTGATACTATTGCCTTTAAAAAGATGTAAAACAAGCCTGGGTTTTTGGGGTTCCCCTTTTCTTATATCAAAAAAACCTTTTTTGTGCTGGGAAAAGCAAACCGGGCACAGGGCTCAGTGTTTCTGATTTTGTTTTTTTTAAAATGCCCTCACTTCCCCCGCGAGGGGGTGGGTTCCAAACCAGCTCCTCCTTTCCCCCCTTTTAAACCCGAAAATCAAAAACAAGGGGGCTAGTTTTTAATTTTGGAATGGGCATAAAACCCAAAGGGCCCCCCTGCGCGGTTTGCGCTTTTGGGGGAAATGTAAAAAAAACCCAAAACAAAAAAGCATATTGTCTTTTGGCAAAATTTTTGTGAATGACCCCCACCCCGAAAGGAAAACTACAAAAAAAGCCAGGGAAAAAAAGGGCTGGGGCTAAAACCGGGGTTGGGGGTTTTGGGTGGGGGGCCAGGCATCTGCCCCAACAGATGGGGCGTGCGAAAATGGTTTAGTTTCCCGGGGCCAAACTTTTAAATTGAAGCTGGAAAATAAAAAAAAGGGAAAAATTGGGTTTTGTTGTTGAACTTAAAATGATTTGGTTATTTTTCCCCCCCAAGGTGATTTTTTCTTTCAAAAAGGTACATACAAACCCGGAAAGGGGCAGGGCGTGGGGAAAGTGGGGTATGGACAAAAACCAATATTGGGTTTTTGGGTTTTAAAATGGATCCGCCCCAGTTTTACGTTTTGTCCCGCTTTTTTTGTAACAAAAAAACACCCCAAAATGTTAGGCTTGAAAAAACTGGGTACTTCCTACAGTTTTCAGTTTTGGGCCAACCTTTTAGGTTAAAAACCAAAAAATATGGTTTGGCCCTTTAAAAACTGGTTTTTGGCCTTCGTTTCCAAATTTTTCCAAACGGTTTTTGTAACACAAAAATCTGAACTCCAACAACCCCCGGTCCTAACATTGGTTCCGCTGCCATCGCCCCACCTGGACAATGCGGGGCGTCCTGAAAAACCCATTCACCCGTTTATGGTCACGCAAACGCCAAAAACCGTTTAAGTGGTCCAGACCCCAAAATTTTTTTATTTGGGTCGTGTTTCCCCCGTTCCCCTTTGGGCAATGTGCTGAGGTGTTAATTTAAAAAAATTTTTTTTCGATTTTGGAACACTCTTTTTTCATTTTGGGGGCTCTGTTAAACGGGTTTGGGGCCAAAAAAATTTCCCTTTTTTTTTTTTTAAAAAGGTCCCAAAATTTTTGATAAAATTTTTTGACAAAAAGGTTTTTATGTTAAAGTCCCCCAAAAAAATACTCTTATTAAAAAATTTTTTGGGCAAAAAGATTTAAAATTTTTAAGGGGCCCAAAGACTTTTTTTTGAAAAAAAGTTGACAAAAAAAAAAAAAAATTCTTTTTTAAAAGGGCCCAAAGGGGGCACCTGATTAAAAAGGTTTGGGCAAAAAAAAATTCATGGGTTTAAAATGTCCCAAAAGGGGGGGCTTTTCTCTGTTTTAAAATGGGTTTTAAAAAAAAAATTCCCGGTTTTTTTGGTCCCAAAGTAAAAAAAATCTTTTTTTCAAGTTTGCCAAAAAAAAATTCATGTTAAAAGGGCCCAAAAAAATACTCTAAAAAAAAAATTGGGGGGTTTTACAAAAAAGATTCTTTTTAAAAGGTTTTCCCAAAAGGGGGCTTTTCAATTTTTTTAGATGTTGTCCAAAAAGTTTTTTGGTTTTAAAATTCCCCAAAAAACCCTTTTTCGGCCAAACATGCATGAATTCATTTTCCCATAGTGTAGGCCCCTTTGGAAAAAAGAAAAACTGACCCAGTCCTTTCCTTCCAAATTTTTTCGTTCCCAGGTTCCAAATTTTTCCGGCCATAAACCCAAAAAACTTCCCCTCAAGACGGAAAAGGGGCATGTTCACAAGGCGTGGGCGTTCCACCTCCCCCAGTCACACAAGGGGTGGGGGGCCAAGAAATAGGGGGGGTTTCCCCCCCAATTTTACCCCCAAACTTTGGGGGCAGGAAGTTGGGGGCCAACCCCCCATGCTGGAAAAAAGGAGCCTCGGGCCCCCGGTCAAAGGGGGGACCCTGGCTCAGATGTTTTAACGCTGACTGGGGGCTTTACGGCCGCCTTTTGAAAATGCTGCCTGGGGGGTAAGAAATTAAAAAAGAAACCCAAAAATTTTCCTTAAAATCTGGGAAAACAACCCCCACTACACACTCCCCACACAACACCAAAAAATTTTCCAAACCCCATTTTGCCCAAACACAACACGCCACGCAGAGGGCACAGGGGGCACGTGTCTCCACGAGCTCCGGGTCTTCCCCTTTGGGGGGTCCCGTGCTAACCGAGGGTTTAAAAGCGTTCCACCGGCGCTAACCAAAATGAGAAAAAACAATTTTTCTTGGGAATTTTGTAAGAAAGGGGAATGTACTGGCCCAAAACTCGCTTTTTAAAACACTGTTGGCAAAGCTTTCAGCTGGGGGCCAAAAAGGAAAAAATTTTAGAGGTGTATGGATCAATTTGGGTTTTCCTTTGGGGGCGGGGGGAAATTTATTTACAGCTTAATCTTTTGTGGGAAGGGGCAATGAATCTCGAAATTGGAGGCGAAATTGCCGGGGGCTTTTTTTGTGGAAAACCTTGGGGGGCCTTTGTTTTTGGGCCCTTTTGGGAAACCCTTTTTAACGCTAACTGTTTAAAACCTAAACTTTTCTTGGGGCCCCCGAGAGTGGGGGTTTTTAACTTGGGCGGCACTCTCCCAATTTAAACCCAAAAAACTGGCCCAAAATATCGGGAAAAGTCCGGGGCAACTTTCCCCTGCCGTTTTGATTGTAATTTGGCGGGGCCCGAACCCGACCCTTTTAAAACGAATTCAAATGGTTTTTAAAAAGGAAAGGGGGCCTTCTTCTTCTTTTCCCTTTTCACGAAACAGCTTCCCAAATTGCCCCCTGACTTTTGTCCGGGTTATGTTTTGCTGGGGTTTTTTTCGGGGTCTTCCCCTGGAAACCCCCCCCCCCCTTGGGGTTTTCCCTGTCAATGGAGTCCGCTTTTTTTTTATAAATTTTGGGAAATTTTTTTTTTCTTTAAATTTGGGGTGCTTTTTTTGTTAAAATAATTTTTTGTTTGGAAAAATTTAGAGGGGGATTATTTTTCTTTTCTTTCATTACGGTATTATTTTCACTGTTTTCCCCCTCAAGCGTGTGAAAGGGGGTTTGCAATTTTTAACATTTTCAAAAACCCGGGGGGGAAAATTTTTTTACAAATAGATTTTTTTTTTACTAAAAACTTAAAGGCCCAATCAACCTACCATGGATTACAGAAAGAATGGGGTCTATTTTTTTCAAAAAGGTTTTTTCTCTAATACCAAAAAAGCTTTTTTTTATATAAGTAGTTTTTTTTGTGTTTTGGGGGTGTAGTGTGTGGGGTCCCCAAAAACCTCTAAATTTTTGGGCGTGACATACTGCTGGGAAAATAAAAAATTTAAACTTTACCCGGGAAAGGGCCCTGATTACCGATCCAGGAAAAAAACAAAGGAAACAAAAATCATTGGGGTTTTGCCCGGGTTGGGGTTTTTTCACTGCCCAGCAACAACAGAGCCGTTGGGCCCCCGGGATGGGGGTTTTCCCCTGACCACAGCAACTTTAGTTGCCGTTTTTTGCCCGGCTTTGGAGTATTTCACTGACCCCAGGAACAACAGTGCCCTGGGGCCCGGGATTGGGGGTATTTTACGGCCCCAAAAAAAAGGGAAAAATCGTGGGCCCTGGGCCCGGGGGATGGGAAATAAATTTCCACTGGGCCACAGCAACCCACCCCAAACAAACCCGCCGGGGCAACGTGGGGCAGACTGTAAACCCAAAATTTCCAAGTCGCACGGCGGCCTTTCTGGGGGGTGTGGGAGGTGTGTTTTAGTTTTCCGGGCCCCTTTTTTGGTTTAAAATGGGACGTGGGGGTTTTAGCGTTTTTTGAGGGTATTTGGGGGTGATGGGTCAGGGGTACGGCCCGACGGTGGTGACCCCACAGCGGGGTGGGAACCGGCCACCGGCAGGGAAGTGTTTGCAGGGCTTTTTCCCTTCCGCAAAAAGGGGGGCTGGATGTTTAGTCAAATTTTTATTTTCCCCAAAAAGGAAGGGGCCCGTTTTGAAAACCTAAACTTTTTGCATTTTAAGGGGAGGCGTGATTTGGGCCCAGGCATTTTTCCTTTCCCCAAAAAAAGGGAGGCGTTTTTAAAAGTGCAGTCCCTCATTTTATTCCGCGTAAGGAAAAGGGGGTTGGAAAGAGGGATCATCCTTCAATCCGCAAAAAAGGGGGGCGTGAAAAAATTTTGGGATCATCCTTTCCCCCAAAAAGGCAGGGGTGAAAAGTGCAGTCCCATTTAAATTCCCGTAAAAGGAGGCCCGTGTTTTTTGCCGTCTTTATCTTTCCCCGTAAGGAGGCGTGGGTGTGCAGTCTCATCATTCCGCCCCAAAAAAGGGAAAGGGATGATTTTCGTCTTCCCCATTCCGAAAAAGGGGTTTTCTTGCCACCAACCCCCCCGGGGGGGCCCCTGCCTTGTCGAGGCGGGAGGCTTGTGGCCCCGTGATCGGCGGGTTGTCGGCCGGGGGGAAACAATGGGTTTGGGGGGAAATTTCTGCTTTTGGTTTCCCAAGGTTTTTAAATTGAAAAGCCCTTTCAAAACCATTCCCTTTAACTGTTCAGGGGGGAATAATGGTGGGTTTTTTTTTTGTTTTTTTTTTTTACTGGGTGCCCCTGATTAAACTTCCCATGCCGAAAAAAGGTCGGGGGTAGGCCCAAAATTTTAAACGTGGGGGCCCCCTGTCCCCTTTTGCTTTTTTCTTTTTATTCTTCTTTTTTTCGCCTCTTTTCTGTCCCCCCGCTTCCCCCAAGCCTTTTTTCCACATTCTTTTTTTTTTCTGGGGGCTTCTTCAGGGGCCCCCGTGTTTTCCGTGGTTCGGGGGGGCCCCGTGGTTTGGGGGGGGAAAGAGTTTCCCGGGGGTTGGAGAGCACACTGGTTAAAAACGTCCCTTTGGGTTTGGGGCCTTCCGCCTTCTGCTGCCCGAATGTCCCCCGGAAAATTTCGAGGGCGGGTACCGGGTGGGGGAAAAAAGTAATTTTTCGTTTTCCGTTTCCCCTTTACGGTGTTTTTTTAAGGCCAAAATTCGGATACGTTTCGGGGCCGCTGCAAAAAGGAAAGGGGCGTGGGGGCCCCCCTGTTTAAACGGGCACCCGGGCGAAGGGGTTTCCACCCCTTTTGCGAAAATGCGGGGGGGGGCCACCCCGTCCACATCTAAAGACTGCCCTAAATGGGAAAAGAAAAAAAGAAAACCAGAAGGGTTTTAAAAACGAGAAAAAAAATTTGGGCTTTGAGGGCCCCCAAAAAGTGGGGGCTTCATTTTCCTTAAGGGGTCAAACCCCCGTCGGCAGATCCAGAAAGGTTGGGGGCGTCCCGGGGCCAGAAGGACGGACGCCCTTTCCCAAAATTTGGGAGAACCGCGGCCTTTTGGGGGGGAGGCGCCGTGTTTCCCCCCCCTTTTCCCCCCCGGTTTCGGCAGTCCCCCAGGGGGGGTTCTGGGGGGGACGGAAAAAACCCGGGCGGCGGCACGGTGTTTTCCCCCTCCCGTTTTCCCCCCGCCCCCCCTTTGTCCCCCCTCGTCTGCCGCCCCCGGGCTTGGGGGGGGAGAGGCCAGGGGAAAACCCCGGTTTCCTCCAAAAAAAACCCAAAAGGGGGCGTTGCAAACCCCGGCGGGTTCCGGGGAAAAGCCCCGGGGGGTGGCCCTTTTTTTTAATTTCCCAAATTTGGCGGAATTCGAAGTTTCTTTAAGCCCTTTAAAAAACGATATGTGGTCTTGGCCCCCTTTAGCCAAGGAAAACAGGGACAGGGGTTTGCGTGGGGGTTAGGCTGTGCTTTTTTTTTTTTTCAAACCTTTTTTTTCTTATTGGCCCGTGGGTTCCCTTGGGGCACCCTGGGTTTTTACGCCGATTTCCGGGAAATTTTGCGGGTTTGTCGTGCCCTTGGGAAAAATTTAGTGCCCGGGGGCTGCAAAGGGAAAACGCCCAAGAGATGGCAAGGTTTTAAAACTTTTCTCTGGTTTTAGCTCCGGTTTTTAAAACCCCCTCAAAAGAAAGCAAGAGGGATTGATGGGCTTTTTTTACGAAGTCCCCCTTTTAAAAGTACAAAATTTTTTTAAAAGCCCCCCCTTTACAGGCGGTGGCCGTCAAGTCCCCGCTTTGAAAAAAAACCCCCAAATGTCTGCCCTCACCCTTTCCCCCTTCCGTTTCCCTGTTCTGGGGACCTCATTTAAAAATGGTGACCAGCCCCCACCCGTTTTCTTAATGGGTTTGGGGGACTTCAAAGGCCATTCCCCCCCTTGGGGAAGTTTAGATGAAAATTTAGCCCGTGGTTTTTCTCTTGGGAAAAACCTTCCCGGGTATGGGGCTTGTTCTGTCTTTAACGGGCAAAAATCCCCCCACTTAACCCTTTAAACTTCCCTTTTTGGAAAAGGGGTCTCGTGTTTTTGTCGTCGGTCTGCGATTTCCCTCGTTGGTCCTGGAATTTTGGTTGGGAAATGCCGACGATCTGCACGGGATGCCCCTTTCCGTCGTCCCCCCCCCCGTTTGGGGAAGGGGGAACCCCCGGGGTTTACCGGGTTGGGAAAAATATACAAAGGGAACCCGGGGGGAATTTTTTTCCCGAGTTTTTAAGAGCGGAGCTGAGGAAAAAAAACAGTATTGGGAAAAACAAGGACCCTGCTGACACTCGGCACAGGGTCGTTTTTAGATTTCGTCCCAAAGAAACGCCCCCTTCCCTTACCTCCCAAACCCCAGGTCCCAAAAAAGCCTGGTTTTTTTAAAAGCGGAAAATTTTGGGGGGGGGCCCGTAAGGGCTCGAAGAGGGGCGCAACGGACCGTTTTTTTGGAGACCGGAGACCATTTGCGTTTTGAAACCCCCTTTAACAGGGTGAGGGCGAAAAGCCAGGGGAAAATTTTTAAAAAAGGGGCCGAGAAAAATCATGGAGAGATTTTTGTTTTTCCTTTTAAAACCCCAACCCCCCAAGAAGAAAAATGGGAGGGTTTTGAAAAAAAAAATTTTAAAGGCCAAAAAAAACGTCTGCCCAAAAATTTTCACCAAACTTAAAAAATCCAGACGCCTGGGCACAGGGAAAAAGCAGTTGCCCCAATTTTTCTTGCCCCCAAATCGAAATGAAATTTTTTTTTTTTGCCCAAAAAATTCGCTCGGTTTTTTTCCCCAAAAACCAAAAAAACCCGAAAAAAAAAAAACCCCCCCCTGCCCAATTTTTTTTTCTGACAAAAAACCCGGGGAGTTACAACCTTTCCCTTTTAAATTTGGTTTAACAAAATTTGCCCTTTAAAAAAATGCAAAAAAGGGGGGTTCCTTTCCGGGGAAAAGGGCCCAGGTTTTTTAAAACTTTTTTAAAAAAACCTTTTTCCCCAAAACCCTTTTTGGACACCCCGCCCCAAAAATATTTAAAACCCAATGGGGGAAAAGGCTTTTTTTTTCCACCCTCCCCGGGGGAAAGCCCCATTTTTTCCCCGGTTTCCGGGAAAACCGGGGAAAAAACCCCTCGAACCCCTCCAAACTACCGGGCCCCTTAGCCCTGAAACCCGCTGCATCGGCAAAAAATGATGGAGAAGTGGTAAAAAGGGAGGGGCTGATGTGGAAACTAGAGGGCCGACCCGGGTTTTTGGCGAAAACAGGGCGGGTTTCCGCAAGCAAAAAGGGTTTTAACCCGGGTTTTACCATCTTTTGGTTTTGTCGGAAACCCGGGTGTAAGAAAGCCTTTTTTAAACAAACAGCATTTTGGGGGGCCATTTTTTTTTTTCTTAGAGAAAGTTTAAAGTTTCCACCTTTGGGGGGGGGGGGGGGAAAAAAATTTTGGGAAACCTCCGAACCCGCACCCAAACCCCGGCTTCCGAGGAAAACCTGCCCCCGTTTTAACCCCAATTTTTTTTCGGGGCACCCCAAATTCCCCGGTGAGGGTCGGCACCCCCCCTGTTCCGACATTTTACGGGGCAGGGAAGCTGGGGTTCCGGGAAAGGGGAGCCCTGTCCCCCCGGGCTCTTTTCAGCAACCCAAAAATTTAAAGACAAACTTTCAAACCCCCTTTAGAAGGGATTTGGACAGCTCGCTGTTTTGGGGGATTTTGGGTTGTGTGGGAACCCGGCAGCACGTTTGGCCCCCATCCAGGCCGGGTTCAGGCTTTTGTGACCCAAAAACCAGTGTTGGGGCCAAAGGGGAATTTGGGTTTTACCCTTTTTGTTTCCTTTCCCAAAACTGAGGGGTTTTTAATTTTCCCTAACTTTGCCCCGTTTTTTATTTTAGCCCCGAAATTTCGTCCCGGGAAAAATCCCCATCCGGGGGGTTCCCAAAGGGAGCCAAAAAATTTTTTTTGGGGTCGTTTTTTTTATCAGAAGTGAACTTTTCCCCCATATCAAACAAAACTGAAAAAAGGGCTTGTCAAAAAGGGCCTGAAATTAAAGAGGGTTTTTTTGAAAACATTTTGGAAATGGGGTTTTTGTAGGAGGGGAAAAATTTTTACCTCTACAGGGGCCCCGGCCGGGGCCCTAAAAAAAAAGGCCCCAGTCGTCAACCCCCTGGTTTTCCCATAAAGCTAAAAAATTTTTTTTTATGGGGTTTTTAAAACTTTAAAAAAACAATAAAAAATTTTGGTTTAAAAAAAAACAAAACCGGGCCCAAAGGAAAAAAAGCCAAAAAAATCTCCGACCCAAAACCTTTAAATCAAACGCCCCCGGGGCACCTTGGGAAAATTTAAAAGTAAAATGCCCCCAAAAAGGTACGGAAAATTGAATCACTTTTTTCAACCCCCTTTAACGAAAACCCCCTTCAGGACTACCCACCTTCAAGGGGGGCCCCCAATCCACCCAGCAATTTTAGTTCCCTTTTTTTCCGCCCCCGGGAAGGAGGGGGGCCGCCTTTGCCCTGCCCCCCCCCGAACCCCCCAGGGTAGGGGGGAGAGGGGGGCAAAAAGTTTTTTTTCGTTTTTAAAACCTGGTTCCTTAAATTCCCAATTTTCGTTAACTTCAACCCCAAAGTGAAATTTTAAAAATTTCCCCAAGGGCACAAATTTTTAGGTCCCCCTTTTTTAAACCAAAGGCCTTTCCCAAAACCAGGTTCCCCAACGGGCTGGAAAAAACCTTAAAAACCCCCACAAGGGGCTATCCAAAAAAAATGTGAAAAATGTTTTGAAAAACAAACAAAGACAAAAAAGGGGCCAAAACACAACCCCACCCCAGCCCGGGGTTTACCCTTCCCCAAAAATTGGTTTTCCCCGCAACCCCCATTGTCCCCGGGCCCCCCCCAGGGGAAGGGGGTCGAAGCTGTTTTAAAAAAAATTAAAAACCCCCCCCAGGGCCCCCCCCAAAAACCAAAAAAACCCAATTTCGGGTGTTTCTCTCCCATACAAAAATTTTTTCTCTTTTCCGGGGGCCCCCACTATATCAAGCACTAGGGGAAAAAATTAAAAATATTAAAAATAGTAATTTGGGTTCGGACTTTCCGGGCCCCAACTAATTTTCACCACAAAAAAAAAAAAAAAAAAACAACCCCAAAAAAACCCCAAAAAAAGACCTACCACAGAGAGAAAAAATTAAAAGTTTTTTTAAATATTATTATAAAAATTTTTTGTGTGTGTGGTGTGTGGTTTTTGTATGGCCCCGCGCGTAAAGTGTTAAATTTCGCCTGGGGCCCCTTTAGGTTAACCCCCACCGGTTTTTTTAGAAGTTGCACGTTCCGTTTCCCCCAACCACCCCACACAACCCAAAAACCCCCCACACGAATTGGGAAGGGAAAAAAATTTTTCCCTTTTTGGGAAAAAACAAAAAACCAAAAAATTTAAAAAAAAAAAAACCCAAAACCCCAAAAGGGAGGGCGGGAAAAGAGAAGTGTCCTGGAAAGGAATAGGCTTTTAAAACAGTTTTGTGTGTGGGTTTGCGGGGTTTTGGGGTGGGGTGTTTGTTTTGGGGGTGTTGGGGTTTTGTTTTGTTTAAAAGGGAAAAAGTTGGTCAAATTGGGAAAAAAAAAGAAAAAAATCTCTCTCTCTCTCTCTTTTCCCTCAAAACAAAACCACACACAGAGAAAAAAAAACCATGGGTTTTAGGATTTTTTCATTTCCCAAATTTAGGCCCCCACATACAAAAGACCAAACCCTGCAAATCCCAAAAATTTTCATCAACCCAAGGGTATTTTCATTTTTACTTTTTTTTTTGAACAAGGGAAAATTGTTTTATTTACGTTTCACAAAACTTTTTCCCCCCTTTTTTGGAAAATTTTGATAACGTTAAAACTTCGGACGTTTTAAAGGCCCAAAAAGGGGAACAGAGGGAAAGTCGGTGTTCGGAAGGGACCGAAAAACCCAAATTTTTAAAAGACGATACGCAACGTTTTTCAAAACCGCCTTCCCTTTTTAAAAAGGGGATTTTCAACAACGTTTTCAAACCTTCCTTTTAAAAAAAAAGATTTTCAGCAAAGTTTTCACCCCGCCTGCCTTTTTAAAAAATGATACGCAAAGTTTTTAACCCGCCTGCCTTTTAAAAAAAATTTATTTTCGGGAGTTTTAACCAGCCTTCCTTTAAACAACGGGGCCAAATGCCAAAGTTTTTCAACCAGCCTTTTTTTAAACAACGAAAGGGAAAATGTAAACCCGCCGCCTTTAAAAAATTTTTACAGCAAAAGTTTAACCCAGGGCCCTTTCCTTTTAAAAAACCCAACAAACAAACCCTTTTTTCAACCACCCTTTCCCTTTAAAAAAACGATTTTCAGCCCAAAAATTTTTCAAACCCGCCCTTTCCCTTTTAAAAAGGGGCGAAATACAGAAAGTTTTCAACCAAGGGTTTCCCTTTAAAAAAAGACACAGAACGGTTTTTAACCCAACCTGGCCCTTTTTTAAAAAACGTTACAGGGAATGTTGTCAAACCTTTTGCCTTTTTTAAAAAACGATAAGCAAAGTTTTTTAACCAGCCCTTTTTTTAAAAAATCGATACAGCAACCGGTTTTCAAGCATTCCGTAAAAAATGTTACAGGGTTAGTTTTCAAACCCGCCTTTTCCCCCTTTTAAAACCTGATTTCAGAACAAATTTTTTAACCAAATTCCACTTCAAAAACCCACGATTTGTTGGGAATAAAAAACCCCCAAATTTAAAGTTTTACCCCCTTTGGGAAAGACAAAGAAACGGTTTTTTCAAAAAAGGCTTAATTACAGAAAACCAGCCCCGGGTTAAAAAAACGACCCTTCGGGCAGGGGAATTTAACACAACGAGGTTTTTTACTGCTTCCCCCCAGCTTTCACGTTCCCCGTGGGAAGGGGACCCCGTTGCAGACAGGCCTGCAGTGGGTGTTGGGGTCCCGGGCCCGGGGGAAGGGAAAGAAAGGGGGGCAGCGGGTGGTCCCCGGGCCACCACAATCTTGTCGCCCCGCCCCCGAACGAACCCCGACACCCGGGGTTGACGACAACCAACCGGGGGACGGGGCAAACCCCACCAAGGGGTTTTTAATTTGGGGACGGCCTGTGCTGTGTTTCAAAATTTGCTTTTTCCCTAATTTCTTTAACAAGCGCTGGTTTGAAAGTCGGGCTTTCTGACGTCCCATTAGGTGGGGTAGGGGGGGGGGGTGGGAGGGGGGAAAGAGGGAAAGGGAAAACCAAATGCAAGTTGAGGGACATCTAAATGCTTATCTATTTATTTTTTCTCAAAAAGGGTTTTTTTTATTTTATCAATTTTTTTGTGCAGTTACTAATTTGCATAGTTTGGGAAAAAAAAAAAAGAGGGAAAAAGGGAAAATTACAGGGTGCGAAATTAAGCACATTTGGAATAAATTTAGTTAATTTTATTTTTTTGTTTTTTTATTTTTTTTAATTTTTTTATTTATTTGGGTTTTAAAATTTTTATATTTCAATTTTTGGCCATTTTTTCTATTGTTTTTTCATTTGTTTAAAATTTCCAAACACTGGGGAACCCGGGAAATTTCTTTGGGAAAATTTTCCCCATCGGGGGCTCTCTGGGTTTGGGGCCGCTCTCCCTGGGGGAAAAGGGAGCCCGAAAAATTTTACACAGAGAAATCGGGTTGGGGCCCCAAAAAAGAGGGTTTTCAAATACAAAACAAAAACCCCAAAAGCCAATCCGGGGGTTTGTCCCTTTTGCGTACAGGGGTGGAATTTTTCCACAAGGGACTAACGATACTATTCCCTTTAAAGAGAAGGGTACACCCCCAGAGGAGGGCCCCCGGGCTTGGGCCCTTTTCAATTGGGAATTTTTTTCAGCAAAAGGGTTGTTCCGTTAGAAAAAAATTTTTTCCCAAATTTTTGTAATAATTTGGCCTTTTATCAGGGGAAAAAAGGTTAAAAAAAGCCCCAAAAAGAAAAGTTTGGTTTTATTTTAAGTTTGGACTTTAAAAAATACCGTTCTTTTAACGTAAAACCCAAAAGGCACAAACCCGGTTTTTTTAAAAGTTAAAATTGTGTGGGTTGTGGTGTGTTTGGGGTTTGGGGTTGGTTTTGTTGTAAAAGGGGAAGAGAGGAGGGAAAGGGGAAGGGGGAGAGAGAGTTTGATTAAAATACATAAACAAAAATGTGATTTTTTTTTTGGGGGGATTGAAAATCCCAATTTCGGCCCAAAAACCAAAGGCGGAATTTTGTCCTTTGCACGGGCGTAAAAAAGGTGGAGGTGGGAGGGAAGTATGCGGGGGGTTTTAAATGGGAAAAAGGGAAAAGGGGGGTTTAAACAGAGGATGAGAATGTTTTTAAAGTTAAAAGGGGAAAAATGGGGTAAACTTAATGAAAGAGCGTTTAAATTTTTAATTGGGGGGGGGCTTTTTAAAATTTAGGGGTTTGGGGTTTTTTAAAATTAATTGGGGAGGGGGTTTTAAAAATTTATTTATGATGGCTTAAAAAATTTTAAGATCAAAGGTGTTTTGAACCCAATGGGGGGGTGTTTTTTTTTTAAAAATTTTGGAAGGGGGGGGTTTTTTTAAAAATTTGGAGAGGGCTTTTTAAAATTTTTTAAGAGAGGGGGTTTAAACCCCCCCCAAATTTTGGGGGGGGGTTTTAAAAAAATAAGGGGGAGGGGTTTTTAACAAAAATTTTTGGGGGAGGGGGGGTTTTTAAAAATTTAAAAAACGGAGAGTTTTTTAAAAAAAAAAAAGCCCTTTAAAAAAAGAAGGGTTGGGTTTTAAAGGGTAAAGGTTTAAAAAGGGTTTTAAAAAAATTTTAGAGGGGGTTTTAAAAAATAGTGAAGGAAAAAAGGGGGTTTCTTGGGGGCCTTTTTATTTCCCTTTCCCCCAAATTACTTTTTCTGTCTCCCCCTGAATGAATGGGCAAAATAAAGGAAATAATCTTCCTTTCCCAATTTTTTTTTTAAATTTGGTTTAAATTTTTAAAAACAAAAACGGGCCAAATTTTTTTCAATAAAATGTTTTGTCTATTTAAACGGCGAAGAAGTTGACCACCACCAAAAAAACTTTTTTCACCGTTAGGGAAAAAAAACAAAAAAGAAAAAAAAAGAAAAAAAAAAAAAAAAAGGTATTTTTATATAAATTTTTTAAAAAAACTTCGGGCCGGCTTGAAAATTTAAAAAAACTTTTGAATCTTTTATTTTTTTGAAAAATAAATTTTTGGGGCCCCCTATATTGAATTTTAACCCTTAAAGAATCTTACAAAAATTTACACATTTAAATATGGGTTCGACATGTGGGAAATTTGGCCCGTGGGCAACATTAAGAAACCCAGTTAACCTGCTTTTCGAGTTTTTAAAATTTTTTTTCTTTTTTAAAAAAATTCATCATTACATATCCGAAATAAAGCTCTCGTTTTTTACCTTTTACTGAAAACAGAAAATTTTTTAAATTAAAACTCAAAGGTTTTTATTATATTAAAAAAACATGGGCTGGATTTGGCCCCCCCACCCCCCCCCCCCCCCCCCCCCTATTTAAAAAAAAAATTTTGTTTAAACCCCCACTCAAAGTCCCTGTTTTTAGAAGGGTTTTTTGTGCCCCCTTCCCGGTTTTAAACTTTTTCAAATCTTGTCTTTGGGTTTTTTAAGGGGGTATTTTTGGAAAGAAATTTTTTGGGCTGTTTGAATGTGAAAAAACCCGGGCCAAAAGGGACCCTAACCCTTCAAAAACATAATCTTTCACATTAATGAAATTAAAAAAGGGATAATGTGGGCCAAAAATTTTTTTAAAAAAGAATCTTTTATTTATTTTTGGGGTTTGGAAAATGCCTTTCCCTCCCCTGTCAGTCCCCTCCCTGTCGTCTCCACTGTCCCCGTTTTAAACCCGTCTGTTTAGTCAGCCCCCCCTTTCCTTCTTTTCTCTTCCCCTTGTTCTTCCTTTTCCTTTTCTTTCCAAACCCCGCCCCGTCCCCATTTTCCCTCTTGTTATTTTTTTTATTTGCTTTTTTTCTTGGGGCATAATCCCCAGACCCTTTTTTTGGAGCTTTGGCCCTTTTGTGTTTTGGGTGTTTTCTGTTTTGGGGAATTTTGGGGCTCTCACTTTTTAGTGTTGGGCTTTTCATATTTTGGGAAAACCCTTTTTTGGCGGGTTTTGTGGTTTTTTTTGGGTTTCGTTGTTTAAAATTTTACTCCACCTTTTTTTTGTTGTGCAAAACATAAATTTTAGGGCCTATGTTTGTGATTTTTTTCGTTTATTTTGGGTGTAGCTTTTTTTGGGGAAATTTTTCCTACTTTTTTTTCCCTTTTTTTCTGTTCATCATTTAAAAAAATTTTTTGCTCACGGGGGCCGGGTGTAAACAACGCTTTGGGCTTTTCTCCTTTTTCCCCCCTTGGAAAAAAAATTTTTTTCGTTTTTCGTTTTTCCTTTCCCCTTTTTCCCCTCTCCCCCTCCCCCTCTCCCCCCCTTTCTTTCTATTTTTTTTTCCCCTCTCTCTAACCCCCCCCTTCCCCTTCTCTCCCCTAAAACCCCTCTCTCTCTTCTCCCTCTCCTCTCTTTTCTCTATCTTCTAAATTTTCACGGGTGATTTGAGAAATGGGGTGTGTGGGGCTTTTTTGATAAAAAATTGGAAAAAAAAAGGGGAAAAAATTTTTTCTTTAGCATTTTAAAAAGAAAATCATGAGGTGATAATTGGGATGGGGAAAATTTAATTTCAGAAGCTTTGGGAAAAATTCAGGCAACATTCAAAAAAAAAGGGCACAAACCGCCTTTGGTCAGTAGGTTTTTACATTTTTCTTTTGTAAACCCCCAAAAAAGGAAAATTTTTTGTGTTTTGGGGGATAAGTGTTATTAAATTTTTTTGGGGGGGGGCCTGTTGGGGTTTCTTTCGGAAAATTTTTTTCCAAAGGAAAAAGGGGTTTTGGTTTGTTTCAATTTTTTTCCTTTCCAACCTTTTTTTAAAAGGGTTTTTTTTTAAAGATTTGTGTTTTTGAAAAAAAAGTAGTTTGGGTCCTTTTACCCCAAATCCCCAAAGGGCCCCCTTGGCCAATGACATGAAATGTCTAAAAAATTTAAAAGGGGGTTTTTTCCCCCTTTTCCCGGGGGGGAATTTATGTTGTGGAAAAAGTTTTTGTTTTGTTTTTTTCCCTTTTTCCCCTTTTTTTCCCCCCCCTTTTTTCCCCCTTTTTTTTTCTTTTCAATATACTTTTTTGTGGTAGGTTTACTGGGGAAAAAAAATCAACGAAATTAAAAAAAAAAGATTTTCAGTAAAAAAAATTTTGAAAGCAGTTTTTTTCCTCCAAAGGGGGTGTTAACTTCAAAACCCGGGGGGCAGCTGTTTCCCTTTTTTAGCAGTTTGTGTACCTGGGGCCAGAAAAATTGTTTTTGTTTTTTGCCTGGGAAGAGATGATTCACCTTTTTGGCAAACAGCAAAAAAAAGGCCCCACCCCCCCCTCCACTCCACTCCCCGGGCCACCCCAAACGGCCCAGGTTTTAAAAAGTTTCCCCCTTTTAATTGAGGGTCCCGGGTTCGAATCTTTGGTTTTAAAGGTTTTTTTTTTTCCCGTTCCCGTTGCTCAAGGAGGGTCACTGCGTTCGGGCAAAAACCCTATACGGGTACAACCCCCATCTGCCAAACGATCCTGACCAGATCGAACCCAAAGGCTTTTTAAGGCCCTTGGGGAAAAAAAAAAACCCCAAAAAAACAACAAAAAAAAAAAAAACCAACCCAAAAAAACAAAAAAAAAAACAAAAAAAAAAACAAAAAAAAAAAAAACCCCAAAAAAAAACGGGGGGTTTTTTAATAGATAAGTTTCATTTAAAAAAAATAAAAAATGGAAAATTTAAAAAATTATTTAAAAAAAAAAGGGTTTGTATTTTAATAATAGTATTTTTTTTTAAAAAATGAATTTAAAAAAAAAAAAAAGAAACAAAAAACAAAAGGTGATTTAAATTTTAAGAATTTTTTGGGACAAAATTTTAAAACAAATTCCTTTTAAAAACCCCCAACTTTCTAACGGAAAGCCCAAACAAGGGAAATTTCAAAGATTTGAAGGCCAAAAGTCAAAATACTTTTTAAAAGAAATGGCTAAAAAACCACAAACCCACCCTTACCTTTTTTCCCCCTTCCTCAAAAACCCCCCCCCTCCCACACTCCCTTTCTTTCAAAGTACGCAGCTTCCCGGCCAAAAACACCCCACCCCAAAACACACCCCCACAGAGGGGGAAAAACCCTTCCTTTACCAAACCCCACCCACATAAAAACCCATATCCCCCACCCCCAACCCCCACCCCTTTTATTACAAAAATTTATTTTATTTAAAAATTTTTATATAAGAAAATTTTATTTCGTTCCAAATTTTCCGTTGTCCCCAGTGTAGGCCCCGCAACACAAAAAATTTCATTCCCTCCCCCACCCCCCCTCCCCCCCCACTTTCCCCCCACCCCTCCACACAACACACCCCACACACACAAACACGTACAAAAGTCTCTCCGCCCCTTTGTACACTTACACTCTCGCGCCCTTTACAAACGCACTTTAAAAGCACAGGCCCCAAAACATACCCCCCACAAAACACCACGAAAAGTTCTTGCCCCTGACTGGCCGCCCAAAAGGGAAGGGAAAGATCTCTTTGCCAAAAACTTTGGGGTCTTTGGGGGTTGGTCGGGCTATTGGGATTTTTAAAAAGGGCCCCAAAATAGAAATCTGTTCCGTTTTTTGGAAAATTTTTGGGAAGGGTTGGGTTTTGGGGGTGATGGGCCCATATTTGTTGGGTTTGCAAAGCATCGTGCTCTAATTTTCTTTTTATGACTTGGGGGGGCCGCTCCCTCTTTTCTGTTTTAAATTTTTTTTTGAGGCATCGTTTGGGGTGATTTGGGCCCCCTAACCCGTTCTTTTTTGGTATTTTTTGAAATTTTTTTGAGGTTTTTTATTTTTCCTAGGAGGGAAGGGCCGGGTCGTTTTGGGGTTGCGTTTCCAAAACAAGTCTGGGCAGGCTCGCCAATTTTCCCCAAACCCCCTTGGGATGTCCCGGGGGAGTAAGGGCCCTGAGAAATTTTTTTAAAACGGGAAAAATTGGCCAAATTTCCCTTTTGCCCCCGGGCTTTCCCCTTCCGTTTTTAATTTTTTTGTTTAAAAGGGGTTCATTGAGTCGGGTTTGAATCCTGGGGATGGGTTTCCGGGCGTATGGATGGACGAAGGCCACTGGAAGGGGTTTTTGTCGCCGCTTCAAAAAATTACCGGGTAAAAGGGGGTGGGGGGTTGTGGGCTTTTTTAGGCAGCATTTCTTTCCCTATTTTTTTTCCTTTTTTTTATTTTTTGGGAAAAAAAGGGGGCCTGGTTGGGGAAAAAGGGGGATTTTTTTTTTTTCCAGTTCCCAGGGGAACCCTATTTCAGGGAAACCGGTGGTGCCGAAAACCCAAATCGTGGTTACGCCCCCAAGATCAAATATGCAAGATCCGGAAACCATGTTTGGGGGGTTAAAGGAAAAAAAAAACATAAATCACCCGCACCCCCCGAAAAAAAAACTTTTGGGGGGCCCACATGGCTTTCCTAGATAAAAAAAAACGGCATACGTGGGAAAATGTTTTAAAAATGACTGTAAAGGGGGTGTGTTTTGTTTCGCGTTCCCGAAAAACCCGATTCTAAGGGCACGGGGAAAGAAAAGATAGGCCCAACCAGCTTTTCATTCCACCCAAACCCCGGTAGTTTTCACATCTATTACCAAAAACGTTAAAGAAGTGCTAAACCCCCTCCCTTTTTCCCCCAAACCCCCTCTAGCTAGAGAGCAGTGGGGTTGTGCGGGTTTCCCCGAGATACTCAGTCGGTTTTCCGGGTTTATTTTAGGCGTCAAAAGAACTGGAAAATCACCTTTTTCCTTGAACCAAATGGGCAAGTTTCGGGGGTTTTGCCCGGGACGTCAGGGGGGGCCGCCGTGCCATCTTTGGGTCTCTTCCGGGGGGTTTTGGGCCCCTTTCGACCTTGTAGTGGGGACCCGTTTTCCCCGGTTGGTTTGTGGTTTTCTTTTGCTCTGTTGAACTTCCAGCTTTGGGGTAAAATGGTACCCCCCGGAAGGGAAGGGGGAAAACCCGTAAAAAAACCGTCCCAAAACCCGTGTTTTTGGGCTGTCTGTCTTGTGTTCAGGCCTGGGTTTGAAGAAGAGAGAGAAGGGAAGAGGAAGGGGAGAGAATAG
Source organism: Babylonia areolata (assembly GCF_041734735.1). Taxonomy (NCBI): domain Eukaryota; kingdom Metazoa; phylum Mollusca; class Gastropoda; order Neogastropoda; family Buccinidae; genus Babylonia; species Babylonia areolata. Next base: position 67,671 of record NC_134907.1, read on the forward strand.
GAGGGGGGCAAATTTGGTTTAAAATAATACTTGCCTTTTTTTGTGCTTTTAAAGGGTGCGTTGCATTTTTTTGACATAAATTTTATAAGAATGTGATAAAATATTTGTTTCGTGTTTTTTTTAAAAGGGTTTTTAAAAATAAAAAAACTAGATTTAAGTTTTCCCTTTGGGCCCCTACAGAAAAAGTTTTTTTAAAATTTTTTTGTGGTTTTGTGTGTCAAAAAAATTATTATGATTTTAAGGGTTGAAAATTTTAAACACCCCCCTTATTCCTTTTTTCCTTTTCCTTTCTTGGGTGTGGTTTTTTTGGTCAGCCTTTAAAAAATTTCCCGGAAAAAAGCGAAGCTGATTAAAAAAATTTATTTTAAATTTTGTAGGGCCCCTGGGGTTTGAAAGGGGGGGGTTTTAAACGAAATTTTTTTAAGATTATAGTTTTCTTTTTGGGGTTTGGGGTGGGTTTTTAAATTTTGGTTTGTTTTAAATTGGGGGTTGGGCCCAAAATAAAACCTACCTTGGGTAAAATTGGGAAAATACATGGTTTCGCATTCCCCCCTTTCGGGTTTTTCCCCGGATTTTCCCAAAAATTCCCCTTCCCCCCTTTAAAATGTTCCCCGGGAAAACCCCCTTCCTGCCTTTGGAAAATTCCCCCCGGGTTTTCCCGGGGCCCCCCGTTGGCTGTTGGCCGCCTGCCCTGGCCCTTTCCCTCGCCGCGTTTTTTTGGGGGGGCGCTAAACGTTTGGGCTTTTCTGGGTCCTTTGTCTTCGTCGTTTAAGCATTTGTTTTTCGTCGTGCCCCTTCTTCGGGTTTCCCTCGCGTTTTTCTTCGGGCTTTTGTCGCACTGCTCTTCGTCTTGGCGGGCAAATGTTCGGGGTTCGTTTGTCGCCCTTTCGGGTTCATCGTCGGTTCTTCGTGTTCGGGCGCGCTGTTCTTCGTCGTCGTCCTCAATGGTTTTCGTCTTTGCGTCAAGTTTGTCGTTTTGTCGTCACAAAATCATTTAAAGTTTTTGCCCTTTTATCCTTTTCTTTTTAAAACTCTGGGTTTTTTTTTTTTGGGGTGGGTTTTTTTTTTTTTGTGTTGTTTATTTTTTTCCAATTTTTTTAAAAAAAAAGTGTTTTTTGCAGCTGGGGGGTTTTGAGGGTTTTTTGGGGCAAGCCAAGGGGGGTGTTAAACCCAAAATGTATGGGGGAAAAACCCCGGGTTTTTTTTGTCTGTGTTTGTGTTGTCTGGGTTGGGTTTGTGCTGGGCTGGGTTTTGGGGGGTTTTTTAGTCCCTCTCTTAAAGAGCGTGGCCGTAGACAGCCGCTGTGGGAAAAGCCCCCGTGTTCGTTAAAAGGGGTTTGGCTTTGGCTTTCCGGGCCCGGGGGGTAGGTTTCTTTAAATATTTCCCCCCCTACCAAAAATTCCTTTACTGAGAGGCACCGGGTTCCGTTTTAGTGCTGATTTCCCCTTTTCTCCCGAAGAACCCGGCCAAAGGGGCCCTTCCCCCGCAGCTACGTATAAGGGTGAGACCAAAACCCCTCAGGGAAAATTTGAAACAACAAAAAACAGAGCCTAGATGAAAAAGCATCCTGGTTCTTGTCAAAATTAGCTGTTTGTACCTTATGTTTTGGGGGCTATTTTACCTTATGTTTTTTGAGCTGGGTTTAACCTTTTGTTTGTGGGGTATTTTACCTTTGGGTTTGTGAGCTGTTTGTACCCTTTTGCTTTGTGACGTTGTTTCCTTTTGCTTTGTGAGCTGTTTACCTTTTCTTTGTGAGGCTATTTTTTTAAAAACCCAAAGCTTTTTTGGGTTTGAAAAAGATTTCCAAAAATGGGCATTGGAAATTGCTTTTATTTGGCATTAAAAAACTTTTTATTTGGGCCTTGGGGAATTGATGGGCCCAAATTTAAGAATTGGGGACAAAGGGATCATGTAAAACAGTGGGGCCCTGTTTTGTTGTTGTTGTTTTTTGTTAAGGGGGTGGTGGTTTTTTGTTTGTTTTTTTTTTTTTCCCAAACTTGCCTAAAAGGATTTAGTTAAGTTTGAGGTGGACCACGGTGGTGAAGTGAAATAGGGGAAAAATTTTTGGTTGTCTTCTTAGTTTCCCCCCCCCCCTCTCTCTCTCTTATTTTCAAAAATTTTTTTTTATCAATTTTTAAAACCCCGAGGGAAAGATATATTTTAAAAAAAATTTGATTCAACCCCGAAAAAGGGGAAAAAAATTCAGCTGGGTTTAAATTTATTTAAGGGGGAATTTTAAAACTGGGGAAATTCCCGCGTTTTTTTGGGAAAATGGAACGCACAATGCTTTCTTTTAAATTTAAAATTAAAAACTCTTGGTTTTTAATGCCAAAAAAAAAAATGGTTCATTTCCAGGTTTGTCCCCCAAATTGGGGCCATGGGCCTTTTGTGTAAATTCCCCAGGGTTTATGAAGAATTTCCTTTTAAAGTTTGATTTAAAAAACATATGATTTTTTTA
>NC_134907.1:75228-77728 GCF_041734735.1 Babylonia areolata
ACAATTGCCAAAATCTTTCCGCTGCCATTCAAAAATGGACTACTCCTCCACACCTCCTCCCGTCCATGCCAAACGGCGTTTTCTCTCAACTTTGGCATGCTCGGAGAGAAAAAAAGGCAGGTAAAGGTTGTGGATAAAAAAGTCAAAAATTGCCAAAATACTTTCTGGGCCCTCAAAAAAAGGCCTACTCCTCAACGCCTGCTCCCGTCCATGCCGAACCGCGTTTTCTATCAACTTTGGCATGCTCGGAGAGAGAAAAAAGGAAAAAAAGAAAAAAAAGGTCCAGTAAAGGTTGTGGATAAAAGTAACCGGCTTTGGAGAATTGCCTGAATCCTTCCGGCGCTGTGAAAAAAAAAGACCAAAAAAAAGACCTGGTCGTCAACGCCTGCTCCTGTCCATGCCAAACGGCGTTTTCCTCTCAACTTTGGCATGCTCGCTGAGGAAAAGGCAGGTAAAGGTTGTGGATAAAAAGTAAACGCGCTGTGGAGAATTGCCCAAATCGTTCAGGCGCCGTGAAAAAAAGAAAGACGTAGTCGTCAACGTCTGGTCCCGTCAATGGCGAAGGGCGTTTTCTCTCAACTTTGGCATGCTCGCTGAGGAAAAGGCAGGTAAAGGTTGTGGATAAAAGTCCGAAGAACCTCGCTACAATTGCCAAAATCTTTCCGCTGCCATTCAAAAATGGACTACTCCTCCACACCTCCTCCCGTCCATGCCAAACGGCGTTTTCTCTCAACTTTGGCATGCTCGGAGAGAAAAAAAGGCAGGTAAAGGTTGTGGATAAAAAAGTCAAAAATTGCCAAAATACTTTCTGGGCCCTCAAAAAAAGGCCTACTCCTCAACGCCTGCTCCCGTCCATGCCGAACCGCGTTTTCTATCAACTTTGGCATGCTCGGAGAGAGAAAAAAGGAAAAAAAGAAAAAAAAGGTCCAGTAAAGGTTGTGGATAAAAGTAACCGGCTTTGGAGAATTGCCTGAATCCTTCCGGCGCTGTGAAAAAAAAAGACCAAAAAAAAGACCTGGTCGTCAACGCCTGCTCCTGTCCATGCCAAACGGCGTTTTCCTCTCAACTTTGGCATGCTCGCTGAGGAAAAGGCAGGTAAAGGTTGTGGATAAAAAGTAAACGCGCTGTGGAGAATTGCCCAAATCGTTCAGGCGCCGTGAAAAAAAGAAAGACGTAGTCGTCAACGTCTGGTCCCGTCAATGGCGAAGGGCGTTTTCTCTCAACTTTGGCATGCTCGCTGAGGAAAAGGCAGGTAAAGGTTGTGGATAAAAGTCCGAAGAACCTCGCTACAATTGCCAAAATCTTTCCGCTGCCATTCAAAAATGGACTACTCCTCCACACCTCCTCCCGTCCATGCCAAACGGCGTTTTCTCTCAACTTTGGCATGCTCGGAGAGAAAAAAAGGCAGGTAAAGGTTGTGGATAAAAAAGTCAAAAATTGCCAAAATACTTTCTGGGCCCTCAAAAAAAGGCCTACTCCTCAACGCCTGCTCCCGTCCATGCCGAACCGCGTTTTCTATCAACTTTGGCATGCTCGGAGAGAGAAAAAAGGAAAAAAAAGAAAAAAAAGGTCCAGTAAAGGTTGTGGATAAAAGTAACCGGCTTTGGAGAATTGCCTGAATCCTTCCGGCGCTGTGAAAAAAAAAGACCAAAAAAAGACCTGGTCGTCAACGCCTGCTCCTGTCCATGCCAAACGGCGTTTTCCTCTCAACTTTGGCATGCTCGCTGAGGAAAAGGCAGGTAAAGGTTGTGGATAAAAAGTAAACGCGCTGTGGAGAATTGCCCAAATCGTTCAGGCGCCGTGAAAAAAAGAAAGACGTAGTCGTCAACGTCTGGTCCCGTCAATGGCGAAGGGCGTTTTCTCTCAACTTTGGCATGCTCGCTGAGGAAAAGGCAGGTAAAGGTTGTGGATAAAAGTCCGAAGAACCTCGCTACAATTGCCAAAATCTTTCCGCTGCCATTCAAAAATGGACTACTCCTCCACACCTCCTCCCGTCCATGCCAAACGGCGTTTTCTCTCAACTTTGGCATGCTCGGAGAGAAAAAAAGGCAGGTAAAGGTTGTGGATAAAAAAGTCAAAAATTGCCAAAATACTTTCTGGGCCCTCAAAAAAAGGCCTACTCCTCAACGCCTGCTCCCGTCCATGCCGAACCGCGTTTTCTATCAACTTTGGCATGCTCGGAGAGAGAAAAAAGGAAAAAAAGAAAAAAAAGGTCCAGTAAAGGTTGTGGATAAAAGTAACCGGCTTTGGAGAATTGCCTGAATCCTTCCGGCGCTGTGAAAAAAAAAGACCAAAAAAAAGACCTGGTCGTCAACGCCTGCTCCTGTCCATGCCAAACGGCGTTTTCCTCTCAACTTTGGCATGCTCGCTGAGGAAAAGGCAGGTAAAGGTTGTGGATAAAAAGTAAACGCGCTGTGGAGAATTGCCCAAATCGTTCAGGCGCCGTGAAAAAAAGAAAGACGTAGTCGTCAACGTCTGGTCCCGTCAATGGCGAAGGGCG
>NC_134907.1:87728-160228 GCF_041734735.1 Babylonia areolata
CAACGGTCGACCCGTCCGCCTGGCTTTACTGCCCCCGCGCTTCTGTCTTTTGCACTGGCAAGCTAGCGACCGCTCGGCGTGCGAGGCCTGAGTCGGGGGACGGGAGTCTCGGGAGCCCACCAGCTCCCCGCAGGCTACCCGCCCGGCTGCCGAGCTTCCCGCCTGCGCGTTCAAGTGTGAACGCGCACGGCCGCCTCGCCGGGCTTCCTTTGCCGGGGCTCGGCTTGTCGGCCGGCGTCTCACGGTCCGTAGAAGGTTCGGTGCGTTCGCTGACGACGGGTCGAGAGAAGCGTTTTCTCTCCTCCCTCACTGACGGTCGTTGGTGCTCCCCAGCCCCTTCGGCGTCCCAAAGCGTAACGCCTGCTTCATCTCGTCAAGGGCGCGCCCGTCTAACCGGGCGTCGTCCGGCACGTGGAAACATTTTACAAAATTCAATTAATTGATTACCAGAATTATTCATTTGACTGTCCTGAGATTTCCTTGTAAACTGGTTGTGAATGGGAACAGCAGTTGGCTCGAAGTCACTACTATCGCCATTAAAAGAATAATTATTTCAAGCAGATCTTGCCTTGAGATCCCCACTTAACATAACGTGGAAGTCGTCATACGATGCGTGCAGATCTGCCAAACATTGTTCCAAAAGTTCAAGGCCATATACATCCTGCTGGGTTTTCCAGAATGAAGAATCACAACGGGGGAATATAGGAGCAAATGTACATTAAATCTTTGTCTGTACAAAACAGGGATTTGTTAATCTTTAGAACCACAGTATTCTCTTGTTCTGTATCAACACGTTCTACAAAATTAGCAAACGATTTTCTTACCATTACAATCACACCACCGGAGTATTTCCTTGGTGGGACAGTTTCTTTAATTTTGATGTAAACAGAACGAAGTCATTAAATAATGGTGATTCAAAATCAAATGCAACAAATGTTTCAGTAATACATACAAAATCATAAGAAGTAAGAACGTTAATGAAATCTATGTTTTCTAACTTCTGTAAAAGACCATTTACATTGTAATTTAGGAATGAAACTTCCGACTTATTTACATTTTGTGCGTGAGGTTCTGTACTTTTTGGACCACGACCCTTTATTCCAAAGGATTTGTTTCCCAGATCTGTGGCCCGGCCGATGTCCTATTTCTTGGTGCAAGACGCATCACCTTCTTTGGCTTTGGGCATGGAGGACTGGAATTTGCTTTTATCCTTTGCCTGGTTGGCAGACTCTGCTCTTCTAAAGGAGTCAACGATACTGCACTGACTGCTTGACCTCTCTGTGTTCGACACAGTGTTCTGGTGACCAATTCGCGAACCAGATGCGGCTCGTCTTGGTCGCAGACTATGCGCTGATGACCGGGCCTGTTGGACCGAGTTCATCCCTTCGTCACTTTTGTCACGAGTATGTCTCCTGCCCTGTTTGTCTGTTCGTTTGTCAACCCTCTTTTCTGGTCTCAGTGACTTGTCTGTGTCAGTCGTGGTTGTCTCGTCATGTGTGTCATTGTTCATGTTCATTTCAGTTTGTTCTGTTATTTCTGTAGCACCATAAGCGTCGCTATCGTCCTGATTTTGACCATTTGTTGTTTCGTGTTCAACAACAACAACACTGTTAACAGCAACCGCTTCGCGGTCTTGCATGCTGCCACTGTCACCCATCAGATCATCGTCGTTTGTCTCCATCTGGTCTCTGTCTTTGTTCTGATTGTCAGTCTCATGTTTGTCATCTGTATAAGGTATGGGGTTATCAGAGTGAACGTTGTCATCGTCAGATAAATGATTTGTCTTGTTCTGATGTTTGTCAGTGTGGTCAGCATTGTTAGAGACTTCCTTCGCAGCAGGGGTCATAGATTGTCTCATTGTTCTTTGCGGTGGGTCAGAACGTCGGTTGTTTTCTCTTTTTGTTCTTGTATTGTGTGGATTTGACCTGGCAGTAGTATCTTTCATCATAATGATTTTTCTGTGTGTGTGATCACGAGGTTCATACTGTCTTGTCACATCACTGTATGAACGATAGCCCGGGACAAAAGGCACGGAGTCGTTTCTGTCACCAACTTGGCTGTTGGAGTTTTCCACGTCACCTCACCTGTCACCTGGCATCCTGCTGATGTATGAATTGTTCCTCTCTTGCCTCTGACCTCGCTGGTGCTGGCGGTATGTGCTGGGCCTTTCACGAGAGTATTGAACGTCACTGTCTGGTGGGTAGTCACGACGTTGTCTCCCGGACTGTTCTGTGTGCTGGGCCCCGAAGTGCCCTCGGGACTGCAGTCACTGGATTGCCAGACATCTCTGCTCCTGATGGATGCTGATCGTGTGTTGGCCTGTACTGGTGGCCAGTCCTCTCTGTGCCGTGGGGATGGGGAGAACTGTCCTGATGGATGCTGATCGTGTGTTGGCCTGTACTGGTGGCCAGTCCTCTCTGTGCCGTGGGGATGGGGAGAACTGTCCTCCAGTGTGGTCTTTCCTGAACGAAACAGGTTGCTGGCTGTCTCTGACGTATAGCTCCCCGTTGTGAATGTATGCTGTCTTGCCAAGACTGCGGTGAAACTCCAGCATCTCCCTCTGTCGTGTGGTGAGGTCAGAGGCCACCCAGATGCCACTCGTCCTCATATTGTCTCTGAGGTCCTTGTCACCAGAACCGCCATCTTGTCCGACCAGCGACAGAACTGAACAAGTATTGGCGCGGGTCATTTCCACGAGGGTGTGGCCTTCCAATGCGAAACGCTCTGGCGATGTCTTCCTGCCGCCAGCTGGGTGATGCTGCGTGGTCGTTCAGCACATCTGTGATGATCTGGGTCGTCGTGTACTCGTCCTCCCTTTCATATTCAGCAACGTTCACCAATCTGACGTTAAAAGCTTTAGCGTCTTGTTCACTCAGTTCTCGCTTCTTCTCCAGCAGTTCTAACCTCTCCATTACAGACGTGTTGTCTTCTTTCAGTTCTTGGATGTCCACCGTGTTCACACCAGCACGCTCCTTCAGTTTACTGATTTCAGTGAAGAAACGAGCGATGTTATCCTCCAGAGCGTCAAACTTTCCATCAATGTTGCATTTTATACCCATTGTATGAGCTTGCTTACCCTGCTGCATTTGAGCAAAGCACCAGTCAATCAATGAAGAATATTGTTTTGAGGAGTTGAGAAAGATTTTTGTGACATATTTCAAGTGCCTGTGCTAACACGAAAAACAAACGTTTTCTTCCGGGTGCACTTGCACTCAAAACGAACTGAAGCAAAATCAGCTAATATTTGCACGTGCCCGCGTATTCACGTCGAAGTATTCCCAGCGTTGCAAGTTTGAATGTGAAATATGCACGTGCAACCAATGACGAAACATTGATGCAACAAGAGATGTGTTAACACCAGGGCGGAAGTAAAAATCCTTCATCAACACATGTAATTTTCCTTGCTTTACTTTCAGCTCTGTCACTAACCTGATCAACGATCCAGTGATATATCGTCAGATGCACACACAGTTTGTAAACACTTCTGCAAACTATGATAACAATCATGCAACTGTAGCCTGCAGAATTTCAAAACAAACACAGACAACTGAATTGCACGTCCGCCACTTGTCACCGCCCTCTTGCCGACCGTGAGAGAGAGAGAGAGAGAGAAGAAGAAGAAGAGAGAAGTAAATATGAACAAACATTATCGTTATTCAGAGAGGAGACAACAATGGACACACACACACACACACACACACACACACAGAGGTAAATATGAACAAACGTCATCGCTATTCAGAGAGGGAACAAAGGAATGACTGACAACATTTATCGAACGATGACGAACGCGACGCTTGTTGACGTAACCAAGGAAATGCCTTTCATTTGACCTTTGTGTCATGCACTTCTGCCAGTTCACAAATAGCACTGACACTGACACCCCGCTACCAGTGCAAGAAATGCTGTTCTGTGCTGTCATGCACTGTACTTTGCTGTGCTGTGCTGTATTATGCTGTTCTGTGCTGTCGTGCACTGTACTTTGCTGTGCTGTATTATGCTGTTCTATGCTGTCGTGCACTGTACTTTGCTGTGATGTATTATGCTGTTCTGTGCTGTCGTGCACTGTACTTTGCTGTGCTGTGTTGTATTATGCTGTTCTGTGCTGTCGTGCACTGTACTTTGCTTTGCTGTGATGTATTATGCTGTTCTGTGCTGTCGTGCACTGTACTTTGCTGTGCTGTGAAGGAAGCGGGGGAAGGTGACAGAATGGTTCAGACAGTGTCTAGGTTCGAATCCCGTTCTCGCCTTTTCTCTCCAGTTTGGCTGTAAAATTAGAATTTAGCGTCCAGTCAACCGGAGGAGACGATGAACCGAGATCTGTGTGCACCTGTCTCACTGAAAAAAGAACCCATGGCAACAAAAGTGTTGTCCTCTGGGCAATGTGGAAGAAATCAACTCTGATGGGAACACAAAGGTATATGTCTGACAAAGCACATATGCCTCTGTGTGTGTGTGTGTGTGTGTGTGTGTGTGTGTTTGTGTGTGTGCATATTTCAGTATCACACTATTCTTGTACATATTTTCTTTTAGTGCTCCCCTCTCCCCCTCTCTCTCTCTCTCTTTCTCTCCCTTTATTATTTAAAAAAAAATTATTCCTTCATTGACAGCTTGATGTAAAAAAAAAAGAAAAACCATCATTGCTTGTTCAATTTACCATCATGAAATAAAAACTCCGGTTCACCCTATCTGAGTAATTTCAAGAAAACTTTTGAACGGATGTCTCACAAAGGAATTGAGAAAATGAAAAACGATATTCAACCTTTCGTCTCTGGAGAAGTCACATCCCTGGTGTTAAAGCACGGGGTTCGATCTTCTAGCAGATTTAGTAGTTTAATAAATCCAAGTTTTTTTAGTTTGATCGTTAGCTTCTTGTCCTGGTAACGTTATGCTATTGTAACCATCAACCAGAAGATTTCAGTCTAAGGGTGTTAACTCTACAATCACAACATCTCCTTTTCTTTTGATTAGCTGAGAGGTTACCCATTTGTTTGTGGGAGTTATAAAAAGGTAAGTGTCTCTTGAAAGAATCAGAACAGTTAACTCAGCCCTAAACTTTAACATTGAAATTGAAACATCAAAGTAAAAAGTCTGCACTTCATTTGCACAGTTATTAGTGTTTTTCACAGTTTGTGTTTGCCTTTCAGTGAGCCCGTTTGATGTGGAAATCTTGGGGATGACGTAGTGTGTTGTATGCCACATGTTTTGATGAAGTCCTGGTAGGCTTTTCCTGTAAATTGTGGTCCATTGTTGCTGACAACCGTATCAGGTTTTTCCGAAGAGTGTTAGTGCTTTCTTTGTTTCTTCTGTCACAACCTCGCTACTTGATTTTGTCAGTGGTGTCACGATCGGGAACTTTGAGAAATAATCTGCGATGATCAGGTACGTTGTACTATCCACTTCAGACAGGTCAGCTCCTATCTTTTATAACATGCAGAGGGAATTTCGTGAACTGTCAAGGATTCCTTGTGATTTGCTGGTCGTGTTTCTTGGCAGATGTGACACGTTTGTATCTTTGTGCCATGGTTTCTATGTCCTTGTCTATACTGGGCCAGGAAACAGATTCCCTTGCCAGTAGGCGTGTTTCCTCAAACCCTTGGCTCTGAGGAGTTGTTCAAGGATGTCTCTCTGGAGTGTTGGTGGGATGAGCATTTGGGTTCCCTTGAAAATGACCCCATTTTCTATTGCCAGTAAAATGGAGAAAGTTTATGTATATAAAAAAAAAATGGGTTGTAGAATAAGACTCGCTTTTGATAAAAGGTGTTCAACGTTTCAGACCATAGGTCTGTCTTCAGGGAGTGAGTCTTATTCTACAACCTTATGTTCAGTATCCAGGAGGCAGAGAAGAAAAGATCTACCTCGTTACCGGCCTGTACTCCACCAGTTACAGAGCAGAAGCAGAAGCCTTGAAAACAGCAGCAGCCCACATCGAGGTCAGCCCCTACGCCAGCCACAACGTTGTCTTCCTGAACGACACCCTGTCCATTTTGCAGGCCCTTTGGTCCAACAGAGATCCAGAACTCAATGATCTGTCCTCCTCTCTCGCCTCCCTCTGCACAAGTCACACAGTCACCCTGCAGTGGATTCCCTCCCACTGCAACGTGCTTGGCAACGAGACTGCTGGCTCCCTGACAAAGGAAGGCACTATGAAAGAACAGATGGACAGGTCTACCAACTACTCTGTATCCAGGACCATCATTCAAGCCAGGCTGCAGAACAAGTGGAAGCAGCAGCATCCACGCCACAACAGAGCAGACCCGTACTACCTGCTGACTCGTCGAGAGCAGGGCGCGTATGCACGTCGGTCCGTTTAGTGGACTAACCGCGTTTATCCCCTATACGGGCGGATAGGCGGGAAAAATCGGTATGCACGTCAATCTGGTTAGCCTATCCTATACGCATTTTCGCGTTTAAAGTTATCGCACCTCTGGGGGTCCGATAGCGGGCCTAAACGCGTGTAAATATGGCGGCACTTTTGTTTTTCCAAGCACGACAGCGGCGTCTTCTACGAAGAAACCGGATTTTCCGGGACCGTACTAATCCCTTCGACACGTACGACGACAGAGAAGTGTTTCGTAAGTTCCGATTTCGTCGGCAGCACATCCTGGAACTGATACGTGAGGTGTCAGCTGACATCACTCTCGCGAATCGCGGATTCACCCTCACTCCCCTGCAGCAAGTGCTCGTCACTTTGCGCTACTTGGCCACGTCAACATTTCAAGACGTCTGTGGAGAATTGGTCGGCGTGGACCAGTCGACAGTGAGCCGAACTGTCAGCAGAGTGACTGACGCTATGTTCAGACAAGCCCGGCAACATATCTTCTTTCCTGATCAATCCAGTGCGAACAGAACCAAACGAGCGCTTTACCAGTCTTACGGATTCCCCAACGCGGTGGGGTGCATCGATGGAACACAGGTGTGCATCCAGCGGCCACACGAGCAGGAACATGAATTCGTCAACAGAAAAGGCTACCATTCAATCAACGTTCAGGTAGGACTCTTTGCCACCCCCCCCCTCCCCCCAAACACACTCTGTGTGCGTGTGTGTGTGTGCGTGTGTGTGTGTGTGTTTGTGTTTGTGTGTGTGTGTGTGTCCACCCGTGTGTGTGTGCGTGTGTGCGTGTGTGTGTGTGTGTTTGTGTTTGTGTGTGTGTGTGTCCACCCGTGTGTGTGTGTGTGCGTGTGTGTGTGTGTGTGTGTGTGTGTGTGTGTGTGCATGTGTGTGTGTTTGTGTGTGTGTGTGTGTGTGTTTGTGTGTGTGTGCGTGTGTGTGTGTGTGTGTGTGTGTGTGTGTCCACCCGTGTGTGTGCGTGCATGTGTGTGTGTGTGTGCGTGTGTGTGTGTGTGTGTGCATGTGTGTGTGTGTGTGTCAGTGTATGTGTGTGTGTGTGTGTGTGTGAGAGAGAGAGAGAGAGAGAGAGAGATTTATACTGACCCGAATGCAGGGTGTCTGGTAACACTGACACATTGCTTGGTTCTCCGAAAATGTCGAAGCCGGCAGTGCTGTTGTCATCTTCCCCTGCAATGAGCCATTCAATAACATTCTCTGTAATAATGTGAACAAAAATGAAAATCTGAATAAAACAAACCCAGGCTATTCCTTAAAAAGAAGAAACTATTACTTAAAAGGAAGAAACTATTCCTTAAAAAGAAGAAACCCGCGTTTCCGAAAACTATTCCTTGCTGGCTCTGGCAACTCACCAGTCACTCCAGAGAACAAGTTTGACTTGTCCCCTATGATAGACAATATCACTTCTTCGTAGGGCACTGGCGCTGGTGCTGGCCCTCCTCCCGTTTTCGCCTCGTCTCTCTTTTTGTTTAGAACCGACGCTTTCAGTGCTCTCCATTTCTCCTTCAAATCCGTTAGAGTTCGCACTGCCACGCCGCAGGCGTTCACCTTGGATGTTATTCTCTGCCATATCTCCTTCTTCATCTCACTGGTTATGGTGGCGCTGTGGCTGCTGAAAAGGGTCACATGTTCTACTTGGAGCTCTTCAAGTAGTATTCTAACTTCCTCAGCACTGAAGTTAGCTTTTCTGGCCCTTTTTCCGACTTTCTCCGTCATGCTGCAAATTTCAGAAACTTCCACGTGTAGTTGGATTAAACCGAAAGCACACAGCGGAGCCGGTTTGCCCAGTAATCTATAAATATCTCACCTTGCACTTGGCGTTTAGCTATACGTTTCCGTTTAGCGCGTCGTGCATACCAAATCCGGTTAGGGTTTATACGCGGTTAGGGCCCGTATAGCTAACCGCGTTTAAGCTCTAAACGCGTTTAAGCTAACCGGTTCTGACGTGCATACGCGCCCAGGTAGCCATTTTCAGGCTCAGGACAGGCCACAACTGCCTGAAACACCACCTATACACGAAACTCCGTATCGGCGACACAGAGCAGTGCCCCTGCAGAACAGACAGCCAGACAACAGTCATCTGCTGCAGTCCTGCCCGCTCCCCCAAGCGCTCTGAGAGAAAACCTTGCCTGACCCATTCTCAGCGGCCCGGAAACTCTATGGAGGACTTTTAGGGTACACAGACTCTGTCAGTCTCTTCTCGTAGTTGTTCTTGTCTTTCTCTTGTGAAGCTGATGAGCGCTATCTTGTCTGTCTCTATTTCTTCTGGTGTCAGCTCAGTGCCATCCACTCTCATGTCCAGTGGTACGCTGTCTTGGTCACGTGGGTCGGGAAGTCGGGATAGTGTCAGTGTATTTCCAGGCTGGTACATAATTTCGAAATTGTGTCCTTGTATTTTGTACAACACTCGTAGACATGGCGGGACTATCTGCCAAGGCTGACTGTCCACTAAGCAGAGGTAAACATGGCGAATCCCTTTGTTGTGTTGTTTTTGCTGAGGGAAAGCAGGCGGTTTGCAGAGAGACCGTGTCTTGAACACGGTACCTGATGGTTAGATCTGATCCTTTGTTCGGCTGGCTGTGAAAAATGACGTACTGAAGCTGGCAGACGTCATTATATTCCACATGAATGACGTAAGTAGCTGTGAAGCGAGTGTACAAAAAGACGAGAAATTATGGAATGCCCGATATTTGAGGATCGCCGAAATGAAATACGGTCATTCCAGAGAAATATTTGAATCCGAACTCCGTTATTTTATTTTTGCAATTAGCAGAAAAGCGGGGATGACTGTTTTGAATTTGGGGGTGGGGTGGCGTCGGGTTTATCAGAATGCGAAAGTGGCCCCCAGATTCAACAAGTTGCTGACTCTCAGCAATGCTTTGACACTGAAGTTTAAAAAAACCCAACTTTTCAACAACGTACCACGCACGTATGCATGGAGCTACGGGCTACTCAGAAAACTCGGCACGCTGATTTGCGTGATCGTGTCATTCTTCTGTTTCGACACGTTGCACACACATCTGTATACCGAGTTTGGCTCGAAACAAAAACTCACCATCAACGGTCTAAGGGGGAAAAAAAACCCTCATATATTTCTACTAAACAATCACTCATCTACCTTTAGAATAACTTCCCTTGATCAAAACTGGTTTATTATCCGGTAGAATCCACAAAGTTGAAACAACACACACGCTCTCTACCACACACACGTCGGCTATTTTGCTGCGAAGATGGCGGCGAAGCGAACAGGATGGGTGGTCACGTGACCTGAAGAAGTGCTTCAAGAAAATATTCTGAGTGGTTCTGATGACAAGTGAAGCGATTCAGAAAATAAAGTGAACACAGAGAAAATAAAGACGATTTACGTGAAGCCTTCGTTGTCATGGATGAAAGTGAAAATAGCGAAGAAAGTGAGGATAATGACTGGACTCGTGTTGAATTCTGTGTTGAATGTGACAGTGTGTGCTTTTCGTCATCATCGTTTGTTTTGTGTATGTGTGTGAAGCTGAATTTTACATCAGTGTTCAAGATTAATTCTCTGAATGTTTGAGGTGAGTGAAAGGTTAAATTTTTACATTATTTTGTGACATTTTGACACACTCCTGTTCGAGGTTTGTGCAGAATGCAAGTCTTGCTTGTTGGGTGTCGTTGTTTCCTTGCACGGCTACTGTAACAGAAGGGATGAAAAAAACAGTCACACAGACACTGCAGTGTGACAGCAGAAAAAGTATTCTTTACAGTGGTACCATACACTTGTTTTGAACCTGTAAACAAAGGTGAAATATCACAATTTGAAAAGCATTGGAAGTAACCCGTTTCCGGGTTTTTCTGCACACGGCCACAGAACACCTTGTCTGAGGTGAAAATCCACCCAGGTCAGGTCAGCTGTGATAGAATTAATCCCCCCCCCCCCTTTTTTTTTTTTAATCGTCACAATGATAATGTGAAGGAAGAAACTGAGAAGTAGAAGAGCATGCGCAGAAGGGAGTTCCCAGGATTCCTAATTATAGACGGAGTTCCCAGGATTTCTAATTATAGACGGTGGGTTACCCAGACAGCATGCAAACATTAAAAAAAAAAGTTTGTAAAATGTCAACGTAGACGTTTAAAAAACGTTTACGGTGGATATTTTTAAAATATATTTTTGCTCATTTCGGTAAGTGTGTTTGAAACGTTTTCGAAAAAACGTTTCTAAAACGTTTCCGTTGATGACTTTAAGACGTCTGAAACGTTTTTAAAACGTTTTATGAACGAAAAATAAAACGTTTCAAAAACGTCTGCATGCATTCTGGGCACACACTAACACACTCAAGAAAGTAGGCCCACCCTCACATGCAGACACACCCACACACGCTCTCTATCACACACTCACACAAACGCACACACACACACACACACACACACAAACGCACACACACACACACACTACCTCACTACAGTTCCCCTCCCCCACCCCCTTACACACAACCCCTTTTTCCCATTCCAGTGGGGACACGTTCAACTGTTACATATAAAACTGAGTGCACTTAGTTTGTCTTGTCTTCAAGGTACACTGTTCCCTGCCATGTCAAGGGTAACTTGCCTTCACCTAAAATTATTTTTGTCTTGAATACTAAAACAGCAGCAGAATTCCTCTCCTGTGGAAAGCCCTTTGGCAGCATTTCCATCTTCACTGACTCCATGTCCACACTCCAGGCCCTTGACTCCCCTGATCCTGGTCCACTGATCCAGTTCCTTAAGGCCTCCCTCGCAACCCTTACCCAAACAGCCCCAACGACCCTCCAGTGGGTGCCTGCCCATGTAGGCCTCCCAGGCAACGAGCGTGCAGACCACCTTGCTAAGGAAGGAAGCCCGCTCACACAACCAACCGTTCCTGCCACGTATGAGGAAGCAAAAACTCTCCTCTGCAGCAGATTCCGAAGAGGCTGGGTCACCCTGAACGGAGGCTACCAGGCGCACCATGATCCCATCAGGACACTGGAGAGGAGACACCAGACTACCATCTACCGCCTTCTCACAGGACACTGCAGCCTCCGAGCACACCTGAAGAGGATTGGAGTGGCAGCCACATCCCTATGTGATTGTGGCCAGACTGACCAGACCCCATCCTATATTCTCCAAGACTGCCCCCTGTATGAGAAGATGCGGCAGCAGTCCTGGCTTGGGGGGGTGGGGGGGGTGCAGACCTCAACACCAAGCTCTGGGGGACGGTAGCCGATCTTCGCCGGACGTCCGAGTTTGTGGCATCCCTCGGACTTCGACCCTGACTGCGTAGCTGTGGAACGCCAAAGAAAGAAAGAAAGAAAGTCTTAAATACGGCCTCTAGGGACCAAAAGAAAGGGTCGACTTATCTAAGTTTTTGTTTCATTCTTGGTATGAACAGTTCGATCTCCTGTGAAGCAAGTCAGCTTATCCAAGGTCTGGAAAGTCAACATTTTCAGACAGTAAAACAAACGATTGGATTTCTGTTGTGTTTTTCCTTGTTATGTATGGTCGTGATTTTTCTTTTATCATTACGTTGAGTCAGTGCATTTGGTTTGAAAATATGAAACTCCTCAGTTTTCAATTTGGTGAAAGAGGTTTTGTCTCTCTTCTGCCAGACAAGCTTTGCAGTCTCGTTGATGTTCTCGCTGTGCAGATGTAAAGTTAATGGCCCAAGGGAAGCAACGAACCGTTCCCATGCAGTGCCGCCCATCATAGTGTACCAGTGATGTCCCTTTCTCCTTCCTTCCAATATGGCTGAATGGACAACACGTGGCATCACAGCCTGATCTCGTGTCTTCATTTGTCACCTGTATTCCTGGTCCTGTCAAGTTCTTCACGGTGTCAGAAGTGCCAAGAGACAATGGCCGATGTCTGTAATGTCACAGACTCCTGGTCTCACTCTGAAAGTGGAACATGGTCCTGGTTGTGAGGACGTGGAAGAGATGTTGTCCTGGTTGTGAGGAAGTGGAAGAGATGTTGCTGTCTTACATGTAAGGAAGTGGAAGTATTGTTGTCCTGGTTGTGAGGAAGTGGAAGTATTAATGTCCTGGTTGTGAGGAAGTGGAAGTATTGCTGTCCTGGCTGTGAGGAAGTGGAAGAGATGTTGCTGTCCTGGTTGTGAGGAAGTGGAAGTATTGTTGTCCTGGTTGTGAGGAAGTGGAAGTATTGTTGTCCTGGTTGTGAGGAAGTGGAAGTATTGTTGCTGTCCTGGTTGTGAGGAAGTGGAAGTACTGTTGTCCTGGTTGTGAGGAAGTGGAAGCAGTGCCGTGGATGCCTTGGATGGCTGTGAGGAGCTGGACAGTGGTCAAGGTATGTTTGGAGGAAGGTTGCAGAATGGTGGACAGTGGTCAAGGTATGTTTGGAGGAAGGTTGCAGAATGGTGGACAGTGGTCAAGGTATGTTTGGAGGAAGGTGGAGAATGGTGGACAGTGGTCAAGGTATGTTTGGAGGAAGGTTGCAGAATGGTGGACAGTGGTCAAGGTATGTTTGGAGGAAGGTGCAGAATGGTGGACAGTGGTCAAGGTATGTTTGGAGGAAGGTTGCAGAATGGTGGACAGTGGTCAAGGTATGTTTGGAGGAAGGTGCAGAATGGTGGACAGTGGTCAAGGTGTATGTTTGGAGGAAGGTTGCAGAATGGTGGACAGTGGTCAAGGTATGTTTGGAGGAAGGTGCAGAATGGTGGACAGTGGTCAAGGTATGTTTGGAGGAAGGTTGCAGAATGGTGTAGACGCTCATCTACCAACACAGAGTCCACGAGGGTCTGGGTTCGATTCCCGCTCTCGTCCTTTCTCCCAAGTTTGATGGAAAATCAAACTGAGCGTCTGGTCATTCGGATGGAACGATAAACCGAGGTCCCGTGTGCAGCACGCACTTGGCGCTCTGAAAAGGAGAAGCATGGCAACAAAGTGTTCTCCTCTGGCACAATCATGTTGAAGAAATCCCCTCTGATACAAAGAGTTCTCCTCTGACACAATCATGTACAAGAAATCCCCTCTAATACAAAGTGTTCTCCTCTGATACAAAGTGTTCTTCTCTGACACAATCATGTCGAAGAAATCCCCTCTGATACAAAGTGTTCTCCTCTGGCACAATCATGTCGAAGAAATCCCTCTGATACAAAGTGTTCTCCTCTGGCACAATCATGGAGAAGAAATCCCCTCTGATACAAAGTGTTCTTCTCTGACACAATCATGTCTCCTCTGGCGCAATCATGTAGAAGAAATCCCTCTGATACAAAGAATTCTCCTCTGACACAATCATGTCGAAGAAATCCCCTCTGATACAAAGTGTTCTCCTCTGGCACAATCATGTAGAAGAAATCCCCTCTGATACAAAGTGTTCTCCTCTGGCACAATCATGTCTCCTCTGACACAATCATGTCGTAGAAATCCCCTCTGATACAAAGTGTTCTCCTCTGGCACAATCATGTCGAAGAAATCCCCTCTGATACAAAGTGTTCTCCTCTGGCACAATCATGTCTCCTCTGGCACAATCATGTCTCCTCTGACACAATCATGTCGTAGAAATCCCCTCTGATACAAAGTGTTCTCCTCTGGCACAATCATGTCTCCTCTGACACAATCATGTCGTAGAAATCCCCTCTGATACAAAGTGTTCTCCTCTGGCACAATCATGTCTCCTCTGACACAATTATGTCAAAGAAATCCCCTCTGATACAAAGTGTTCTCCTCTGACACAATCATGTCAAAGAAATCCCCTCTGATACAAAGTGTTCTCCTCTGGCACAATCATGTCAAAGAAATCCCCTCTGATACAAAGTGTTCTCCTCTGGCACAATCATGTCTCCTCTGGCACAATCATGTCTCCTCTGACACAATCATGTCTCCTCTGACACAATCATGTCTCCTCTGGCACAATCATGTCTCCTCTGACACAATCATGTCTCCTCTGACACAATCATGTAGAAGAAATCCCTCTGATACAAAGAGTTCTCTGACACAATCATGGAGAAGAAATCCCCTCTGATACAAAATCTATGTGCATGCACTCAGGCCTGACAGAGTGCGTTGGGTCATGCTGCTGGTCCGACATCTGCTCGGTGATGTGGTTTAGCGTGTATGGATTTGTCCGAACGCAGTAACGCCTCCTTGAGAAACTGAAACTGGAGATAAATTGGCTGAAAGGCTGTTGCGGACACCTTGTAATGGTGCTGTTCAAATGGTGATAACAGCTTCTGTATCTTTTTATATTTATTTTTATTGCGAGCGAGTCTGAGAGTAGTGTGTGGATGAAGAATTTTTGTTTGTTTGTTTGATTTTGAGTGAGTTGAAATGATAGATTATTCATTCAATTGTTGCATGCTACGCCACATCTGCTAGGCAGATTCCTGACCAGCAGCATAACCCAACGTGCTAACCCAAGGTGCTAACCCAACGTGCTAACCCAAGGTGCTAACCCAGAGTGCTAACCCAGAGTGCTAACCCAGAGTGCTAAACCAGAGTACTAACCCAAGGTGCTAACCCAGAGTGCTAACCCAGAGTGCTAACCCAGAGTGCTAACCCAGCGTGCTAACCCAGAGTGCTAACCCAGAGTGCTAACCCAGAGTGCTAACCCAGCGTGCTAACCCAGAGTGCTAACCCAGAGTGCTAACCCAGCGTGCTAACCCAAGGTGCTAACCCAGAGTGCTAACCCAAGGTGCTAACCCAGAGTGCTAACCCAACGTGCTAACCCAACGTGCTAACCCAGCGTGCTAACCCAAGGTGCTAACCCAACGTGCTAACCCAGAGTGCTAACCCAACGTGCTAACCCAACGTGCTAACCCAAGGTGCTAACCCAACGTGCTAACCCAACGTGCTAACCCAGCGTGCTAACCCAACGTGCTAACCCAAGGTGCTAACCCAGAGTGCTAACCCAAGGTGCTAACCCAAGGTGCTAACCCAGAGTGCTAACCCAAGGTGCTAACCCAACGTGCTAACCAACGCACTAGTAAGGATTTGAGTGCACACAGATATAACTGTGCACCCTTCAGAGTGAATATTTTCTACAGAAATTTGCCAGAGGACGTCAGTTAGGTTGCCATGGGTTCTTGTTCAGTGTGCCAAGTGCGTGCTGCACACGGGAGCTCGGTTTATTGTCTCATCCGAATGATTAGATGCTCAGTTTGATTTTCCAGTTGAGGGACAGGGCGAGAGCGGGAATGGAACCCAGACCCTCACAGACACTGTACTGGCAGATAAACGTCTTCACCTTCCTGCCGCCTTCCTCACAGACACTGTACTGCCAGATAAACGTCTTCACCATCCTGCCGCCTTCCTCACAGACACTGTTCTGGCAGATAAACGTCTTCACCTTCCTGGCGCCTTCCTCACAGACACTGTACTGCCAGATAAACGTCTTCACCATCCTGGCGCCTTCCTCACAGACACTGTACTGCCAGATAAACGTCTTCACCTTCCTGGCGCCTTCCTCACAGACACTGTACTGCCAGATAAACGTCTTCACCTTCCTGGCGCCTTCCTCACAGACACTGTACTGCCAGATAAACGTCTTCACCTTCCTGGCGCCTTCCTCACAGACACTGTACTGCCAGATAAACGTCTTCACCTTCCTGGCGCCTTCCTCACAGACACTGTACTGCCAGATAAACGTCTTCACCATCCTGCCGCCTTCCTGACAGACACTGTACTGGCAGATAAACGTCTTCACCATCCTGCCACCTTCCTCCTGTTCCTGGGAACGGTCAGCCTGTGTACTGTGTCGACCAGATGGGTCACTGTGTGCTCGTCTAGAGACAGACAGCTCTCAGATAGATTGTCCTGGCGCCCCCTTCTCACAGCCAGCACCTGAAGGAAAAGGGAGGACAACCTTCTGGGATAGCTTGAATTACCTCCCCCATCGACTGCACCGTGGGTGTTTCTAGGTGGCCATGGACTCTCATATTCTGGACTTTCACTGCCACAGTTGACGGGCGCAACAGCCGAGTGGTTAAAGCCTTGGGCTTTCAAGCTGAGGGACCAGGGTTCGAATCTCGGTAACGGCACCTGGTGGGTAAAAGGTGGAGATTTTTCCAATCTCCCAGATCAACATATGTTCAGACCTGTTTGTGCCTGAACCTCCTTCGTGTGTATACGCAAGCAGAAGATCAAATACGCACGTTAAAGATCGTGTAATCCATGTCAGCGTCTGGTGGGTTATGGAAACAAGAACATTCCCAGCATGCAAACCCC
The DNA here is from genome assembly GCF_041734735.1 of Babylonia areolata. NCBI lineage: Eukaryota > Metazoa > Mollusca > Gastropoda > Neogastropoda > Buccinidae > Babylonia > Babylonia areolata. The sequence continues at coordinate 104,250 of NC_134907.1, forward strand.
CGAAAACGGAGTATGGCTGCCTACACGGCGGGTAAAAACGGTCATACACGTAAAAGCCCACTCGTGCACATACGAGTGAACGTGGGGTGTTACAGAGTGACCAACGCTTCTGACCCTTTGCTGAATGACCAGAGTGACCAACGTTTCTGCACACTGAGGGTTGAAAAAAAGGTGAGGGAGGTAAGGTCAGTATCAGTCGTCTAAATTGACCCCTGGGTCATTCCAGAGAAGTCTGTACAGGTTCTCACGATAATCTTCGTCTTCTTCTGTGTTCATGGGCTGCAACTCCCACGTTCACGAGTGGGCTTTTACGTGTGTGCCCGTTTTTACCCCGCCATGTAGACAGCCATACTCCGCTCTCGGGGGGGTGCATACTGGGTATGTTCTTGTTTCCATAACCCACCGAACGCTGACATGGATTACAGGTTCTTTAACGTGCGTTTTTTATCTTCTGCATGTAAATACACACGAAGGGGGTTCAGGCATTGGCAGGTCTGCACATATGTTGACCTGGGAGATCGGGAAAATCTACACCATTTACCCACCAGCCGCCGCCACCGTGATTCGAACCCGGGACCCTCAGATTGAAAGTGAAACGCTTTAACCACTCGGCTGTTGCGCCGATCTGATGGTGGTCTGAAGCAGCTGGGGTCAAGCTGGGTTATTGGGAAAGAAAACCATGCAGTCTGAACAGCATTGATCAAAGACAAGAAGTAAAAAGATTTGTTAAAATCTAGAGGAGAAAGTGCGTGTAGGGAGAGGGACGATTCTAACTGGCTCAACAACCGATAAAAATGGGACAGGACCGAGCTGTGTCATGCTGAAGTGATTTCCAGCTCATTCAGGGCTGATGATGAATGTCCCCTCGTCCGTTTATTTGAAGTTCATGTCAACTCATTCTGGGTCAATTCTATGTAGGCCAGATTTACCCCTGAGGTCATTTGATCCCAGTCAGGTCAAAGGTCCCATCGCCTTTAGCCATCGGGGCAGTGTATTCATCTCCTCGGTGTCCAGGGCTCAGCACAGGAAGGCAGTGTATTAATATCCTTGGTGTCCAGGGCTCGGCACAGGAAGGCAGTGTATTCATATCCTTGGTGTCCAGGGCTCAGCACAGGAAGGCAGTGTATTCATATAGTTGGTGTCCAGGGCTCGGCACAGGAAGGCAGTGTATTCATATAGTTGGTGTCCAGGGCTCGGCACAGGAAGGCAGTGTATTCATATAGTTGGTGTCCAGGGCTCGGCACAGGAAGGCAGTGTATTCATATAGTTGGTGTCCAGGGCTCGGCACAGGAAGGCAGTGTATTCATATAGTTGGTGTCCAGGGCTCGGCACAGGAAGGCAGTGTATTCATATAGTTGGTGTCCAGAGCTCAGCACAGGAAGGCAGTGTATTCATATCCTCGGTGTCCAGGGCTCAGCACAGGAAGGCAGTGTATTCATATCCACGGTGTCCAGGGCTCAGCACAGGAAGGCAGTGTATTAATATCCTTGGTGTCCAGGGCTCGGCACAGGAAGGCAGTGTATTAAATCCTTGGTGTCCAGGGCTCGGCACAGGAAGGCAGTGTATTAATATTCTTGGTGTCCAGGGCTCGGCACAGGAAGGCAGTGTATTCATATCCTTGGTGTCCAGGGCTCAGCACAGGAAGGCAGTGTATTCATATAGTTGGTGTCCAGAGCTCAGCACAGGAAGGCAGTGTATTAATATCCTTGGTGTCCAGGGCTCAGCACAGGAAGGCAGTGTATTCATATCCTCAGTGTCCAGGGCTCGGCACAGGAAGGCAGTGTATTCATATCCTCAGTGTCCAGGGCTCGGCACAGGAAGGCAGTGTATTCATATCCTCAGTGTCCAGGGCTCGGCACAGGAAGGCAGTGTATTCATATCCTCAGTGTCCAGGGCTCGGCACAGGAAGGCAGTGTATTCATATCCTCAGTGTCCAGGGCTCGGCACAGGAAGGCAGTGTATTCATATCCTCAGTGTCCAGGGCTCGGCATTGGAAGTCGGAACCCAATCCTCTTCCGCTGTTTTGATCTTCCCCAACGAAGTCAGGTACCCGTTCACACCTGGGTGGAGTGAGGAAAATCGGAGTAAAGTGCATTTCCCAAGGACACTACTCTAAGTGAAAACGAGGGATCGAACCCTGACCACTGGATCAGAAGTCCAACGCCCGTTCGATTCTGCCACGGGGCCTGATCTGGGATGACCGCCGTATCCAGGGGGCAGTACGATAGTCTGTCGTGTCGGACGAAGATGATCAAAACAGCAGAGGAGGCAGCTGCTGTCCCGAATGTCTGGGTGGAATTTGATTATAGTGGAGAGTGTCTTGCTCAAGTTACACCCCACTCCTTCGGCCTAGTATGTTTTAGGACAGTCGGCGTTGGGGATGGTTCCCAAAGACCAGCTAGCCCCCAAGGCTGCAGCACTAAGAGCCAGCGCAATTTTGCCTTTTAGTTTGAGATTCATAGTCCTTCACAAAAGACAAAGCTGTAAATGACTTCCCATTGTAATGGAGAAACCATTGATCACAGCCCTGACTTTGCTGTCGGCCCAAATATAAGCTTATGTCAATCTGTGATATAAGGGGGATGAGACGGGATAAAATCAGATGGGAATGATGATGATAGACATTTATATACCTCCTATACTCGGTCAGATGCTAAGTTCTAAGTGCTGTATATACACGGACTCCATCATTTGCACAAAAGGCTGCCCAAGTGGGTAGAGCCGACTGTCACGCTGCCGTTGGGCGCTCATCATTCGTTTCCTGTGTCATTCAGTCAGATTTCAGTCACGTACACCACACTCATACAGACATGTTACATTTTATGTGCATGATCATTTTGTTTATCCTCCCCGACTTGTAGGCAGTCATTCTCCGTTTTCGGGGATGGGGGTGCATGCTGGGTATGTTCTTGTTTCTGTATCCCACTGAACGCTGATATGGATCACATTATCTTTAACGTGCGTATTTGATCTTCTGCATGCGTATATACACGAATGGGGTCGGCACTAGCAGGTCTGCACATATGTTGACCTCGGAGATTTGAAAAATCTCCATCCTTTACCCACCAGGCGCCGTGATGGGGATTGGAACCCGGGACCATCTGATCGACAGTCCAACGCTTTAACCACTCGGCTGTTGCACCCGTTGGTCAGTTCTGACTGGTCTGAGATTAACTCCGGGTCCATTCCAGGCTAGTCTTGAAATACCTCGGGGCTAATCTGGACTGGCCATATTTTCTTCCTCTTCTCCCTTCAATACACCTTGAGTGCCTTTGCACGTGTCACGTACGGGCGTAGTGACGTCACTGATGACGTCATCAGAAGAAAGGGAAACAACTGTGGAAGGCTGAAAACTCCGTCAATCTAGAGTGGTTATATCTCCAGACCATTTTCTGTGTGTTAAGTTTTAGGCTTATTGTTTTTTTGTTTTTTTTTGTTTTGTTTTTTTTGGGGGGGGGATATTGTTTCATGACATGAGACACCACTTTCTACTGTCCCCCCTCCCCCCCAGGCACTGAAGGGGTTTTGCGAGGAGTCACTGGGTGTGCCACGCTGAACACACTGTTCACCGGATTCCTCCACTGGGTCTCTACAGATGGTTTTCCCGTCAGGTCGGCAACATTGTCGGTCGACTGTTTTATCTCTTTCTCCTTCCCTTCGTCACTGCTTCGCACGGTTGTTTTAGCAAAGCCAAGTGATCTTGTTGCATGGTTTACTTCTTCTTCCAGTGTGTGCGCCTATGTTTACGCCTCTTGTGTAGCGCCTCATTTTCAGGGCTAGGATTGGCCTGGTATTTACCCCCGGGGTAAAAACTGACGGGGGCACAAATAGGCTGCTACACCTGGAGTCACACACACATGGACAAGGAATACCAGGACCATGCACAGAGGCGGGAAGACCGCAAAAGCCGCAGCAGAAATATGGTAATCACACACACACACACACATTTTTTGTGGGTGTGTTTTCACTCAAGTGAGGAAGACACAGGTGAACACTGAAAAGCAAAATGTCGTGAGGCGACTCTTCTGATTATTTCACTGTTATAGTGTGCATGATGGATGACGATGGATGTGCATGGAGTGATGGCCTGGATGTAACGCGTCCGCCTATGAAGCGAAAGAATCTGAGCGCACTGGTTCGAATCCCGGCACAGTCGCCAGTATTCCCCTCCCTTCCCCCTCCACTAGACCTTGAGTGGTGGTCTGGACGCTAGTCATTCGGATGAGACGATAAACCGAGGTGCCGTGTGCAGCATACACTCAGCTCATGTAAAAGAACCCCGGCAAGAAAAGGGTTGTCCCTGGCAAAATTTTGCATAAAAATCCGTTTCGATAAGAAAGCATAAAAAAAAACTGCAGGCAAGAGGGTTGGGGGGAGGGGGAGGGGGAAGGGTGGTACTCTCAGTGTAGCGACGCGCTTTCCCTGGGGAGAGCAGTCCGAATTTGACACAGAGAAATCTGTTGTGACAAAAAGAATGATCGTGGAGATATGAGCCATCATGAATTCTATTCCATGAGATGGCGCCACCTCAGAATCACGGTTCGAGGGCGCGTTCTAGCTATCTGGGCTAATCAGTTCGTGTCCAACACGTCCGGGCATCGGTCGCTTACATCACGGCTCGCGTCACTCGGTTCATGCAAGTGTTTGTTCGCGCAACTGTTTCAGTTTTTAATCCTTTAATGGGATACCTCTTGTATTGTACAGTTCAAAGTATATCGCAGTTTATCATCTGTGTACATGTCTGTTTCCTGTTTTGTTTCCTTCATTGACATAGTCTCAAGGTTTAACTAAACCACTTTAAATTGCCGTGTTTGCAACAGACATTCCGTGACAGCTCTGCCATTACCGACACCAGACTGACGCCCTTCTAAACGAGACCTACTTGGAAGTTGAAGTTTGATCGGAGTTAAGTCCTGAGGGAGGGCACACGGAAAGAAACTTCTACTTAAGTCTGGTTTAATGAGGCAATCATTCTGCACACTTGATAACAAAGAACGATTTATGAAAATATTGCTTTTGCCTACTTTTTCAATACAATCCCTTACTACTGTTGGCACTTGACGTAGTAGTAGTAGTTGCAGTAGCAGCAGCAGTAATAGTAGTCGTATTCTTCGTAGCCGCAGCAGCAGCAATAGAAGTAGCAGCAGCAGCGTCAGAAGTCATAGCACTGAGCTGCATCACGTAGCAGATGTGGTGTCACGATATGGAATTGACTTCTTGAGAAACAGAAACCAAAATGAAGGCGGTCCTCCAAAAGCGCCAAAGATGTCAGCACTTATTGGTGGAAAGGACGACATTGACGACCACTTGGATAGAACAGATGGGCAGTGAACTTGTGTGACTTGTGTCGGGAACAGCACGGACGTCGTCAGCCCTCTTCCACCTGAACCGTCCCGCACATTACACACCAGTCACACTTACTTACACACCAACGGTTTGTTTTGTTGTTGTTTTCCCGTTCTGTGTCAATGTCAGATTCAGAACAACCAATCTGTCTCTCTCTCTCTCTGTATATATATGTATGTATGTATATGTATATAATATGTCTGTGTGTGTGTGTGTGTGTTTCTAGAATATTCCAGAAAGGAATTTATAACTATTTATAACTTTATATATTTTCATGCCATAAGACTGGTTGTGCTGTGTCATGTATAGCATACGATTTCAATGCCTTGGAAAGGACAGGTTTGTGTATCTGAAAGTCACGTCACCATGGTTTGTGAGCCATTTTAAAGAAAGGTTGTTGAGATACCTGATTTTTTTTCTTGGTGTAATCTTGTGCATGTTCTCTAGCACGGCGACCCGATGACTTCAGACTTAAAGGGGAATAATACAACAAGAAGAACAAGAAGAACTATTCAAACCGTGAATATTCTGCAGGAATGAAGACTTCGAATTAGCAACAGTCGACCGTGTCTCTGTCTGGATGTGATTCAATGAGATCAGAAACAGCTCTTGTCTTCGTTCAAGTCAGTGTTGTACGTCCTCTGAAGTGTCCTCAAAGGACAGGAGTCTTTGTTGTTTTCTTTGTCATATCAACAATGAAGTGTCCTCAAAGGACAGGAGTCTGTTGTTTTCTTTGTCATATCAACAATGGCAATCACAGCTGAACCAGTGCCGATGTGTGGTTGTGAAATAAGGAGATATGAAAAATTACACAGAAAATAAATTTAGAATGAACTCGTGTGTGAGGTAAAACAGGGAACTTCCTGAAGCCATAAAAACCAACTAATGGTGACATTCTGGGCCAATCTATTCAGTTCAGTTTGAGATCAATTCTTATGTCAAATGTATAAAGTTACACACATTCCATTTGATGTCAACTATCAGCTGGAAGTGGTATGCTGGCATCATATCAATATTATCAGAAGCTGGTTATGAATGTGTTTGGTAATCACAGAGCTTTTAAGGCTCTGCTTCATTGTGTCATGATATTGAAATCAATTTGAAAGATGCATTCATTCGATCATGGTGATTGAAAGGTGCACTGTACTTTCTTTACAATTATCACCTTGCTGTTACTTAGTTTGAAATCAAATGAGTGTGGGATTCCATCCACTTTAAAAGTTGTGATTCTTTAGATTTCCTTTGCTTCTCTGCCAGAGAGTTGAAGGTGTACATGAACGGATTGATGGCAGAATTTAAAGGCAGTACGAATATTGCTAAGGCCACATTCATTTCGCCTGGGACAGGCACATCAGCGATGGCTAACATCCCACACAGAGCAATGGGAAACCAGCACATGAAATCTGTCAGTGCAATGGAAATCAACCGCTGAGCTATGGTAATGTCTTGTGACACTTTGTTAGAGTTGGATTTTAGTGCATTGCTCTGTATAGACCAAAAGATGAATGCCTGACCGACGGAGATGAATAAAAACAGAACAAAATTGAGAACGATCATTACGCTGAAAGAACACACCTTTCCTTTGAACTGTTGCCTCGTCACTGACAGTGGGATACAGATACCTGTCTGGCTGTAAAACTCCCAGTGTGACGTCACTGACAGTGGGATACAGATACCTGTCTGGCTGTAAAACTCCCAGTGTGACGTCACTGACAGTGGGATACAGATACCTGTCTGGCTGTAAAACTCCCAGTGTGACGTCACTGACAGTGGGATACAGATACCTGTCTGGCTGTAAAACTCCCAGTGTGACGTCACTGACAGTGGGATACAGATACCTGTCTGGCTGTAAAACTCCCAGTGTGACGTCACTGACAGTGGGATACAGATACCTGTCTGGCTGTAAAACTCCCAGTGTGACGTCACTGACAGTGGGATACAGATACCTGTCTGGCTGTAAAACTCCCAGTGTGACGTCACTGACAGTGGGATACAGATACCTGTCTGGCTGTAAAACTCCCAGTGTGACGTCACTGGCAGTGGGATACAGATACCTGTCTGGCTGTAAAACTCCCAGTGTGACGTCACTGACAGTGGGATACAGATACCTGTCTGGCTGTAAAACTCCCAGTGTGACGTCACTGGCAGTGGGATACAGATACCTGTCTGGCTGTAAAACTCCCAGTGTGACGTCACTGGAAGTAAAGGTAACAAGGCGAGACACCAGCCAACCAGCCAGATCAACACACAAACCACCATTGCAGATGTTCTCTCAAACCTCAGTGCGGTGAACGGAAAACAGAGGACGATAAAACGATCCACAGTGATCAGTTCAGATGATCAGAGCTGACACCTCACTGGACAACAGAGACAGGAAACCAGCCACTTTACAGGCCACACTGCTTTTCCACTTGTCATCACAATGGAGATATCTGCCACGATATTGTTCATCAGCCTTTCCAATAACAAGAAGATAAACACCCATCAGAAAGTCAGCCATGGTAAGGCTGGTGACGAACACACTGAAGCCACTGGAAGAGGTCGTGCTCCTTGCAAACAGACGTGCACAGAAACAAAAAAACGTTGCCAGACACTGCCAGACAGGTTGTCACGTGTGCTAAAGCGGACGTGCACCCTCCCCAAGATACCCCACTACAGACGCCACAACACAACAAGCCCACACAGAAACGAAATTATGTAATACATTTAATGATTGTAAATGTCTATAGATGTATGTAAATAAAAAAAAAGAAAAAAAAAGAAAAAAAATATCAAGAGCATACAAAAACAAACCAACAACAACAACCACCCCCCTAAAAAAAACACGGCAGCAGAACTACAGCTTTAGTCTTGTCACGTTTTTACCACAGGGGCACTGGTAAATGAGATGTCAAACCACAAGCACAGCATGGGCTTTTGTTTTCCACGATAAAAAAAAAAATAAATAAATAAAAAATAAACACATGAAAATAGGAGTGCTGCTGACGCTAGCGGACGGAAGACAGGCCCCCAGTATGGAGAACGTCAGCGGAGCCCTCAGCGGAGCCGTCGCCGGCTCCGAGAGGCGGATGGTCTAGAGCGACGTGACGTTTCCCCACGATTCGAACGGAGGCACAACACCTCAAGACGCGCGCCAGGCAACTGGAGAAACGCTGACAGGACAAGAACAAAAGTCACCCACTGGCCACCGCACAGTGTTCCGTAAACGAACAACGGGTGCTAACATCGAAACACAGATGAAGAACAGTTCCACTGGCGGACACAAAGTCGTTTACAGAGGAAAAGAACAACGAACATCAGCCGCTAAGCGCTGGTTCTACCACCGTCCTTCTCCAAGGACTGACTCCATTCAAGTGAAGCTAGGGACAAACCGGCGAGGAGCATTTGAAGCACTAGAACTCCGCTCACTCTGTTCACTCAGCTTCCTATATATTTTTTTCCGTTCAATTGCACGAGACACTTACAAACCATAGAAAACATAGCACGATCTCACTACGCTCGAACGCAAGGGGAACACACATGATGGAAAACATCGTGCACGTGCATACGAAACACACCCGCCTCTAAAAATAATACAGCGACCCACCAGCCTCCGCCAGCTTCGCTTGTCATTTTAGAAGAAAGAGGGGATGAGATGGACTCGAACCCCCTCCATAAACGTAAAAGAAAAGAAAAAATAGCGGAACCATTATGTCGTCCGTGACACAGGTGACCAGCCACAGAAACCCACGGTATGTCCATGACTTCAACAAATCTTCACACGATGAAATTTCATCTTTTGGGGCATTACAATTAGAAGAATCAAAATTGTCAGGAAGTATTTCCTTACAGCACAGCCTATAGTTCTGTGTTGAGATGAAAAGCAGATGGGAAAGATGTTTGAAAATGTCAGGTGGAAATGTTTTCACAGGACTACCGTCCATGTACAGCTCAGTCAGCTGTGGCGTGTATTGAAAACCAACAGGAGTGATCGTGTGAACATCAGTAAGCGTTAGATTCAATTTCTGTAAGAACAGATAGTGTGCAAACACTTTGGAATGAAGCACTGTAAACGTTGTGCATGACAGATCTATCATTATGAGTGAACTTTGTTGAATTACAGAGTAAGGATCAGCATGGAGTGATGTGATAGGATTGCTAGATAGGGACACAAACTGGATGTTTATTGATTCAAGAAAAGAGGCCATGTTGACATGATGGAGTTTGTTGTTTCTGACGTCAAGAATTTTCAAATTCAACAATTTCATTTCAGACAACAGAGTCAGAGAACACTTGGCAAGAACCCAATGAACGACATAGGTATTGCTGCTGACATCAGAAAGTGTCACACCCGAACCTGTGGCATCCAAAGAGCAGATCTGAGGGAAGAGTTGTGCACGGAAAGGCTGAGGACATACAAGAGCGTGGCCCGAACAAAGGCAGCCCACAGGACATCTAGTGTTGCACCATAATTCATCGTCATGCATTGGGCAGTGAGGCCAGCCATCACACACGTGATCACTGTGTACACATACCATAGATAACCTGCATCGCAGAAACCCAGGACACGTCATCTCCTCACACCGCTCTTCGTCCTGATGCTCCATACAGTCATACATCCCATTGCACCGCGTGTAAACAGGCAGACAGTCACTGAACTGACCAGGACAACGATAGTGAGTGTCTGGACATGACTCGTTGAAGTTCATTTTAACTGAAATAAACTGACTGATGCCATTCAAAGTAACAAGAACAGGAAACCATAGACGTGTGTCAGAAATGTATTGTCCACTGAATGCCACACAATCCCTTTCATCAGAATCGTCAAGACAGTGAGACAACTGATCACACACGTTGTCATAAGAGAGACACTGGCTGTTTTCACACGTGAAAACTGTATTCATACAGAGAGGATGTTTACAGAAAGATTCATCACTGGAGTCCTGACAGTCGGTTTTAAAATCACACACCAGGGTATATGACAACGTGGTCGTGTTATCAGTGCATGTAAATGTTGGACATAAGACAACACGCTCTGCATGCTGAGCCTGTCATGTGATCAACACGTTCTGCATGCTGAGACTGTCATGTGTGCTGAGCCTGTCATGTGATCAACACGTTCTGCATGCTGAGCCTGTCATGTGATCAACACGTTCTGCATGCTGAGCCTGTCATGTGTGATGTGTGATCAACACGTTCTGCATGCTGAGCCTGTCATGTGATCAACACGTTCTGCATGCTGAGCCTGTCATGTGATCAACACGTTCTGCATGCTGAGCCTGTCATGTGATCAACACGTTCTGCATGCTGAGCCTGTCATGTGTGATGTGTGATCAACATGCTCTGCATGCTGAGCCTGTCATGTGTGATGTGTGATCAGAAAAGTGACACGTTCGGGTGTTTACTTGACCACACACGTTCCGCTGGTTGGATTCACACAACAGAAACTTTAACAATGAGCTGCGTGTCACTGAATGGAAAATGTGGGCAAAAGAAGACCCCAGGTCATCCGCTTTCCAGATCATAACTCTTTCAGTTGCGTGCTCTGAAGAACCAAAGTCATCGTCGTTTTGAGCAGTAAACCGAAACAGAGTTACTGGAACATTCTGTTGTGAATGTTTTTGTAAACTGATCATCAGTACATGGTTGGATGGCACGGCCACAGTCCTGCTGCAGGGAGCATGACAACAGTCACTTCTGTTTCCTCCCAGTGACATGTACCCAGATGACATGAAGTCGTTATGTTCCCAGATGACATGAAGTCGTTATGTTCCCAGATGACATGTACCCAGATGACCATGAAGTCGTTATGTACCCAGATGACATGAAGTCGTTATGTACCCAGATGACATGAAGTCGTTATGTACCCAGATGACCATGAAGTCGTTCTAAGTTCCAAGCCGTCGCGTGCTTTAAAGTTGTATCATGTTTTTGTTATGCACATTCACTTAATTCATTTTGGTCTATCAGTTAAATGGCAAACAACTTACCCAGCTACAAAAAGGAAGAAAAACCTGCACACGTAAAAAGGAAACTGGCCGATGTCTTGCCGCTATATCATGTATGAAAGAAAAGAGAAATAAAGCACAAGAGTCAAAGAGAGAGAGAGAGAGAGAGAGAGAGAGAGAGAGCAATAAAAAGATGAAATAAAATTTCCATCTATTCTAAATACATAATGCCTTAAATCGTTAGTAATTACCTTTTCACTTCCGGAACTGTTTGTGATTTTTTTTTGCAAAATAATCACCAACCTCGAAAACAAAATCACAAAAATTAAGATTGTGCTGAAAAGTATATAAAAGTATGTTTTCTTGAAGGAAAATGAATGGAAAATATAATCATTGTAACTATAATGTCACAGGATGAGGTAACTCCCAAACAGGGGAAGATAACTCGGATTTTTGGAGAAAAAAAAAGAATATTTTGGAAAAAAAATGGATGAAAATTCAAGTTTGTTTATTTTCTGGGTGAAATAAGTGCTAAAATATTAGCAAATGGATTAGACACAACAACCAAGTGCGCTTATGTTATTTCATGCGCTATCATGTTGTTTTTAACATAAGCACTATACATAACCACTCACACACACTCATACACACACCCTCCCAAACAAACACCCGCAAACACTATCACACAATATTACAACACAAAAACTCACTGAAAATAATATTTCGGCCTGAGGTTTTCATCTGGAGGGTATTATTATATATGAAAACCCAAAAATGAAGGTTTCGATCTGAAGTATGTTTTTTCTATACCCACTTCTGACACGACCGTCCCTTCCTGTTGATGTACCATGTAGCATGTAATCATCATCAGGATAACCAGAATCACTTCAGTTGATCAACAACAATATTACTTTCGTTTTCTATTACGTTTCCCTAGTTGCTATTGTCAACGCTGTACGGAAAATCTAACAGAATTCCAGCCACCTCCTTTGTACTGTACATTCTGGCAGCAATGTTGACACTCTCAACTTCTTTTCGATTCATAAAACGCAAAAATAACCGCATCAAAATCTAGCTAAAACTTGCTGAGAAATCGCTTCGAACACTCATCAAGGCAGTGGCCATTTGCAAGGCAGGTAAGCGATGTAAATGAGTGGCTGGACACCTGATTATACAGTTACCCCTAAACCGCGACTATATCCGCGGTCGGAAGTGAAGGGCTTGATAAATCACTGAACAATGTCATAAAGGCGATATAAATAAATATATATATATATATCAGAGTATCAGAGAGACAGAGAGAGAGATTCAAGATTCAAAAACTTTATTACTCAAGGATAAAGATTTTAGGCATCGCCCAGTCTTCCAATCTGTCCTTGTGACAACAATAACAATAACAACATTAACGATAACGACAAAAAAAAAAAAAAAAAAAAAAAATTGTTAACACTGCTACATCCACTTCTACTAGAACGAAGAATGATCACCACCATCATCATTAACATCGTAAAAAGTAATAAAACGAACGCATTCATACATTCATATCCATACACATGCACACACTCTCTCCACCCAACACACACACACACACACACACGCACACACACACACACACACACACACACACACACATATATATATATATATATATATATATATATATATATATATATATATATACTTATGCACATACAGAGACATGACCGAGGTGAGAAACATATAGCGGACATAAAGAAAATAGAGAAGCACAACTTTACCATTGCACATATACAAAAGTGGTTAATTTGCTGATGCAGATGTTACAGGTAATAACATCCAATTTACAGGCGAACAAGTAAGAACAAAGCACAAAGGTAAAAATAAAATAAATTCACTGCATGTAGGTATAGATACAAACTTCACGGAAAAAAGCATGATTTTTGTATTTTTTTAGCTGGTTATTTAAAAAAAAAAAAAAAAAAAAAAAAAGAAAAGAAAAAAAAGCAAGCTTTGTGGGCCTATTGTTTGTGGAGCAGAAGTTCTCGTATGTTTGATTTGAAGGAACGTAATGAATCGCACGTCTTAATGAACGAAGGAAGAGAGTTCCAAGCAGATGGTCCAAAAAATGCAAAGCTAGATTTGTACAAATCGATGCGCACACGAGGCAGAATATAATTAGCTGAATCGTAACGCTCTGATGCCCGTTGAACAAGGTCACTGAGGTATGGTGGTGACATGTTTTTGTGTACTTTGAACATGAGGACCATTTTATTGTAGTCGAATTGCTTGTATAGTGGTAATATTTCCAGTTTTGTTAATTTTTCATCTGTTGATAGGGAGTGGTCTGGTAAAATAAGTTTAGCTGCTCGTCTGTGCAATGAGTTAACTTTTTTTAGCTGGTTGTGACTGAGAGAGAGAGAGAGAGTGGGGGGGGGGGTGTAGGGGAGGGGGAGAGAGAGAGAGCAATAAAAAGATCTAAAGCTTCCAACTATTCTAAATACATATGTCTTAAATTGTTTGTAGTCAATAAGTCATTGAACAATGTTTAATTTAGAATGGTACAGTCATCAAGACAAGAGAGAGAGAGAGAGAGCGAGAGAGAGAGCGAGAGAGAGAGCGAGAGAGAGAGAGAGAGAGAGAGAGAGAGAGAGAGAGAGAGAGAGAGAGAGATGCTCGAAAGTTTGACTGATGACTATTGCCTGACAAGATGTAATCAAGCCTGGTTCTGGTTCCATTACATTCAATCAACGTTGTGTGCTGCAACGCATTCCGGTGCACAGGGCTCAGTGATGCTGATCATGTTTAATTACATGCATCACTTCCTCCGCGAGGGTCTGGGTTCCAATCCAGCTCTCGTCCTTTCTCCCACTTTGACCAGAAAATCAAATCAAGCGTCTAGTCATTCGGATGAGACGATAATCCAAGGTCCCGTGCGCAGTAGCGCTTTGCGCACTGTAAAAGAACCCATGACAACAAGCATATTGTCTTCTGGCAAATTTTTGTGAATGACGTCCACCCTGAAAGGAAGACAAACATATGCATGAAATCCAGGGCTGACTAAGCGCGTTGGGTTATGCTGGTGGCCAGGCATCTGCCAAGCAGATGTTGCGTAGCGTATATGGATTAGTCCGAACGCAGCTGAAATTGAAGCTGAACTAAAACAGGTGAAAGTGATATTGTTGTTGAACTGAAGTGATTCTGGTTATCCCGATGGTGATTACATGCTACAAGGTACATCAACAGGAACGGGGCAGGGTCGTGGTGAAAGTGGGTATGGAAAAAACACAATATGTTAGGCTTGAAATCTGGATACTGCCTACAGTTTCACGTTTTGTCCAGCTGTATGTAACACAAACACAATATGTTAGGCTTGAAATCTGGATACTGCCTACAGTTTCACGTTTTGTCCAGCTGTATGTAACACAAACACAATATGTTAGGCTTGAAATCTGGATACTGCCTTCAGTTTCACACTTTGTCCAGCTGTATGTAACACAGATCTGAACTCCAGCACCCTGAGTCATACATTGGTCCTGCTGCCATCGACCCCACCATGGACAATGCTGACGTCATGAGAATCGATGTCACCACGTTGACTGGTCACGCAACGCAAACACGTTGAAGTGGTCAGCACAGAAATTATCATCGGGTCGTGTTCCCCTCGTTACCTTCGTCAATGTGCTGATGGTGTAATTAAATAATTAAACGATTTTGGAACACTCTTGTCATGTGGACTCTGATAACATGTTTGACAAAAAGATTCATGTTAAAGGTCCCAAAGACTACTCTGATAACATGTTTGACAAAAAGATTCATGTTAAAGGTCCCAAAGACTACTCTGATAACATGTTTGACAAAAAGATTCATGTTAAAGGTCCCAAAGACTACTCTGATAACATGTTGACAAAAAGATTCATGTTAAAGGTCCCAAAGACTACTCTGATAACATGTTTGACAAAAAGATTCATGTTAAATGTCCCAAAGACTACTCTGATAACATGTTTGACAAAAAGATTCATGTTAAAGGTCCCAAAGACTACTCTGATAACATGTTTGACAAAAAGATTCATGTTAAAGGTCCCAAAGACTACTCTGATAACATGTTTGACAAAAAGATTCATGTTAAAGGTCCCAAAGACTACTCATTTAACAGATGTTTGTCAAAAAGATTCATGTTAAAGGTCCCAAAGACTTTTACGGCAATCAGTGCAGTGAATTCATGTCCACTATGTGTAGGCCTTGGAAATAGAAAGCTGAGCCCAGTCCTCTCCTTCCATTTATACGTTCCCCAGGTACCAGTTCACGGCAATATCCACAACTTCCCTCAAGACGGAACGAGCAGTGTTCACAAGGCGTGGACGTTCACTCCGCCAGTCACACAGAGGGGTGGAGGCCAAGAAATGAGGACGTTGCCCCCATTCACACCCAGCTGGCGTCAGGAAAGTTGGGAGGACACACCACCATGCTGGAACAGGAGCCTCGAACCCTGGTCACTGGTGGACACTGGCTCAGATGTCGAACGCTGACTGAATCTGTCACGCCGCCTTCTTGACAGATGCGTGCACTGGTGGTGTATGAGATAAGAAGAACGAAACATGTCCGTGTAAAACTGGACACACACACACACACACACACACACACACACACAAGTTGCACCGCATCTGCAACACACAACACGCACGCAGAGACACAGACACGTGCTCTCCACGAGCTGCATGCTCTTCACTGGGTTGGTCACGTGCTAACCGAGGTGACAGCGTTCACGGCGCTAACAACTGAGAACAACATTGTCAGTGGTATCTGTATGAATGAAGAATGTACTGGTCCAACACTCAGCTTATATCACTGATGGACATAAGCTTACAGCTGGGCCAACAGCAAAGTGAGAGCTGTATGATCAATGGTTTCTCTGGTGCAGTGGGAAATCATTTACAGCTCAATCTTTTGTGAAGGACCGTGACTCTCGAAATAGGAGGCGAAATTGCACTGGCGCTTTGTGCTGCATCCTTGGGGGCTAGTTGGCCTTTGGGAACCATCCCAACGCTAACTGTCCTAAAGCTCTCTTGGCCGAGAGAGTGGGGATGTAACTTGGGCAGGACACTCTCCATTATAATCAAATTCTGGCCCATATAGTCAGGACAGCAGTTGCCTCCTCTGCCGTTTTGATTGTCATAGGCGGACACGACTGACTATCACACAGAATCATGTGTTTAAAAAGTGAAAGGGACCTTCTTCTTCTTTCCGTTACACGAACAGCTTCCACTTGGCCATGACTCTGTCCTGGTTATGTATGCTGGGTATTTTCGTGTCTCCATGAACCCACCCGCTTGGTTTTCGTGTCAATGGAGTCGCTTTTGTCATAATTGGAAGTTGTTCTTCTCTTAAATGGAGGATGCTTTTCTGTAGAAATTAATGTAAGTATGGAAACATGAGAGAACATTATTTGCTTATTTCTATCATTACGGTATTCTATGTACTGTTCACTCTCAAGCGTGTGAACAACAGGATCGCAGTATCATGTCAAAAACAGGGTTGAAGATACTCACACGTAGATCTTACTATTAAAACTTAACGCCTAATCAACATACCATGGATTACAGACAAGAATGGGGACTATTTATTTCAGAAGATGTATCTCTAATAGCCATTCAGCTTTCTTATATAAGTAGCTTTCAGTGTGTGTGTGTGTGAGTGTGTGCGTCCTCACACATCTAACATGTGACGTGACATACTGCTGGGAAGTAACCATGAAACTTGACTGAATGGGCGTGATGACAGATCACAGGAAAATCAACGGCATCAACATCAGTGCCGTGTGCCCGGGCATGGAGTATTTCACTGACCACAGCAACATCAGAGCCGTGTGCCCGGCATGGAGTATTTCACTGACCACAGCAACATCAGTGCCGTGTGCCCGGCATGGAGTATTTCACTGACCACAGCAACATCAGTGCCGTGTGCCCGGGCATGGAGTATTTCACTGACCACAGCAACATCAGTGCCGTGTGCCCGGGCATGGAGTATTTCACTGACCACAGCAACACCACCGCCAACACTGTCCTGCGGGTCAACGTGTCAGACTGTAACAAATTGCCAAGTCGCACGGCGCATACTGGAGTGGTGTATGGTGTGTGTAGTTCCGCCACTTTCTGTAAAATGCACGTGCGGTTTGAGCGTATTGAGGGTATTGGTGTGATGACAGATACTGGCTGACGGTGGTGAGCCACACAGCGGAGTGCTCCAGGCCACGCAGGCAGGCAGTGATGTGCAGTCATCATCATTCCGCAGTAAGGCAGGCAGTGATGTGCAGTCATCATCATTCCGCAGTAAGGCAGGCAGTGATGTGCAGTCATCATCATTCCGCAGTAAGGCAGGCAGTGATGTGCAGTCATCATCATTCCGCAAAAAGGCAGGCAGTGATGTGCAGTCATCATCATTCCGCAGTAAGGCAGGCAGTGATGTGCAGTCATCATCATTCCGCAAAAAGGCAGGCAGTGATGTGCAGTCATCATCATTCCGCAAAAAGGCAGGCAGTGATGTGCAGTCATCATCATTCCGCAGTAAGGCAGGCAGTGATGTGCAGTCATCATCATTCCGCAGTAAGGCAGGCAGTGATGTGCAGTCATCATCATTCCGCAAAAAGGCAGGCAGTGATGTGCAGTCATCATCATTCCGCAAAAAGGCATTTTCTTGCATCCACCTCCCGGGGGGTCACTGCCTTGTCGTGGTCGGGAGGCGTAGTGGCCAGTGATCGAGCGAGCTATGTCGGCGGGGGCATCAATGCTTCTGGGGGAATTACTGCTCTGGTCCCAGGTCTTAATTGACAGCCTACATAGCCATCGTAGCTGTTCAGGCTGAATAAGTGGTGTGTTTTTTTTGTTTTTTTTTGTACTGATGCCCCTGATAGGGCTTCCCATGCCGAACAGGTCGTGAGTGAGGCCCAAACTAAACGTGACCCACTGTCCCTTTCGCTGTTCTCTATTCTTCTTTTTACTGCCTCTTTTCTGTCCTCAGCTCCCCATCAAGCCTTCTTTTCCACATTCTTTTTTCTCTGCGGCGTTCTTCAGGGCCGCCGTGTTTGCCGTGCGGCGCGACCTGTGATGGAGGGGAATGAGATCCTGGGGATTGAGAGAGCACACTGCTCTCAACACGTCCCTTTGGCTCGGACCTCTCCTGACCTTCTGCTGCCCGAATGTCCCCAAGGACATACGAGTCGGATACCTGATGGTGAACGTAAGTCTGTACGTGCCGTCCCCTCTACGGTGTTTCAAGTGCCAGAAATTCGGATACGTGCGGGACCGCTGCAAAGAGGAAGAGGCGTGTGGCACCTGTTCAAAGGCGGCGCACCAGGGCGAATGCGTCAGTCCAGCCCGTTGTGCGAACTGCGGAGGCGGCCACCAGTCCACATCTAAAGACTGCCCTACCTGGAGAAAAGAAAAAGAAATCCAGAAGGTGAAGACGGAGAAGAAAATATCGTTCTTTGAGGCCCGTAAACAAGTGGAGGCTACATTGCCTAAGGTGTCTTACGCCTCTGTCGTCAGATCCAGAATGGTGGACGTCACGGTCCAGACGACGGACGACTTACCACATTGGTAGAACCGCTGGCCTTGGGTGGAGGCGCCGTGTCCACCCCTTCCCACCCTGTGCGGCAGTCCTCAGGGGCTTCTGGGCGGGAGCGGAAAGCCTCGGGCGGCGGCACGGTGTCCGCCTCCCGTCTCCCCCCCACCCCCCGCCCCCCTCGTCCCGCCTCTCGTCTGCCTGCCCCTCGAGCTGGCGGGAGAGGCCAGAAACCCCTGTACCTCCAAAACCCAAGAAGGGGAGCGTTGCAGCCTCGGCGGGATCGGGAAGAGCCGAGGTGGTGGATAATCCGACTTGGTCGGAATCAGACAGGTCTTTAAGCACTAAAATCAGATATGTGGTCTTGGCCGACCTTGAGCCACTGCAAGCAGAGGAGCAGGGGGTAGCGATGGATTAGGCTGCTGCTTTATTTTTTTCAACCTTTCTTATGGCAGTGATCCATTGGAACATCCGTGGGTTTTACGCCGATTTCCAGGAACTTCAGCTGCTTTGTCGTGCCTTGAAACCTTCAGTGCTGGCGCTGCAAGAGAATCTGCAAAGAGATGGCAAGGTTTTATCTCTCTCTGGTTTTAGCTCCGTTTTTAAACCCGCTCAACTGAAGCAAGAGGGATTGATGTCTTTTTATACGTAAGTCCCTTTATACAGTACAGTTCTTTTAAGCACCCCTTTACAGGCGGTGGCAGTCAGAGTCACGCTTGAGAAAACCATCACTGTCTGCTCTCTCTACCTTCCTCCTTCCGTCCGTGTTCTGAGGCAGGACCTCATGAACCTGGTCGACCAGCTCCCACGACCGTTTCTACTGTTGGGCGACTTCAATGGCCATTCCCCGCTCTGGGGAAGTGAGATGACATCAGCCCGAGGTCTTCTCTTGGAAAACCTTTCCGATATGGACTTGTGCTGTCTCAACGACAAGTCTCCCACTTACCTTCATCTGTCCTCTGGAACGCTCTCGTGTTTAGATCTGTCGGTCTGCGATCCATCGTTGGTCCTGGACTATGAGTGGAAAGTGCACGACGATCTGCACGGGAGTGACCACTTTCCTGTCGTCCTCCGCCCCACAGATGGAGAAGGTGACTCTCTGCCTGACCGCCTGAACTATGACAAAGCTGACTGGGGAATTTTTACCACGAGTATAAGAGCGGAGCTGCAGGAAGAAACAGTATTGAAAAGCAAGGACCCTGCTGACACTCTGACACAGATCGTTTTAGATTGCGTCAAAGCAGCAGTCCCATCGTCTACCTCCAAGCCTCAGGTCCCTAGAACGCCCTGGTTCAACGCGGAATGTCGGGAGGCCCGTAAGTCTCGGAAGAGAGCGCAACGACGCGTCTTTTGGAGACCGGAGACCAATAGCGTTCGAACCCATCAACAGCTGAGGGCGAAAGCCAGGTATGTTTTTAAAAAGAGCCAGAGAAAATCATGGAGAGATTTTTGCTCTTCCTTAACCTCCAACACACCCAAGAAGAAAGTGTGGAGGGTTTTGAAAAAAATTAATGGCAAAAACGTCTGCCCAACTTTTCACCATCTTAAACTCTCAGACGCTCTGGTCACAGAGAAGAAAGCAGTTGCCAATTTGCTTGCCTCCACAATCGAACTGAATTCTAGATCTGCCAACAAATCTGCTCGGTTTCTCAAAACCAAAAACCTGAAAGAAAAAAACACCCTGCAATTTCTCTTCTGACAACACAGAGAGTTACAACCTTCCTTTCACTATGAATGAACTAAAATTTGCCCTTCAGACCTGCACGGATTCCTCTCCAGGAAAGGACGAGGTCCATTATAAACTTTTAAAACATCTTCCCGAAACCTGTTTGGACACCCTGCTCAAAGTTTATAACCACATCTGGGTCACAGGCTTCTTTCCACCCTCCTGGCGGAAAGCCCTCATTATCCCGGTGCCGAAACCGGGAAAAGACCCCTCGAACCCCTCCAACTACCGCCCAATAGCACTGACCAGCTGCATCTGCAAACTGATGGAGAAGATGGTCAACGGTAGACTGATGTGGAAACTAGAGACCGACGGCCTTCTGGCGAAAGAACAGTGCGGTTTCCGCAAGCATCGCTCTACCGTTGACCATCTGGTTCGTCTGGAAACTGCTGTAAGAAATGCCTTTGTAAACAAACAGCATGTGGTGGCCATATTTTTTTACTTAGAGAAAGTTTACGATACCACCTGGAAATTTGGAATCCTCTCTGACCTGCACAAGCTCGGCTTCCGAGGACACCTGCCCCAGTTCATCCACAATTTTTTGCAGGACAGACAATTCCAGGTGAGGGTCGGCACCACCCTGTCCGACATTCACGAGCAGGAGCTGGGTGTTCCGCAAGGGAGCATCCTGTCGCCGGCTCTGTTCAGCATCAAAATTAATGACATCGTTCAATCCGTTCAGAGGGGATCGGACAGCTCGCTGTTCGTGGATGATTTCGCCTTGTGTGCAACTGGCAGCACGTATGCCAGCATCCAGCAGCGGCTTCAGCTCTTCGTCGACAAAATCCAGTGTTGGGCAGAGGAGAATGGTTTCACCTTTTCGTCCTCCAAAACTGAGTGTATTTATTTTCATAACTTTCGCCAGTTCTATCCAGACCCTGAAATTCGTCTGGGAAAATCCACCATCCTGGCGGTCAAGGTAGCCAAATTTTTAGGGGTCGTTTTTGATCAGAAGCTGAACTTCCTCAGCCATATCAAACAGCTGAAAACGTCTTGTCAAAAAGCCCTGAACATCATCCGAGTTGTAGCACACATGGACTGGGGTGCTGATAGGAGAACTCTCTTGCACCTCTACAGAGCCCTGGTCCGGCGCCGTGAGAAAAAGGCCTAGTCGTCAACGCCTGGTTCCGATAAAGCTAAAATTGTATCATGATTTTAAGACTCAATAACAATAAAATTGGTAAAAATATCAACCGACACAAGAAAAAAGCCAACGCCTCTCCAGACAAACCTAAGTCAGCGCCAGACACCTTGAAATTAAGAGTACATGTCCTAAGAAGGTACGGAATTAGACTCACTCTTCATCCCCTTCAACGAAACCGCCTTCAGGACTAGCCTCCTTCAGGTGGCCCTGAATCCACCCAGACAATTCAGTCTTTTTTCCAGCACCGAGAGAAGGTGAGCCGCCTTCTGCCCTGCTCCCCCCTGACCCCGAGCTAGGAGGAGAGGCCGCACAAGTTTTTCTCGTTACAGGCATGGTTCCTTAGTTCCCAACGTGCAGCAACTACACAAAACGTGAATTATAAAGTTTCTCAGTCACTAACTTCAGGTCCCCCTTTACTACCAAGCATCCAACGAGAGTCACCTAACGACTGAACAACCTTAAACACCTCCACAAGGACTATCCAAAAAGAAATGTGACATGTCTGAAACACAAAACATAGACAAACAAGACAATCACACCCTACCACCAGCCCGCGTTACATTCCCTAGAACTTGGTACCCCGCATCTCCACCATTGTCACGACCCCCCTAGGGAAGAGGTCGAGAGCTGTTTTAAAAACTAACACCCACCCCAGTTCACCCGACAACACAAACACAGAATACGGATGTTTCTCTCCCATACAAAATTTATTCTCTTCCGCTCTCACTATATCAAGCACTCAGGTGAAAATTATATGTATTAAATAATAGTAATTTGATTCTGACTTCCGCACACAACTATACACACACAAAAAAAACAAAAAAAACAACAACCACCCCAAACCCAGACCTACACACAGAGAGAAATATAAATGTATATATATATATATATATATATATATATGTGTGTGTGTGTGTGTGTGTGTATGTGCGCGCGCGCGTATGTGTGTCAATTGCGTCATGGCCGACTTTATGTAACACCACTGGTTAATTAGAAGTTGCACGTTCTCTGTTCACACACACACACACACACACACACACGAAATGAAGAAATATATCAATTAAGAAAATAACAACAACAAAATTGAAAACAAAAACCAAAACCAAAGGGAGTGGCGGAAGAGAGAAGTGTCCTGATGGAATAGATGCTTTGAACACAGATATGTGTGTGTGTGTGCGTGTGTGTGTGTGTGTGTGTGTGTGTGTGTGTGTGTATGTGTTTCAAGTGTATATGTTGGTCATATTGCAAACTAAAGAAAAAAATCTCTCTCTCTCTCTCTCTCTCTCACACACACACACACACAGAGAAACAATCATGCATATATGGATATTGTCAATCCGAAATCAGCCTCACATCACAATAGACACAAACCCTGCAGATCCCAACATTACATCACAAGATATTACATTTCACAATGTTTCTGAACAGGACATTGTCATCACGTTACACAAAACTTCTCTCTCTTATGATTCTGATAACGTTGAACACTTCGACAGTGAACGGCAAAGAGCGAACAGAGAAAGTCGGTGTTCAGGAAGAGGACAACGAGAACAATTTAAACGACGATACAGCAACGTTGTCAACCAGCCTTCCTTTAAACGACGATACAGCAACGTTTTCAACCAGCCTTCCTTTAAACAACGATACAGCAACGTTTTCAACCAGCCTGCCTTTAAACAATGATACAGCAACGTTTTCAACCAGCCTGCCTTTAAACAATGATACAGCAACGTTTTCAACCAGCCTTCCTTTAAACAACGACACTGCAACGTTGTCAACCAGCCTTCCTTTAAACAACGATACAGCAACGTTGTCAACCAGCCTGCCTTTAAACAATGATACAGCAACGTTTTCAACCAGCCTTCCTTTAAACAACGACACAGCAACGTTTTCAACCAGCCTTCCTTTAAACAACGATACAGCAACGTTGTCAACCAGCCTTCCTTTAAACGACGATACAGCAACGTTTTCAACCAGCCTTCCTTTAAACAACGACACAGCAACGTTTTCAACCAGCCTGCCTTTAAACAACGATACAGCAATGTTGTCAACCATCCTGCCTTTAAACAACGATACAGCAACGTTTTCAACCAGCCTTCCTTTAAACAACGATACAGCAACGTTGTCAACCAGCCTGCCTGTAAACAATGATGCAGTTATGTTATCAACCAGCCTTCCTTTTAACCATGATGCAGCAACACTTTCAACCAGTTCCACTTCAACCGACGATAGTGGTAATAAACTCCAATTGAAAGTTCACCCTTTGAACGACAATGATCGGTGTATCACACAGGCTTCCATTACAGAAGCCAGCACTGATAACAACAACACATCGACAGGACTGAACACATCGAGGTTTGACTGCTTCCTCCAGCTGCACGTTCCTGTGGGAAGCGTGACCCAGTTGCAGACAGGCAGCTGCAGTGATGTTGGGGTCCTGGCCTGGAGGAGGAACGAAGGAGGTCAGCGGGTGTGTCCAGACCACCACAAGCTGTCGTCGTGCCCAGAACTGAACCCCGACACCCAGGGTGTGACGACAACCAACACGGTGACGTCACCCTACCACGCTCAATGGAGACGGCCTGTGCTGTGTTTCAACTTTGCTTTCGTCAATGCGTCAACAGATGCGCCTGGTTTGAAAGTCGTCTTTCTGACGTCCTCATTAGGTGAGTAGGGGGGTGGGGGTGGGAGGGGAACGAGGGAAAGAATAGACAACTGCAAGTTGAGCACATCATAAATGCTTATCTATTTATTTATCTCAATAGATTTATATATTTATCTATTTATGTGTCAGTTACTACCATTTGCATCCAGTGGGAAAAAACAAGAGGGAAAGGAATAGACAGCTGCGAGTTAAGCACATTTGGAATATTTAGTTATTCATTTATCTGTTTATTTATTTATCTATTTATTTATTTATCTGTTAATATATTTATTCATTTATGCATTTATCTATATGTTATTCATTTGTTAATTCCTATCATCTGCATCCAGTGGCATTACTGCAACATCGCTCATCGGCGCTCTCTGTGTAGCGACGCGCTCTCCCTGGGAAGAGCAGCCCGAATTTCACACAGAGAAATCTGTTGACAAAAAAAGAGATTTACAAATACAATACAAATACACACAGCCACATCCGGATTCGTCTTTCGCAGTCACAGCGTCGGAATGTCCACAAGGGACTATCGATACTATGTCTGTCACGAGAAGGCTACACACCAGAGGAGGCCCTGCGCTGCTACTTAGTCAGTTGGGCAGTGTTCAGCAATGCTTGTTCCGTTAGAAATAATGTTTCAAATGTTTGTAATAATAGCCTAGATCAGGAAACGGTTAAAACAGCACAACAGAAATGTTTGTTGATCAAGATAGGACTGAAACTACCGTCTCTTTAAACGTAACCAACAGGCACAAACGTGTTTTGAAAAGTTAAATTGTGTGTGTGTGTGTGTGTGTGTGTGTGTGTGTGTGTGTGAAAGAGAGAGAGAGAGAGAGAGAGAGAGAGAGAGAGAGAGAGAGTTTGATATCTACATATCAAATAATGTGATGTTTTTGGGGGGATTGAAGTCCCAAGTGCTGGCAAAAACCAAGCTCGGAATTTGTCACGTCTGCAGCGTCGTAAAGGTGGAGGTGGAGAGGAAGTATGCTGGCGTTTGAATGTAACGAAGAGGGTGGTTAAACAGAGTGATGAGAATGTTCAAAGTTAATGGAGAAGGTGTGTAAACTTAATGATGAGAGCGTTTAAATTAATGATGATGGCGTTTAAACTTGATGATGATGGCGTTTAAACTTAATGATGAGAGCGTTTAAACTTGATGATGATGGCGTTTAAACTTGATGATCACGGTGTTTGAACACAATGGTGAGGGTGTTTAAACATTATGGAGAGGGTGTTTAAACATTATGGAGAGGGTGTTTAAACATTATAGAGAGGGTGTTTAAACATTATGGAGAGGGTGTTTAAACATAATGGAGAGGGTGTTTAAGCATTATGGAGAGGGTGTTTAAACATAACGATGAGAGTGTTTAAAAATAAAGCGTTAAAGATAATGAAGATGGTGCTTAATGATAATGTTAAAGTGTTTAAACATAATCAGGAGGGTGTATAAACATAGTGAAGAGAGCGTTTTCTGCGTCATTCAGTCAGATTCCACATTCTCTCTCTGTCTCTCTGAATGAATGGTCAGAACTAAAGCACATGAATCTTCCATCCTAATTTTTTTAATCCTGATAAATAAAGGCAAGAACGTCAATTTATGTCAATAAACTGTTCGTCTATTTTTATCAACGGCGAAGAAGTTGACCACCACAAAATCTTTTTTCACCGTTATGCAAAAAAAAGACAAAAAAGAAAAAAAGAAAAAAAGAAAAAAAAGGTATTGATATATATATATATACATCGACTGTCTAGAATTAATCACTTTTTGAATCATCATTGTTGAAAGCTATTTTGGAGTCACTATATAGATTTACACATTAAAGAATCTTACATAGAATCACACATTAACTATGCTTCGACAGTGTGGGATTCGGCAAGTGACAACATTATGAAACCTCAGTTAACTCTGCATAGACGAGCTATAAAACTGATTCTTTTAAAATCTTCATCATTACTATATCTGATAATAAAGCTCTCGATATCCTTTCACTGAAAACAGAACTTATATATATATCTCAAAGGTCTATTTATATTCAAAATCATGTCTGGATTTGCTCCCCCCCGCCCCCCCCCTCATTAAAATAATAAATTTGTAACCAACACTCATTGTCATGTTCACAGAGTTATGGTGCCACTTCCAAGGATCAATCTTTTCAAATCTAGTCTGTTCTTTTCAGGGGCTATTTATGGAATGATATATTGTCCTGTCTGAATGTGAACACTGTCAAAGGCATCCCTACCTTCAAAAACATATATCATGCACATTTACTGAAATACACGTGATAATGTGACACATAAATCATTAACAAGAAAGCTGTATTGATTGTGGATATGTACATGCCTCTCTCCTCCGCTGTCAGTCTCTCCATGTCTGTCTCCACTGTCAGTATACCTGTCTGTTCAGTCAGCCTCCCCTACCTTCTTTACTCTTCCCCTTGTCTCTTCCTCCTTCTCTCCACCACGCCCCGTCCCTATTGTCCCTCTTGTTATTTATTTATAGCGTTTTTGTCTTGTGCATACATACCTAGACCTATGTTTGTAGCTGCTTTCGTGATTTTGATGTTGCTGTTGTGAATTTGACTCTCACTTTTTGTGTTGTGCATACATATCTAGACCTATGTTTGTAGCTGCTTTCGTGATTTTGATGTTGCTGTTGTGAATTTGACTCTCACTTTTTGTGTTGTGCATACATATCTAGACCTATGTTTGTAGCTGTTTTCGTGATTTTGATGTTGCTGTTGTGAATTTGACTCTCACTTTTTTTTCTCTCTTTTCTGTTCATCATTATTATTCTTGCTCACAGGGCCGGATGTAAACAAGCGCTTTGTGCTTACTCCTTTACCCTCTTGAAATAAATTTTCGTTCGTTCGTTCTCTCTCTCTCTCTCTCTCTCTCTTTCTCTCTCTCTCTCTCTCTAACTCTCTCTCTCTCTCTCTCTCTCTCTCTCTCTCTCTCTCTCTCTCTCTCTCTCTCTCTCTCTCTCTCACGATGATTTGAGAAATAGATGTGTGGTATTCTTTTGATAAGAATTGGAAAAACGAAATTATCTCTTTAGCATGTTAACAGAAGATCATGAGGTGATAATTGGGATGGCAAAATTAATTTCAGAAGCTTTGAAAATCAGGCAACAATCAGAACAAAAAGACACAAACCGCGTGGTCAGATAGGTTTGACATTGTCTTCTGTAACCAGTAATGGAATTTGTTGTGTTGGTGGATAAGTGTTATTAATGTTTTGGGTGGCCTGTTGGTTGCTACGACTTTTCTTCAAGGAAAGAGCTTTGGTTCGTTTCAATATTTGCTTTCACCATTTTTAATCGTTTATTGTAATGATTTGTTTGTCATGCAATGAAAGTATGTTGACTCATTCACCCAAGTCACAAGGACCTCATGGCCAATGACACTGAAGTGTCTAAACATCAAAAGCGTCTCCCTCTGTCTGGGAAGTTAATGTTGTGAATAGTATTGTTTTGTTTTATCCCTTTCCCTTCTCCCTCTTTTTTCTCCTTTTTTTCATGTCTAATATCACTTAATGTGGTAGTCATCTTGAAGAAAAATCATCAGTAGTTAAAAATGATTTATCAGTAAATACTAATGACAGCAGTTTGTTCCTCCAAAGGGGATGTTAACATGCACAGCAGGGAGCAGCTGTTTCGGTGTGAGCAGTGTGTGTACATCGGACCAGCTACTTGCTGTTGTCTGCCTGGGGAAGAGATGTATTCACATGTTGGCAAACAGCAACAAAGAGCGCACCCCCTCCTCCACTCCACTCCCCGACCGACGCAACAGCCGAGTGGTTAAAGCGTTGCACTTTCAATCTGAGGGTCCCGGGTTCGAATCTCGGTAACGTTTCAGTTTCAGTGTCAGTAGCTCAAGGAGGCGTCACTGCGTTCGGACAAACCATATACGCTACACCACATCTGCCAAGCAGATGCCTGACCAGCAGCGTAACCCAACGCGCTTAGTCAGGCCTTGAGAAAAACAACAACAACAACAAAACAAAAAAACCAAACAAACAAACAAAAACAAAACAAAAACAAAACAAAAACAAAAAAAACCCACAAAAAAACGGGGGAATAAATAATAGATAAGCTTACATAAATAAATAAATAAATGAATAATAATTATAATATAGAAAAAGGTAGTAGTAATAATAATAGTAATACTAATAAAATGATAAAAAAAAGAAAAGAAAAAAAGACAACAATGGTGATAAATAAGCGAATAAATGTACAACATTAAGACACACATTCACATATACACCCACACATGCATAACAGAAATGCACCAAACATGCAGTTTCACAGATATGAAAGCACAGTCAAATACATATAAACGTACATGAGCTCCAACACACACA
Organism: Babylonia areolata; assembly: GCF_041734735.1. Classification (NCBI taxonomy): domain Eukaryota; kingdom Metazoa; phylum Mollusca; class Gastropoda; order Neogastropoda; family Buccinidae; genus Babylonia; species Babylonia areolata. Next base: position 132,944 of record NC_134907.1, read on the forward strand.
CACACACACACACACACACACATTACCTTGCACCTCCTCTACCCCCCTCCTCCACACACTCATTTCTAATCTACGTATCGCAGCTTCCACGGCACACACACACACACACAAACACACACTCACAGAGAGGAACACTTACTTGTACAAGCACACACACATACGCCCATATCTCCCACCCCCAACCCCACACACATATATACAAAGATATATATATATATATATATATATATATATATATATATATATACGTTCCAATATCCTGTTGCTCCCACAGTGTAGGCATGCATACACTCACATACCTCATCCTCTACCCCACCTCCCCCCGCACTCCCACATCCCCTCACACACACACACACACACACACACACACACGTACACAGATCTCTCCTGACACTTGTGTACACTTACACTCTCGCGCATTCACAAACGCACTCAAAAGCACAGACCCACACATACACACAAACACACACGCACAGAGTCTGCCACTGACTGGCCGCAAGAGGGATGGGAAAAGATCTCTGATGCCAAGAACGTGGCGTCTAGTGTGTTGCTCAGTCTATTGTATTTGGAAAGGCCCACATAGACTCTGTTCCGTTTTGAAGAAATTTGCGCAATGTTGGTTTGGAAATGATGCCGATATTTGTTTGATTTGCAAAGCATCGTGCTCTACCTTTCATGTTAGACTTGCGGCCGCTCCCTCTCTCTGCTTTTATTTCTTTGAGGCGATCGATGGTGTGATGGCCTTGTACCTGTTCTTTTTGGTATTCTTTGATTTTTCTGAGGATTTCCGATTTTCCTAGATGTAGGCCGCTCGTTGGTGTTGCGTTACCAGCAAGTCTGTCAGCTCGCTCATTTCCCTTAACACCTGCATGTCCCGGGCAGTATGACCATGTGAGTTTTTTAATCTGAAAGTTGCGCATTGCCTTATGCCACTCTGGGCTTCCCATTCCGTTTTCAATTTTCTGTATGAGGTTCATTGAGTCGGTTAGAATCATGGCATGTTGGTTTCCGGGCGTATGGATGGACGATAGCCACTGGAGGGCATGTGTCGCAGCTTCAACTTACAGTGTTAGGCTGGAGGTTGTGACTTTGTAGGCAGCATTCTCTTCCCAAATTGTTTTTCCATTTTGTTTCGGTAACGGCGCCTGGTTGGTAAAGGTGGATATTTTTTTCCAGTCTCCCAGGTCAACATATGTGCAGACCTGCTGGTGCCAGAACCCCACTCGTGCGTATACGCACACAGATCAAATATGCAAGATCCTGGAATCCATGTTCGGTGGGTTATGGAAAATAGAACATACTCAGCACGCACACCCTCGAAAACAACATGGCTGCCTACATGGCTGCCTAGATAAAGAAAACGGTCATACGTGTAAAATGTTACATGACTGTATGAGTGTGTATGTGCGCGTGACTGAAACCTGATTCTATGACACGGGAAACGAATGATGAGCGCCCAACGGCAGCTGTCAGTCGGCTCTACCCAGGTAGATGTCACATCTCATGACAAAATCAGATATGAGTGCTAAACCCCCTCGTTCACCCACCCCATCTAGCTAGAGAGCAGTGTGGGTTGTGCGGTTTGCACGAGATACTCAGTCTGTCTCGGTCTCAGTTCAGGCTGTCACTGAACTGAGATCAGCCTCTTCCTTGTCAACAAATGACAAGATTCTGGGCTTTTCGCCCGCGACTGTCAGAGGAGGCAGCCGTGCCAGTCTTTGGCTCTCTTCAGGGCTGTTTGCCCATTTCGACGCTTGTAGTGGGGATCAGTTTCCTCCGAGTGGTCGTGGTCTCTGTGTGCTCTGTGTGAACTTCCAGCTTTGGGGTAGTGGTACCTCTCTGGAAGGTAAGAGGAGACTGTAAAGACAGTCCTAACCTGTGTTCTGTCTGTCTGTCTTGTGTTCATGTCCGTGAATGAGAGAGAGAGAGAGAGAGAGAGAGAGAGAGAGAGAGATAGGAGGGAGCGAATATTTGAGTAAATATAATACTTTGCTCTTTTATGTGCATTTGTAGGATGCGTATGCATTTTTAGACATAAATTTTATAAGAATGTGATAAAATATTTGTTACGTGTATTAAAGGGTTCAACCGTAAAATCTAGATTTAAGTTTTCCTTGTGAACCCCTACAGTTATTAGTTCTATTAATGTGTGTGTATGTGTGTCACTGTATTATATATGATACATAAGCTAGAATATTCCAAACTACCCCCTTATCCTTTTCCGTTATCCTTGCTCTTGGGTGTGGTTGTTGTCAGCCTTTTAAACTTCCGAAATAGCGCAGCTGAGTAAAATTGATCTATTCTGTAGCCCATGTGTTGATCAGGGAGGGGTTAAACTGAAATTTTGTAAGATTTGTTTTCTTTACGAATTCTGGGCTGGGTACATTTAGGTTGTTTAATTGGGGTTGTCCAAAAGTGAATCCTACCAGTGGATAATAGGCTATATACAGTGGTTTCAGCATTCCCACTTTCGTGTTTATCCACGGACTTCCCTACTCTTCCACTGACCCTCTACTGTCTCCCCGGGAACCCCTCTGCCTGCCTTTGACTTCCTTGGTCCAGGCCTCCGTTGGCTGCTGCCGCCTGCCGCTGGCTTCCGTCGCCAGCGTTCTCTGGCCCGGCGCTCAGCTGTCTGGGCGTTCTGCTCTTCGTCTTCGTCGTCACTGCTCTTCGTCTTCGTCGTCGCCGTTCTTCGTGTTCGTCGTCGCTGTTCTTCGTCTTCGTCGTCACTGCTCTTCGTCTTCGGCGTCACTGTTCGTGTTCGTCGTCGCCGTTCTTCGTGTTCATCGTCGCCGTTCTTCGTGTTCGTCGTCGCTGTTCTTCGTCGTCGTCACTCACTGTTCGTCTTAGTCGTCACTGTTCGTCGTCGTCGTCACTACATCATTAACGTTGTGCTTGTTTCCTTATCTTAAAGCTCTGGGTTTTTTTTTGTGTGGGTTTTTTTTTTGTGTGTGTTATATTTATCCATTGTTATTTAAGTGTTGTTGCAGCTGGGGTTGTGGTGATTGTTTGTGGGCAAGCTAGGTGTGTGATTAAACAAATGTATGTGAACCCCGGATTGTTGTAGTCTGTGTTTGTGTTGTCTGGGTGTTAGTGCTGGGCTGGGTGGGGGTTTCTAGTCCGCTCTCTTATAGAGCGTGACAGTAGACAGCCTGCTGTGCAAATGACTCCGTGTTCGTAAAGGGCTTAGAGCTTGGTCTCCGACCGAGGGTAGGTGCTATATAAATATCCACCCATACCATAACAGTCCATGACTGAGAGGCACCGCTTTCAGTTTAGTGCTGATCCCAGTTTCTCCAGAAGAACAGGCCAGGCGACATTCTGCAGCTACGTATGAAGGGTGAGACCAAAACACTCAGGAAAATCGAAGCAACAACAACAGAGCATAGATGACAAGAACATCATGGAAGCTTGTCAACAATTAGCTGTTGTACCTTATGTTTTGTGAGCTATTGTACCTTATGTTTTGTGAGCTGTTGTACCTTATGCTTTGTGAGCTATTGTACCTTATGCTTTGTGAGCTGTTGTACCTTATGCTTTGTGAGCTGTTGTACCTTATGCTTTGTGAGCTGTTGTACCTTATGCTTTGTGAGCTATTGTACCTTATGCTTTGTGGTTCGAACAGATATCCAAACTGACAATGGAACAATGCATCATTTGGCATAACACGTGTATTGACCTTGGAATAGATGCCTAAATTTACGATTGTGAAATGCATCATGTAGCACAGTGTGCATGTTTTGTTGTTGTTGTTGTTGTTGATGGTGGTGGTGGTGTTGTTTGATTTTTTTTTTTTCGAACTTGCCTCAATGTATGTAGTTAAGTTGTGAGGTGGACCACTGTGGTGAAGTGAAATATGAAAAAATAAGGTTGTCTTCTTAGATCCCCCCCCCCTCTCTCTCTCTTATTTCAAACTTTTATATCAGAATTTAAACCCAGAGTGCATGATATATTTAAACAAAATTTGCATTCAGACACGAAAAGGGAAAATAAGTACAGCTGGTTCCATTCATTTAAGGGTATATTTCAAGCTGAGAAATTCCTGACTGTTATTGTGAATAAATGGCATCGCACAATGCTTGCTCAATTTAGATTAAGAACTCTTGGCTTTAATGCCAACAAAAAATGGTTCATGCCAGGTTCGTCCACAAATTGTCCATGTCCTTTGTGTAACTCCACAGTTGATGATGAATTTCATTTTATGTTTGATTATAATTCATATGATGATTTAAGAAGTAAAGGTGTGGTTTTTGAGAAAGAATTTACAAAAAGAAAGGACCTCATTACAATGTTAACATCAGAAGATCACGAGGTGATAATCTCGTTAGCAAAATTTATACAGAAGCTATAAAGATAGGCCAAAAAAGCACAATAAGCATAACTACGTGGTCAGATAGGTTTAACAATTTCCTTCTGTTGCCAGTGTTGGAATATGTTGCATGGTGCATTGATAGATGAATGAAAGGACTTATTATGTGTTGGGTGGCCTGTTGGTTAGTATCTTTATTTTCTTCTTTCCTTTCTTTTTCTTCAAAGAAGGAACTTTGTTTTGTTTCATTATTGATTTTGCTTTCACCATTTCATTCGTTTATCATAATGGTTTGTTATAAATTGAAAGTTTGTTGATGCATTCACCCATAAGGACCTCATGGCCAATGACATTAAAGTGTCAAAGTGTCAAAGCGTCTCTCTCTCTCTCTCTCTCTCTCTCTCTCTATTCCTGCATGTCTCTCTCTGTCTCTCAGTTTTTTTTAAATCAGTCTCCATTTTGTTTTCTCCTTCCGAGGGCTAAATGTTTACTTGTTCAATCATCCGTAGAAAACAGAATTCCTTTCTTCCTTCTCTCTTCCAGGTTACATCCAGACACCCAGATACACCTTGCAACGCTACGACAGCTGTGCAATCCTGACTCCTCCACCTGGACAGGTGATCTTTGTTAGTGCCAATGAATCCTCCAGCTGCAGCGTTTCGTTCGCTCGTTTCCAAAGTCCCTGTAGACCTTTTAAGCGACCCATTAGAGACCCCATTAGAGACCTTCGTTTGCCATTTATTTTCCCAGACCTGAAAACATTCGTTGCAGGAATCTCACGGTATCGGAGAACCCTGGTTGTTTCCGACACCGAAGACAAACAAAACTGGAATGGAACAAGGCCCTTGACTTTACTGTATGTTGCCCAGTATTTCACAGAACAATGTTCGCGTCTAGCGTTCTCCTTCCAGCAGAGAAGACCCGTGTCGACGAGTTATCAGTGGAACTGCTCCAAGTCCGAATGGCCCGAGTTGTACCGACACTTTTCCTGTGACGGCCATCTACAGTGTTTGGGTGGTGAGGATGAAACCCATTGCTACTACCATTCAGATGACTGTGGGGCTGGCAAGGTGACTCTCTCTCTCTGTCTCTCTCTGACTCTCTCTGTCTCTCTTTCTCTCTGTGTGTATCTCTCTGTCTCTGTCTGTCTGTCTGACTGTTTATATGTGTGTGATTGTCTGTGTCACTCTGTCTGCTTTTCTCTCTATATGTGCGATTGTCTGACTGTTTGTCTGCCAGTCTGTCTGCCTGTCTCTCTGTATGTGGGATTTTCTATGTCATTATGTGCGCTTGTCTGTCTTTGAGTGCGATTGTCTGTCTGTCTCTCTGCCTGTCTCTCTATATGTGTGATTGTCTGTCTGTCTGTCTCTCTGCCTGTCTCTCTCTATGTGTGATTGTCTGTCTGTCTGTCTCTCTATATGTGTGATTGTCTGTCTGCCTGTCTCTCTATATGTGTGATTGTCTGTCTGCCTGTCTCTCTATATGTGTGATTGTCTGTCTGCCTGTCTCTCTATATGTGTGATTGTCTGTCTGCCTGTCTCTCTATATGTGTGATTGTCTGTCTGCCTGTCTCTCTGTATGTACGATTGTCTGTCTCTCCGTCTGTCTGCCTATATACCTCTCTCTATATGTGTGATTGTCTCTCTGTCTCTTTGTCTCTGTATGTGCAATTGTCTGTCTCACTGTTTGTGTGATAATCTGTCTGTCTGCTTGTCTCTATATGTGTGATTTTCTGACTGTCTATCCAGGCAAGGTGATTCTCCTTCCCTGTCTGTCTGTCTGTATGTGTATCTCTGTTTCTATCTCTGTTTGCCCGTGTATGTCTGTCTGTTTCTGTCTGTCTCTTTTCCTTTCTGTGTGTACGTCTCTGTTTCCGTATGTATATATAGTAGGTAGTAGTAGGCTTCCTTCGGTCATGGCTGACCATGGTTAGAGTATATCCGACCAAATGTCTAATTGGGCTGTCTGCTTGGACCAAACAGCGTCGCCTGTGACTGTAGAGACCGATGCGAAAGAGACAGTCTCTGTCGCAGCGGTCACATGTGTAAGCTGGTGCTGGTCTGTTGGATATAATCCTGGGCAATGTAATATGGAAGATAGGGAATATATATATATAGGGCAACATGTACTCCAGGTTATGAAAGTTGTCTCAGGAATTCATATCCCGCATAATGTGTTCTCTAATGGTGTTTTGTAGATTGTAAGATGTATAGAATTTGGTATCTTACATTGCACATTGCATTACATTGAAGTATGTCTTTGTGAAGTAATTGTGGTGCAGGCAGAGAAAAGGTGGATTTTTGTTGTTGTTGTTGTTGTTGTTGTTGTTGACGATGGAGTCTCCCGTCGGTCCGATTATGAGTAGGCAGGCAGGCTTATCTGTTGGTGTGTGTCCTCATATGGAGAAGAGGCCGATTCTGGATGCGCAGCACTTCCAACAGGTGTTGCAAGGGAAAACGTCTTCAGAAGTTGAGCCCTGCTTCCTTCGCTCACGCTTCTCCTTAATGGCCAGCGTTCTCTTGTTTTTAAACGTCTTTATGCCACTAGAGCACAGCATCTTCCAGCGAGAGCGGTCAAGGGCATCAGTTTCCCAGGAAGCGATGTCTATGTCACAGGCTTTGAGGTTTGTCTTCAAGGTGTCCTTGAAGCGCTTGCAGGGTCTTCTAAGTTCACGGTGGCCTTCCTTCAGCTGGCCATACAAAAGCATCTTCGGGATCCTGCTGTCTGTCATGCGGACAACGTGTCCTGTCCAAAGCGCCTGCAGGAGGTTGAGAACCTGTCCATAATGAACTGAATGTCCTCATGGGTGTGTGCAGCAAGCGCACAGTCATCAGCGAAGAGGAACTCTCTCAACAGTGCCTTAAACACCCTGGACCTGGCATGGAGTTGCCGCAAGTTGAAAAGTTTGTCACCTGTGCGAAACTGAATGTAGATGCACTGGTCAGTCTTGGAAGGCGTCAATCAGCATGGCAGAGAAGAGAATGGAGAACAGTGTGGGTGCCAGAACGTAGCCCTGCTTCACCCCATTTACCACAGGGAACGGATCCGACATGTCAGTATTTTCCTGCACTCTCGCCTGCATGCCATCGTGGAATGACGCAATCAGCTGGATTAGGCTCTCTGGGCAGCCGAACTTTACGAGGATCTTCCACGGACCACAGCGGTTCACCATGTCAAAGGCCATAGTTAGGTCTACAAAGACCATGTGGAGCTCCTTGTTCTGCTCACGGCATTTCTCTTGCATCTGGCGTACGGCAAACACCGTGTCACATGTTCCCCTGCCTGAGCGGAAGCCGCACTGTGCTTCAGGGATGACTGTGTTGGAGACATGGTCAACCAGTCTGTTCAGTATGATGAGCGCAAAGATCTTGCCGGCGATTCAGAGGAGAGAGATTCCACGGTGGTTATCGCAGGATGTTTTGTCTCCCTTCCGTTTGTAAATGTGGACAATTGAAGCATCTTTGAAATCCTGGGGGACCTCCTCTCTCTCCCAGATAGACTGGAACAGGACGGTCAGCTTGTCTGTCAGCACCTCGCCTCCATACTTGTAGATGTCAGCCTGGATTCCGTCCAATCCTGGTGCTTTTCCTGACGTTGTCAGCTTCAGGGCCTTCCGGGTCTCGACCTTGGTGGGAGGGGCAGCTAGCGAGTCATTGACTGGTAGCTGTGGGAGGGCTGCAACTGCCTCGTCAGATACGGACGAGTCCCTGTTGAGGAGGGTGTTGAAGTGCTCTGCCCAGTGGGCAAGGATGACTTTCTTGTCTGTCAGGAGGGTGGTCTGGTCCAAGACTCGGACAGGGGTTGATCCTGTGACTCTCGGCCCATACACAGCTCGGAGACCATCATGGAAGGTCTTCATGTCATGAGCATCAGCAGCAGACTGAAGCTCTTCAGACTTTCTCTCCCACCAGGTGTTCTTCATCTCACGCAGCCTCTTCTATACGAGTTGCTTGGTTTGCAAGAACTGGCTCTTCTTCCTCTGGCAGTCTTTATAGGAAATGTGATCCTGATGATGTATATGCAGTGTGTTCAGGAGCTTGGAGATTCCAGAGTCGTTCTCGTCAAACCAGTCTTTGTGGCTCCTCTGTACAAACCCGAGTGTGTCAGCTGCTGCTGTGTACACAGCATCTCTAAAGGTGCTCCATACCTCTTCTACATCAGTCGATGCAGGAATTTCTTGGAGAGCTACTTGGATTTGCTGCTGCAGCACGTCCTTGGTGATAGGGAGGCAATGGATGTTCAGCTTCCTAGGGGGCTTCTGCCTGGCTGGTTGGAACTTGCCGGCAAGTCTGATGTTCATCTTGCTACGTACTAGGCGATGGTCCAACCAACAGACTGCTCCTCTCATGCAGCGTGTAATGGAAACATCACCTCTGTCCCTCTGCTGGACAATCACATAGTCCAGCATGTGCCACTGCTTAGAGCGGGGGTGTATCCATGTGTTCTTGTACTCGTCCGCTTGTTGGAAGAGGGTGTTGGTGATGGTCAGTCCATGCTGTGCGCAGAGCGAGAGCAAAAGCAGTCTGTTGGAGTTGCACTTGCCAGTGCCATGCTGTCCAAGGACTTTTGGCCACGAGGAGAAGTCCGCACCGAGGCGGGCATTGAAATCCCCAAGGATGACCAGCCTGTCCTTTCTGTCTACCACTGAAATGGTGCGGCTGAGCTCCTCGTAGAAAGCTTCTTTGATGTCATCAGGGTTGGTCATTGTCGGGGCATAGCAGCTGATGACTGTGGCCAACCGATCCTTGGACAGCTTCAGACGCAGGGTCATCAGCCTATCGTTTATCCCACGTGGAAGGCTGTCAAGCTGTCGTGCAAGTTTGGTTCGTATGGCAAAGCCCATGCCTGAGGTTCGTGGGGTGCCATCTGGCTTCCCAATGCAGTAGAAGGTGTAGCCCCCTCCAACTTTCTCCAGCTGGGTTTCGCTGGCAAACCTGGTTTCGCTCAGGGCTGCTATGTCCACCTGGTAGCGATCAAGCATTCTAGCAATGAGTGCTGTGCGTCTTTCTGGTCTGTCGTCTCTGTCTAAGAGGGTGCGAACATTCCAGGCACCCAGAGTCAGGGCATGACTCCTTGTTCTTTTCTTCTGTTGTTTTTGACTGCTAGTGTTGGATGTCTAAGTAGGTGCGGTTTCCTACTAGGTACTAGACGAGGCAGGTTTTGTTTAGGGATCCTTTTATCTCCCCTTCCCCATGTGGGGAGAGCAGTGCTGTCTCTAAAAAGGGCTGCTCTGACACTGTGGGAGGATACGGGTGCCGCATCTGCCCCAGTCTACGGCGGACGACCATTACCCCACAGCCGCCTGTGTGCAGAGTCGTGACTAGGAACTGCTAGCAGTATCCTCTGCCTGTCCCCGTTACCACTTCTCCATCGCCGCAGGGCTTGGGAAAGCTGGGTGTTGAAGGCTATCTCGTCGTTCTGACATTAGCCTGGTTGCCTGACCAGCACAGGTGACTTTTTTGTAGTGAGGAGGAGTTGTGCAGTCCCTTCCCCACTCTCTCGCCTACCAACGCTCACAGTCCCACAGGTGCAGATACTGCCACGTGTAGGACGGCCTCGGCAGGTGCAGGTTTTTTCTTTGGAGCTCCGTCTCCTAGGAGGACTTCCAGCCAAGGATAAAAGCTCCCCCTGCCCTTTGGTCATCCTCTTCCGCCTTCACAGCCGTTGGGAAAGGTTTCCCCCTCCGCCTGGTCCGTCGTTGGGAGACTTCACATGCGGCAGGTAGTACTGGGTTACATGGTACCAGTAGCAAGGGCTATGCCCCTGACCTGACCCTTTTATTGTTACTAATTCTTTATATAGCTTGCATGGAAGATCCCAAAGTTTTACATCTGGCCTCACAACTGGGTCAGTTTTTTCACTTAATCGCACTGTTCAGCGTACATGAGCACGACCTTAGTGTCGAAGCTGCTCCGCTTACATTTCAGCAGAAGGATCTCACGATTTTTACCGAGACCGTAAGACTTTCTCACGCTCCCCACGCTTTCTCACACAATGTGGGGGCGCCCCCGCCTCCCCATGTTTTCTCGCAATCCCACGCTTTCTCGTAAAGTTAGAGAAAACATATGGGCATCGGGAAACGAATGATGAGCACCCAATGGCAGTCGTCAGTCGCCTCTACCCAGGTAGGTGGCATCCTGTTGTGCAAATGACCCCGTGTTCGTAAAGTGCTTACAGCTTTGTCTCCGAACGAGGGCACGCGCTATATGAGTGTCCATATCATTCACATCATTCATTCTTATGTCTGTTTGTTGCAGATTACAGTGGATGGCACCTGCTTCATCATTATAAAAGAGTTTCCCCCGGTTAAAAAAACACACCGTGAAGCAGAACAGAAGTGTGAGAGACAAGGCGCCACGCTGGCCAGTTTTGATTCTTTCAGGCAGTGGGACAGCCTCGTGTCAACCCTTCAAGACATGGGTCACATTTACCGTACACTGTGGATTGACATGCACAGTGTCAGGAGCACCATGAAGACGTCAGAAGATACCTACATGAAGAACATGTAAGTTTTTTGCTGAAGCGTGTGTGCACTCTGTAATATTTTTTCCCTCGTATCATTGGATGGGGGAAATAAACCACAAAGATAAATTGGTGTGTTACTGTAAGGCAGTGGACAAGCATCACTGTCTGACCACCACAGTTGACATGCATGACCGCAAGAGAGACACAGAGAGAGACAGAGAGAGGGAGACAGAGAGGGAGACAGATAGACAGACACACACACACAGAGTTTTGTTACATGGACTCATGTTGTGTGTAAATACATACATGTTCCAAAGTTGAATGGTCCAATCAATGACGATGTCCTCTCTCCGGGTAGAGAAGTATGTTGTGACAAACGTAAAATACAATACAATAAATTGAGGAGAAGGAGGAAGAGAATAACGATAATGTTTTGTCCTGTTTCGTTTGTATTTCGTTTTTGCTTTGTTACTATGCTGCTGTTGGTGCTATTACTGTTTATCCCAACACGATGGTCATGACATCAAGTTTTGGGTTGATGTCATGATAGCGTGTTTTTTTCTTGTGAAGGGAAGATTTATTATACAATTTGGCGATGTCACTGAAGTTTGATATGAACTGGAATTGTCGAGAAAGGCTTGCAATGCACGTGGTTTAGGTGCCGAAGAGAAACTGAGTACATGAATTGATGTATCGTGAAGAACACCAAAATATTGTCATTCCCCTCTGGACGTACGGTAGTTCAGGTCACACAAGTGACCTGGGGTGGGTTGCATGAGCGAGCTCAGCAGCGCTAAGTTTGCTTGTCGTTAAGAATGTTCCCAACTCCACGATAAATTCCACATACTTTGGAACTTATTAACTCTGAGCAAACAGCACTGTAAAGATTGCCTCATGCTGCCCTGGTGGATAGATAGACCTTGGTGTTTGAAGTGTCGGGGGACACTTGATGTTCTTAGAGAATGCAAATCCCGGATCTTGGGACTGTCGAGCTTTAGGAAATCCGATGTTGAAGTTATCGTAAATTTAGTGTTCTCCTCGAATTTGATCATGTTAAATTCCTTGTAATCGTTTCTTCTTAATTTTCACAAATTTTGGATTTTTCTTTATATTTACTTTTGAGATCATACTAGAATTCGACTTGGTGAAAGTACGTGTAAGTTGGTTAAAAAAATTGTTGGTTTACTAAAACTGGTTTCTCAGGTTGCAGGATCCTCAGTGCCTGTTTTGGGACCAAAATCAGTAGGCATGTACAGTGGTGAGCACCTTCTACCTATCAGAAGGCCACAAAGAAATAAATCTTCGGGTGAACTGAAGGAAGGCCACGAAATAGATGTTTTTTTATGCACAAAGATTAATTATGCAAAGATTTATGTACATATTCATGAAGTCTAACCTGAAAGTGTAAAGAATACGGAAAGTTTACAATAGATTTTGATAATAGTTTTTCCCTAGAATGATATAATGATTTAACATCCCAGGAGGGAAAATGTGAACATATTCATTTTTCTTTGAATTTTGTGATACTAAGGACTGTCTTTCATTTGTCCTGTTGTTTGTCCCTGGGTTGGAATGAAGTCAGACTGCGAACATTGTGTGCGAGTCTACCTGTCGTGTGAGCTTGAGTGGATAAAATGTGACAGCATGACAGTGATGGTCTATATTTTGCCATGTTCTTGCTCTTCACAGGTACATCAACACCTGGCAGTGGGGCGGTGGTGGCTCAGTGGTCTACGATTTCCACGCTTCATTCCGTCAAACGTGCAATCAAGCTTACTTAACCACTGCTACAGGTGATCCCAAAGAAGGGTCCAGCATTTCCACGACTCCGTGTTATAGGGTACTCAGATTTATGGGGTTTAAAATCAGTTTCCAAAACAAACAAATGAAACAAAATTTTATGGCGACAGTCATGTTTGGGTGCTTTTTGTGAAATCCAGGCATGCACGCAAAGAGATAAAATAGAAAGAAGAAAAAAAAGAAGAAGGTATTCTCCTTGGCACAAACGTTGCAGAACTGATTTCATAAGCTGAAAAGAGAAAACAAAATGGTTTACCATTTTTGGTGGTATATAGATGATAATGCATAATTCCAGGCATTGCAAACATGGCATTATTGATATCAAAGCAAGGTGGGCAGTGTTCCATGAAATCATGTCATTTATTGTTGTTGTTTTTTAAAGTCTGTACAACTATCTGTAAGGGTACCATTTTCAAACAAAGTTTTATCTGACATTTTCAAAGATTGTAAGTATTTTTCAAATAATCAAAATCAAATTATGTGTCATTTAAGAAATTACCAATAACCAGGCAATGTTTGTTAACTCAGTATCTGTATATTGAGTGTTTGGCAAGTTAACTTATTTGGAATTGTGCTTGGTGTTCTCCAATGATACCATTCTGAATTGTCCATTCTTTAAGTCTGTTATTAGCAATGGAACTGTATAAATTGCTACACATAACTCATTGATAGATACCCCTGTGTTCATTTATGACATTGTTGTTATCACCTTTTTAAGATAATATCATGTTTATGGTTTCTGACCAGTTGCTTAGATATTTTAAACCCCAGCACCAAACAAAAAAAAAGCATTACAGTTAATAGGAATCTCTGAGAAACAGGTCCATCAAGTATAACATTTATCAGTCATTTCAACAAACAAATTTTCAGCTATTTTCTCCTCCCTCTTTCTTTTCCTCCTTATTTTCTAGTGAATTAACACTTAAAATGCTGAAACCATTCCTGCACATATAACTGTTAAAAGAAAGAAGAAAAAAAAACAAACGCATGGATGACAATTACCAACTGGTAACGGCCCTGAGCTGCTGTTGTTGCCCTTGGTCTGCCTGATCACGGGTGGTCGGCAACATCTCTGGTGGCTTGAAATCTTGCCCACAGCCTGCTGTTGGTGTTTTGGAAAACTTGAAACGTCGGGCAACCTGACTTTTGCTCTGGCCTGCCTGTAGAAACCCTAACGCTGCATGCCGGTCTGCTCATAAAGGGGCCAACTTTCTGCCAAATTCTGGTTGGTCTTCACTGACTTCACGAATTTTTATCCAAATCCACTCAAGCAAGACAACTGAGCAACCAAAATTTGCAGTTTTGACGTTTTAGCCACTCCCCATGCGTGCGTCACGTGCACAGTGAAAACCTGCATTGATGTAAGGTCAATGACCAGGCGAACATTTCTTGTTGACAAAATTCGGTCACTGCAAAATAATCACAAAATATTTTAGAATAAACAACTACATCTTTCTTTTTTTCTTTGTGTGTGTGTGTGTGTGTGCGCTCGCACACACACACACACACACACACATATATATATGCAAAAGACAGAGAAACAAACATAGAGACTGAGAGAGTCTTCTGCCATGCTTGATTCTGGAAGTCAAACTCTGTATGTTTTTCTGACACCCCCCCCCCCTCTCTCTCTCTCTTTCTCTCATCTACCAAATTGTTATACATACAAAAAAATGGAAGATGGGACTGGGAGGTGAATAATGAACAAAAAAGGAAAAAAAAGAGAAGAAATCTGAAGTAACTATGGTCTGTGGTTGCATTCGAGTGCCTCTGTATGTGCGTGAGAGAGAGAGAGAGAGAGTGTGTGTGTGTGTGCGTGCACGCGTGTGTGTGCGCGTGTATGTGAAGACATATGGATAACCACTGTCTGCATTTTCTAGAACGACAATGCGTTATATACAAAATCGACGATCTGCAAAATGCCCACACCATCATCAGACAGCCAGCCCAGCCACGACAAAATCATCATTGAGGCCCAGATTGACATGGCTGTGGCGTCACCTGTACCGCTCGCGACCTGCCCTTCCGGGCACGTGACACACGTAGCACTGGCCTGTGACCCTGACAGTCAGTGCCTGGAGAAACCGGAGAGCTTAGACTCGTCACGCACTCTGATGTGCAAAGCTGCTGCTGTTAATACTGCTGCTGCTGCTGCAACACAAGGCGCTCCTTACTTCTGGTGTCCAATGTCCGGTGACTCCGTGCCATACAGTCTGGTGTGTGACTGGCGTCAGGACTGTGTCGACAACAGCGACGAATCGTTTTGTCGCTTCCCACCTTGTGCCAGCGGTGATTTTGACTGTGGTCAGCAACAGGTATTGTCTGTCTGTCTTTCTCTTGACAGGTATTGTCTGTCTGTCTGTCTTTCTCTTGACAGGTATTGTCTGTCTGTCTGTCTTTCTCTTGACAGGTTTGTGTTTCTGTCTGCCTCTGTCTCTCTCGCTTTCTTCGGTCCTTGTATGAATATATATATATATATATATATAGAGAGAGAGAGAGAGAGATTCAAGATTCAAAAACTTTATTACTCAAGGATAAAGATTTTAGGCATCGCCCAGTCTTCCAATCTGTCCTTGTGACAACAATAACAATAACAACATTAACGATAACGACAAAAAAAAAAAAAAAAAAGAGAGAGAGAGAGAGAGAGAGAGAGAGAGAGAGAGAGAGAGAGAGAGAGAGAGATCTCGTATTGTATTATATTGTATTTTTTGTCACAACAGATTTCTCTGTGTGAAATTCAGGCTGTTCTCCGCGGGAAGAGCGTGTCACTACTCTAAGAGCACCACCTATATTTTTTGGTTTTTTCCTGTGTCCAGTCTTATTTGCTTTTCCTATCGAAGAGGATTTTTCTACAGAATTTTGCCAGGAACAACCCTTTTGTTGCCGTGGGTTCTTTTACGTGCGCATAGTGCATACTGCACACGGGACCTCGGTTTATCGTCTCATCTGAATGACTAGCGTCCAGACCACCACTCAAGTGGAGGGGGAGAAAATATCAGCGGCTGAGCCGTGCTTCGAACCAGCTCAGATTCTCTTGCTTCCTCGATGGACGTGTTACCGCTACGCCATCTTTCCATATAGATAGATAGATAGATAGATAGATAGACAGATATGTGTGCATGTGTGTGTGTGTGTATGTGAGGGGGTGTGTGGGTGTAAAAAGAAAGAATTGAAGAAACATTAGAGTGTTCATAACAAAGAACGACGGTTAGAGAGAATGGCAGACAAACAGTCAGACAGACAGCCAGACAGATAGACAAACATACAAACTGGCAGCTAAACAGAAAAGAAACCAGTGTTCCGACAGGAAGGAAGACATCTTTGCTTGTTTTCTTCAATGACCTGACCCTAATTAACTATGTCAGTGTTCCTTTTCCATTCCTGACATTTCTCTTGGGTATCCACATACCGTTTTCAGTGTGTAAGTCTCAAACAAGTGTGTGATCAGTTCGTCAACTGCGAGACCGGACGTGACGAGTTGTATTGTGATTCATCATCCAACATCATTTTCAATGTGACACGCCCACCAGCACTCGTCAGTTTTGATAGACCCGGAAGTTTCTCTTTGATAGCTCTTCCCGGAAACACGACTCGGTGCCCAGACTCTCACTTCCGGTGCCCTGGGAATGGTTACTGTCTGCCTGTCTACACCAGGTGTAATGGTATGACGGACTGTCCGGGACATGGGGATGAAGCTGGGTGTGATGAATTCACATGCAAAGGGCTGTACCGATGTCGTGGGAAGGACCGACAGATATGTCTACACGTAGATCACCTCTGTGACGGTTGGCCTCAGTGTCCACAGCAGGATGATGAACAGATGTGTGAATTGACTGACTCTTGTCCTGATCAGTGTGTTTGTTATGGATCGTCCTTTACCAGCCTGTTTCTCTTGAAACCTGAAGCTTTCCCCAAGTTACGTTATCTTCAAGGCAGGGGGAGTGGACTGACCTTGGATGTCATCACAAATCAGACCATGCTGATTTATCTTGGTGCTGGAGCGTGTGGCTGGAGAAATCTTAGTGCCATGCATCTGCCTAATCTTCATGTGTTAGATATCAGTGGAAACATAATACAATATATAAATTTCCATCATCTTTCACAATTAGACAACCTCAAAAAACTGGATCTGTCTAATAATCCATTGTCTCGAGTTTCTATGTCCAGTGCAGAGCACAGACTGGAATCCCTGCTGTTTCTGAATCTTTCCCGTGTTTCATATCACTTTCCTGACTTGCACTCTTTCTCAAATATGATGCCCCAGATTGAAGGTATAGACTTTTCACATAGTGGGCTGAAATCTCTTCAAGGTAGGGGATTGTTTCGGAACCTAAAGACCTTAGATTTGCAAGGTTCCACTCTGTCTGATTTCAGTCCAGAATTTATGAAAGAAATGGGTCAGCTGCATCAGTTATTTGCTGACGACTTCGTGCTTTGCTGTTCTGCAGTGCTACCTGATAGTTTTGTGGGAATATGCATTGTACCAGAGGATGAGATCTCCTCTTGTGATAATTTGCTGAAATCTAACTCTTACCGAGCTGCTATTGTGATCTTCATCATAGCTGCCTTGTTGGGAAACCTGTGCAGCATTGTATACCGTATCTGGTCCTTATCCTCAAAACAGAAAGTAGGTTATGCAGTGTTTGTTATTCATCTATCTGTGTCGGACTTTTTCATGGGCATTTACTTGCTGATAATCGGAATAGCAGACCGTTTATATGCTGGTACCTACCTGTGGAATGAATCTTACTGGAGAAAAAGCACAGTATGCACAGTTTCAGGATCCATCTCCTTGTTGTCTTGTGAAGTGTCATCAATTCTTATTGGCCTCATCACCCTTGATCGATTTCTGGTGATGCGCTTTCCTTTCAGTCGTCTTCGTTTCGGACCAACATCAGCTCATGTTGCCTGTGCCGTCAGCTGGGGAATAGGGATTATCCTTGCCTCAATCCCTTTACTCCCTGTGACGTCCCACTGGGAATTCTACAGCCAGACTGGCATCTGCATTCCTCTGCCAGTCACTAGAATTGACTTTCCTGGTCGCTATTATTCCTTTTGCATCATGATTGTATTTAACATGGTCATATTCATGTGCATTGCTGCAGGCCAGGCTCTGATCTACTGGTCAGTGAGGGCCAATACCATGTCAGATCAAGGATCAAACAGCAAAGAAAACGTCGTCATCAAAGACAAAACCAGATCCAAAGAGGCCGCCATTGCTCGTCGCCTTCTGGTGGTTGCCATGTCAGACTTTCTGTGCTGGTTCCCCATTGGTGTCTGTGGACTCCTGGCAAAGCTGGACGTTCCTGTTCCAGGGGAGATCAACACGGCAATGGCTGTCTTTGTGCTGCCCTTTAACTCAGCTCTGAACCCTTTCATTTATACATATACTATTGTGCAAGAAAAACGCAGGAAACAGAAAGAAATCAAACTGCAGAAACTTATTGCTACATACGTCAAAAGTGAAATGTCTGTTTTGAAACGTTCGCATGCAACATAGAAACTCTAGACACTGCAAACGTCTCTCTGCAGTTTCTTTCAACAATACAACAACAACAATAACAATAATAAAAGTAATAAAATTATATAAGAAGAAGAAGAGAAGAAGAAGAGGAACAACAAGAAAAACAACAAAAACAATAATTTCAATGATGATGATGATGATACAACAATACAATAACAACAACAAAATTACATGCAACCCAGTACTACCTGCCACATGCAAAATCTCCCAACAACGGACCAGGCGGATGCGTTAACCTTTCCCAACGGCTGCGAAGATGGAAGAGGATGAGCAAAGGGCAGGGGGAGTTCTTATCCTTGGCTGGAAGTCCTCCTAGGAGACGGAACTCTGAAGAAAAAACCTGCACCTGCCGAGGCCTTTCTGCACGTGGCAGTATCTGCACCTGTGGGACTCAGAGCGTCGGTAGGCAAGAGAGTGGGGAAGGGACTGCACAACTCCTCTTCACTGAAAAAAGTCACCTGTGCTGGTCAGGCAAGCAGGCTAATGGAACGATGAGCTAGCCCTTCAATACCCAGCTTTCCCAAGCCCTTTGGCGATGAAGAGTGGTAACGGGAACAGGCAGAGGATGCTGCTTTTTAAGGATAACACTGCTCTCCCCACATGAGGAAGGGGAGATAAAAGGATCCCTAAACAAAGCCTGCCTCACCTAGTACCTAGTATGAAACCGCACCTACTTGGACATCCGTCACTAGCGGTTGAAAACAACAGAAGAAAAGAACCAGGAGTCATGCCCTGACTCTGGGTGCCTGGAATGTTCGCACCCTTTTGGACAGAGACAACAGACCAGAAAGGCGCACAGCGCTCATTGCTAGAATGCTTGATCGCTACCAGGTGGACATAGCAGCTCTGAGCGAAACCAGGTTTGCCTGTGAAACACAGCTGGAGGAAGTTGGAGGGGGCTACACCTTCTACTGTGTTGGGAAGCCAGATGGCACCCCAAGAACCTCAGGCATGGGCTTTGCTATACAAACCATACTTGCACGACAGCTTGACAGCCTTCCACGTGGGATAAACGTCTGAAGCTGTCCGAGGATCATTTCTGCACGGTCATTAGATGCTATGCGCCGACGATGACCAACCCTGATGACATCAAAGAAGATTTCTACGACGAGCTCAGCTGCACCATTTCAGCAGTAGACAGAAACAACAGGCTGATCATCCTGGGGATTTCAGTGCTTGTGTCAGCGTGGACTTCTCCTCATGGCCAAAAGTCCTAGGACAGCACAGCACTGGCAAGTGCAACTCCAACGGACTGCTTTTGCTATCGCTGTGCACGCAGCATGAACTGACCATCACCAACACCTCTTCCAACAAGTGGACAAGTGATTGTCTGGCAGAGGGACAGAGGTGATGTTTCCATTACACACTGCATGAGAGGAGCAGTCTGTTGGTCGTACCATTGCCTGGTACGCAGCAAGATGAACATCAGACTTACATGCAAACTCCAACCAGCCAGGCAGAAGCCCCCTTGGAAGCTGAACATCCACCGCCTCTCTATCACCAAGGACGTGCTGCAGCAGCAAATCCAAGCAGCTCTCCAAGAAATTCCTGCACTGATTGATGTAGAAGAGGTATGGAGCACCTTTAGAGATGCTGTGTACGCAGCAGCAGCTGACAAACTCGGCTTTGTACAGAGGAGCCACAAAGACTGGTTTGACGAGAACGACTCTCTGGAATCTCCAAGCTCCTGAACACACTGCATATACGGTTTCAGGATCACATTTCCGATAAAGACTGCCAGAGGAAGAAGAACCAGCTCTTGCAAACCAAGCAACTCGTACAGAAGAGGCTGTGAGATGAAGAACACCTAGTGGGAGAGCACTTCAACACCCTCCTCAACAGGGACTCATCCGCATCTGACGGGGTAATTGCAGCCTTCCCACAGCTACCAGTCAATGACTCGCTAGCTGCCCCTCCCACCAAAGCCGAGACCTGGAAGGCCCTGAAGCTGACAACGTCAGGAAAAGCACCAGGAGTGGATGGAATCCAGGCTGACATCTACAAGTATGGAGGCGAGGTGCTGACAGACAAGCTGACTGCCCTGTTCCAGTCTACCTGGGAGAGAGGGGAGGTCCCCCAGGATTTCAAGGATGCTTCAATTGTCCACATTAATTTTACAAATGGAAGGGAGACAAAACATCCTGCGATAACCACCATGGAATCTCTCTCTTCTGCATCATCGGCAAGATCTTCACCCGCATCATACTAAACAGACTGGTTGACCATGTCTCCAACACAGTCATCCTTGAAGCACAGTGCGGTTTCTGCTTAGGCAGGGGAACCTGTGACATGGTGTTTGCCGTACGCCAGATGCAAGTGAAGTGCCTTGAGCAGAACATGGAGCTCCAAATGGTCTTTGTTGACCTGACTAAGGCCTTCGACAACAGTGAAATGCGTTGGTCTGTGGAAGATCCTCCTAAAGTTCGGCTGCCCAGAGAGCCTAATCCAGCTGATTGCGTCATTCCACAATGGCATGCAGGCCAGAGTACAGGAAAATACTGACATGTCGGATCCGTTCCCTGTTGCAAATGGAGTGAAGCAGAGCTACGTCCTAGCACCCACACTGTTCTCCATTCTCTTCTCTGCCATGCTGATTGATGCCTTCCAAGACTGTGACCAGGGCATCTGCATTCAGTTTCGCACAGATAGATGGCAAACATTTCAACTTGCAGTGACATCACGCTAGGTCCAGGGTGTTTGAGACACTGTTGAGAGAGTTCCTCTTTGCTGATGACTGTGCGCTTGCTGCACACACCTGGGCAGCACTCTAAGCAGCAACGGAGCCCTTGATGCTGAAGTGACGCTGTGCATCGCCAAGGCCAGCCCCGCCTTTGGCAGACTCAACAACAGGCTGTGGAACAACAAAGGCATCAGGCTCAGCACCAAAATCAAAACCTGCAGAGCTGTTGTGTTGACCACCTTGTACTGCTGTGAAACATGGACGACGTATCACCTTCACATCCTCAGCATAAAGTAGCAAGACAGGGTCTCCAACCTCCAGGTCCTAGAGAGGAGCGGCCTGCCCAGCATCGAAAGCCTGCTGATCCAGTGCCAGCTAAGCTGGACAGGACACGTTGTCCGCATGACAGACAGCAGGATCCCGAAGATGCTTTTGTATAGCCAGCTGATGGAAGGTCACCGTGAACATGGAAGACCCTGCAAGTGCTTCAAGGACACCTTGAAGACAAACCTCAAAGCCTGTGACATAGATATCACTTCCTGGGAAACTGATGCCCTTGACCGCTATCGCTGGAGGGTGCTGTGCTCAAGTGGCATAAAGACGTTTGAAAACAAGAGAACGCTGCCATTATGGAGAAGCAAGAGCGAAGGAAGCAGGGCACAACCTCTGGAGACGTTTTCCCTTGCAACACCTGTGGGAAGTGCTGCGCATCCAGAATCGGCCTCTTCTCCAATATGAGAACGCACACCAACAGATAAGCCTGCCTGCCTACTCATCCGTCGGTCTGACGGGAGACTCCATCAACAACAACTACTACTACTATTACTGTGCAAAGTTTACTATGGTCACCTGTCACAGTAATAACAATAACATTAATTAATGATGATGAGAATGCAACTACTGCTACCACTACTACTGCTACTAATACCACTACTACTATCACCACTGCTACTACTACTACTACTACCACCACCACTACTACTACTATAAATAGCGTGAAGTTTATCATCGCCTCCTGTCACTGTCCTACACCAAACAAAGTGTTCAGTCCTGCAGTCATCACAAAGATTCTCAGCACGCAAGCACACCTGGTGGGTTAAAGGCCAAGGGTTTTTTTTTCCGATCTCCCTGGTCAACACAGGTATCAGTTCTGGGAACAGGTGATGACAACACAGGTATCTGTTCTGGGAACAGGTGATGAAAACACAGGTATCTGTTCTGGGAACAGGTGATGACAGTACAGGTATCTGTTCTGGGAACAGGTGATGATGGCACAGGTATCTGTTCTGGGAACAGGTGATGACAGTACAGGTATCTGTTCTGGGAACAGGTGATGAAAACACAGGTATCTGTTCTGGGAACAGGTGATGAAAACACAGGTATCTGTTCTGGGAACAGGTGATGACAAAACAGGTATCAGTTCTGGGAACAGGTGATGAAAACACAGGTATCTGTTCTGGGAACAGGTGATGACAACACAGGTATCTGTTCTGGGAACAGGTGATGAAAACACAGGTATCTGTTCTGGGAACAGGTGATGACAGTACAGGTATCTGTTCTGGGAACAGGTGATGATGGCACAGGTATCTGTTCTGGGAACAGGTGATGAAAACACAGGTATCTGTTCTGGGAACAGGTGATGAAAACACAGGTATCTGTTCTGGGAACAGGTGATGAAAACACAGGTATCTGTTCTGGGAACAGGTGATGACAACACAGGTATCTGTTCTGGGAACAGGTGATGAAAACACAGGTATCTGTTCTGGGAACAGGTGATGACAGCACAGGTATCTGTTCTGGGAACAGGTGATGACAGTACAGGTATCTGTTATGGGAACAGGTGATGACAGCACAGGTATCTGTTCTGGGAACAGGTGATGAAAACACAGGTATCTGTTCTGGGAACAGGTGATGAAAACACAGGTATCTGTTCTGGGAACAGGTGATGACAGCACAGGTATCTGTTCTGGGAACAGGTGATGAAAACACAGGTATCTGTGGGAACAGGTGATGACAGCACAGGTATCTGTTCTGCGATAACAGCAAGGTAGAGGTAAGTGATCAGGTTCACACAACACAGCACACGGACTGTCGTCTCATGAAGTGTCTGCACCCTGCTCTCACCACGTCAGGCAGTATATAGTGTGCAGCCAAGCCACGCCTCCATGCATTGAACCAACCACACATCCAATGTGCTAATGGTGTGAACATCATGAATATTAACCAGCTAGAACCAGCTAGACACACAGCCACTTGCCAGCTCAATGGTCTGCCCCCTTATTACCGACCCCCTCTCTCTGTACCTGCACTCCACCCACCTCCCCACCTGTCCCCCGTTGCAGCCCCTCCACCTTACCCACCACCCAACCTGAAGCCTGGGTCCTGCACTTGTAGTGTGACACGACTTCACGTGTCTGGTGTACCTTCACAAACATGAAGCGATAGAAACACTGTGAAGTATCAAATGATTACAGTTTGAAAGTCTAATCTGATTTCCTCCTCACACACACACACACACACACACACACACACACACACACACACACACACACAGATATATATATATATATATATATATATTAATAATATTTTATTTTCATATAGCGCTATAATACGAGCCATGTTTTCTGTGGAGTGTTGGTCCCAGTGCCTTCTTGATGCCATCATACATCCCTCGGATGTTGCCTCTTTCAGCAGCATTCTGTATCTCCTCGCTGAGCTCTGTCCAGTACTCATTTGCACATTGCCTGGCGTTAAGCTGAACCTTACTCCTGGCGGCCCTGAGGATTTGCAGGTTCTTCTCACTGGGTGACCGTTTGAATTCGGTGAGTACAGCGCGCTTGGCCTCAGTACTGGGAGTCATCTCTGATGATTTGGTCTCAAACCAGTCGTGGGACTTCGCGGTTTTCTTCCCAAAGGTGGCCATAGCAATGTGGTGCATGGTGTCTTTTAGCGTTTCCCATCTTTCTGTGGCAGAGTCTCTGGGCTACAATGCATAGAATTAACTCTCAAAGGCCTCTGCGAACTCTTCTACAAGGTCTGGCTGAGACATCTTGCTGACGTCAATGCGAGGGTTCCCTTGTTTCTTTGAGCAGTGGAACTTCTTTGGTTGCAGTCTGATCTTGCAGCATACCAGAGAGTGGTCCGTGTCGCAGTCTGTGCCGTGGTTAGAGCGAGTGTGGAGAAGGTTTTTGATGGCAGCTCGTCTTACTAGGATCAGATCCAGTTGGTGCCAATGTTTTGAACGCGGGTGCCTCCAGGAGACTTTGTGTTGGGGCTTCGTCCTGAAGAAGGAGTTGGTGATGCACAGTTCATGGCAGGTACAAAACTCTAGTAGTCGCTGTCCATTCTCATTCATTTCCCCACTCCAAAGAAACCGAGACAGGAGGGCCACGAATCGTTGTCTGCACCCACTCTGGCATTGAAGTCGCCAAGAAGAACAAGTTGTTCTGTCCTGGGGATGTTCCTTATGGTTGATGCGAGATTTTCGTAGAACTCATCCTTGGCGTCTGGAGAGGCGGACAGAGTTGGAGCATATGCGCTGACGAGAGTGACATAGCCTTCGGAGGTGTTGAGGCAGAGAGTCAGGAGTCGTTCTGAACCACCACTGCCTGGTTCGATCATGTTCAGCAGGCTGTTCCTGACTGCAAAGCCTACTCCGTACTCTCTTGGGGCATCAGAGCTCTTTCCTTGCCAGAAGAAGGTGTAGTCCCTCTCCTTTAGTATTCCTGAGCCAGCCAGCCGTGTTTCCCGCAGAGTGGCAATGTCCACATTTAGTCTCTTCAGCTCGCTGTTTATGACGGCCGTCTTTCTGGCGTTGCTGATGTCTTGCAAATCCTGGGAGAGCCCAGGCATCATTGTCCGGACATTCCAACAGGCCAGTTTCATTGTTGATCCGTTTCTTGAAGTTTTCTTTTTGCCTGGTGTGGAAATTAACGACCTGCTTGTCGGATATTCTCCAAATCGTCATACACCCATAGAAGAAGGCAGGTCGTGGCGGGACAGCACCTAACTGGCTGGGGGCTGCCCAGCTTGGGCGGGCGGTAGCTGTCCAGTGGGAAGCGAGGGTCCCTCCCACCGTCAAAAGCAACCCCTGGCGTCAGCTCTACGCCAACTGAGCGCTAACCTTTTACCGGTAACTGTTGCTTCACGTGTTGTTCCGACGCTAGTGCTAGTAGCGAAGCTGGAGTGTCCTCTCCAGGTTGTTGGTGCAAGGTGTTTGTGGATGGATGGACGGATATAAGCCTGGGCAATGTAATACGGAAGACAGGCTGTTGCCCATGCAGCTTGTCCCCCCTCTCCACCTCGCTGACAGATCCAAAGGAACAGCAAGGCTGTTACGATTTGGTACCAGCGCGGCTGCAGGAGCTGCCGGAAAGTGACAAAGTTTGCCATCCAACCGCCTTAGGGGCCCCGCACCGGATTTTCTGTCAGGGTTTACTCCCTTAGCTAGGTGGCCGCAGGTAGCTCTTCAAAGCTGGCGCCCTTTGATGGGTCATTTATTTCCACCAGGGTGTCTAGCCACCCTCATCACCATCCTCCTGAGAGGACTGGTGGGGTGCTGGTTTAGTCGCCAGCAATTCGACCCTGTGACAGGTAGTACTGGGATCCAGGTTACCAGTAGCAGATATATCCATCTGACCTGACACTGAAAATGACACCAATAGCATGAAAAACTAAACCTAAATAGTGATAACGATGATAGGCATATATAGATAAACGAATATAAACAGATTGAAAAAAATGTGCTCGCTGACATTAGTGTACAAACTCAACGCAGGCGCGCACCGGCACAACTCACACACACACACACACACACACACACACACACACACACACACACACACACACACAATCAAAAAGAATACGCCTGCCCGATATATGAATTACACAAAAAAGCTATATCAAAATGAATTAAACACAGTAGCAAATTATATGAGCGAGAATGGTCTACAAATATCAACCGAAAAAACACACTTGATGCTTTTTGATAATGGATCAAGTCCAGCAACATTGCCTTCCTTTAAGATTTACGATAACACCCTGGAATATAAAAAAGTAGTTAAATTCCTTGGAGTACACCTTACATCAAAATTAACTTGGAATCATCATATCGATTACATTTTAACAAAGGCCAGGAAAACATTAAACTTCTTGAAAATAGTATGCAAACAACCATGGAGCCAGGACATACTCATTCTTCTACACCTTTGCACATCACTTGTTCGGTCAAAACTTATATATACACAAGAAGTATACTTCAGTGCACCGAAATATTTATAGAAAAAAATTCAAAGCATAGATTGCAGAGCATATAAACTGACACTTGGCTTACCAGCCCATGCTTCCAGTAAGAAAACGTACAGTGCAGCGGGAGTATTACCATTAGAGGATCAAAGGGAACTTGCGTGTAGCAAATTTGTCTTGAGAAGTTTAACGGACGAAAATGATTTGGAATCGGAAATAAATCTCAAATCCGACCGCGATTTTCCAAAGAGAGCTAGATCTATATCCTCTCATACCACACTGGGAACATACACGTCAAATATTTTAACAAATTCCGGCGTGAATAAAACCCCACATTTTGCTAAAAGGTCTGTAGTATCACCTACACCTGTATGGGAACTTCAAAGAGCGCAATTTGATATCGATCACACTGATCTGACCAAAGATGACAACATAAATTTACTTACATCACATGTACGAAACCATTTGGAAGAGAAATACCTTAATTATCTAAAGATTTTTACAGACGGCTCTGTTGTAAATGATAGAGCTGGTGCTGCTTTCGTTATTCCTGACCTTAACTTTCAAAACTCTTTTCAACTGGGAGAGAATAAATCCATCTTCACAGCTGAACTCATAGCAATTCTAATGGCGTTAAATTTCATGATATCCTTTCCGAAAACTGTATTTCAAATTCTATTTTGTGTTGATTCTAAATCAGTTCTTCACGCTATTGAACTTATAAAAGAAACTGTTAGGTATGAACTAATTATTGAAATTAACCATTTGATTCACGAACTCTTACTAAGAGGCTCCCACATAACCTTTTGCTGGATTCCTTCTCATTGCGGTTTCTACTATAATGAAAAAGTTGACATTTTGGCTAAAAAAGGAGCTAGAAGCTCCACGGAGTTAGATTTAAATATTTCGCTTTCACTACAGGAATATTACACCATGGTAGAAAAAGTCCAATGGTCAAAATTTCAGTTTGAAGAAAAACACACTGGTAACTCGGAGTTACATAAGAACATAAAGAAAATGTATGGTTTCATGGGAAAACATTACCGTAATGATTTTCATAAGAGGCAAATCATTTCTCTAATCTGCAGATGGAAAATGAATTGTTTTAGGACAAAATATGTCAGTAATGTTTCTTGCATCTGTGGTGCTCACATAACAACCGATCATATACCAACTTGCGATATGTTAAAGTCTTAAATCCCTGAACTGAAATCATCTTCAGTGTTGACGATCTTCAGCAGTCCATTGCTAATGTAT